>NC_045436.1:154726224-154883837 GCF_002776525.5 Piliocolobus tephrosceles
AGTATGTTGCTAGATGTTTACTAAGGTAAAGGCCATTTGGAGTTTTAAAAAATCTACTGCTGCCCAAAACCATTATGGTACACAATTAGATTTTTAAAAAACCTGTTATTATCAAAGCTTTTGTAAATGCCAAAATGCACAGCTACTATACTACTACATAAAGGAGTCGAAATTAGGCTTTTAAAAATTTTAACTCATAGTGGCAATTAAAATACACTAACATTTTCTGAAAATTAATTAAATACAATTAAAATACACTGACATTTTCTGAAAATCAATATTTTTTTAACAGAAAATGCTCTAAAAAACTGAAAATATAGTTTTTTAAAACAAATCTAATATGTTTTTCTGTGTAGGGGAAGTTATATAAATACAACTTTCACTTGAAGATAGATGACATAAATAAATAAAAAATAACAGTTAAGGAGAAAAGAAGTAAAGACATTTGTGAAGCTAAAACTAGTGGGCTTCAATGTCAAATCCTTATTTGCTATTATGAAATATAAATGCTTTGTTATTCATAAGTTACTAAAAACATCTAGGAGCAAAACTCTTAGAGGTAATGCTATAAAAATAAGAATACTGCAAGCCAACATAAGATAATGACAGCAGTTAGTAAATAACATGAAATGGGATGAACCTAAAATTATGGCAGGTTGATAGATTTCATAAAGTCAACATTAAGAAATGTTCTTAAATAAAAGACGCTAAGTGAAGAAAATATTCAATGAATTAAGTTCTAAAAATAAACCTGCAGACAACCTGAACGATACCAACAAAAAAAGAACTGACGTCATATTAGACCAGATATTAATACACCTGTTTGGCATCTTTAATCACTCTGCCTTTACCATATAATGGCACCAAGAATAGAAATCTTCAGTTGATTTCATGGTATTCAGATTACTTTCTTGAATTTGATCAAGATAAATGTTTCAGTTACTTTCTAATCTTCTCACACAGGATGGAGGTACTAAAAGAATTTTCCGATGTGTTAGAAGCACCAGATCTAGATGTTCAAAAAGCCATGTCTCTTCTTTGCAAGTTGATATGGTTGAAACTAGGGGTATCTTTCACATTTTTATGTTCCTGCTCACTGTAAGAGGTGAATTTGTATCTTCTTGCTTGTTGTGCAACTCCAGCTTCAAAATTAATCATCAACCCTCTTGAGACATATTAACTTGGACATGTTAATGATTTTCAGCCCTCGTTGTATATGTTACATTTGTTGTGGCTGCTTTGATTTCACATGTTAATCCCAAGAAGTTGATTGGATTGTGGGATCAAAACTTGTTCCAAGGGCTAGGCGTGGTGGCTTAAACCTGTAAGCCCAGCACCCTGGGACGCGGAGGCAGGTGGATTGCTTGAGCTCAGGAGTTTGAGATGAGCCTGGGCAACATGGTGAGACCCCTGTCTCTACAAAAACACAAAAATTGGCTGGGCATGGTGGTGTGTGCCTATAGTCCCAACTACTGGAGAGGCCGAAATGGGAAGATTGCTTGAGCATGGGAGGTAGACGTTACAGTGAGCGCTGATTGTGACTATGGCACAGTATTCCAGTCTGGATGACAGAGCAAGACCATGTCTCAAAAAACAACAAAAAAAGTTGTTCCAGGGTCCAAGTGTATGTATTATCATTTCTGCTGAAAATAATTTCAAATAACCAGAAAATTTTAGTTTAGTAACCTACTATTTTTATATATTTTGTTAAATGGTATGAGAAAATCAAAAGAATCGTAACATGTAACTACCAACTCCAAGAAAGTAAAACTTAGCTTAGGAACAGAGCATAAATACATAACATGACATGAGACAATAATATATGGGACAAACAGTGAGTGAGTGTTACCATGCAGAGGGTCATACATAAAGTCATAGTAAAAAAGAGAATACAGTGACCTCAGAAGAGCAGAGATGGATGACTTAGCAGAAGATAAAGAAATCAAACTGAGTTTTTATTTTTTATTTTTATTTTTTGTAGGGACAGGATCTCATTGTGTTGCCAGGCTGATTTCCAACTCTTAGCCTTAAGTGATCCTCCCACCTTGGCTTCCCAAACTAGTGGGATTACAGGCGTGAGCCAGGACATCTTATTGAAATTGAGTTTTGATGGATGTAAAGAATCAAAGTTAGTGGCGATGACAGAAGGATGATGTATAATAAGTTGAGGAAACAGCAGAAGCAAATGCATGGCAGCAAGAAAAATAGAACTAAGCTACTTTCGGGGGACAGGATGTAAAATTTAGAAAGATAGGTTGGGATAGTCTGAATGACTAGGGGTAAAGAAGGGGGTAGTGTTTTGGAAATGATGTTTTCACAGGACTAACCTGGTGATGGATATGCAGAACTCTGGAAGTGAGGCAAGGTGGAGGCCAGAAGACAAGCTGGGGTGCTCTGAAAGAGCACATGCGAACATTGATGAGTGTGAAAATAAAACAGAGTATGTGGTACCCTTTTTGCTTTTATACATCATATTTAATTTTTAGCATTTGCAAAGAAAAATCACAAATTGCCAACAAAAAAGGTATCCTAGCTGGTGCAAAGAGAGGGATCTGGAATCTGATTTCTCAAAAAAAAGCCATCAAACACAGCTTTGGTAAAAAATGTAATTTGACTCGTGACGAATAGATAGCAGTCACACCATAGCATTAAAATACTTAAAAGGGGGTAAAAAAAGTTGAAGAGAAAAGGAGAAAAAATTGTTACATATCTAAAAATATAATATGAAAATCTCTATTCTGATGGGACAACGTTTGATTATATTATTTTCATTTACTCTTCTCCTTAGAATAGTTTGAAATTAAATCTCACACAAGTGACTCCTATGAACAGATAAACCAAATAGTCAGATGCTGGCATCAGCAGCAGCTCATCATATTAAACAGTTTGCTGTGTGTCAGAAACAAGGCTCCTTTTATAATTGCATATGCAGATAGATTTTTCAGGATCACTTGTGCGTGGTATGATTTTTCTGACTTCCAGTCACTTACTATATTTTTATTTCTTAAAGAGCCATTTTTATCTGGGACAGCGGCTTAAGGGTAAAGACTAGGTAAATGGGACTCTATGTCCTTAAAGAAAAAGACATATTTTAAATCTTTTCATTACAGAGTGATCTTTGGATTGAATTCATTGCATTATTTAATCTATCACCTCTCAATAAAACTTTAAAAAAAACCCCAACTGAATTGTAAACTCCAAGTCGAGAGTCTATAAGTTCTTGTTCTCAATAGTATGGTAATAAATTCCTTTGTGTAGTTTCAAAATGTTCAGTGGTGTGGATGATATTACTACTTAAAGTTTGGTGTTACTCAGACTAGACAGAACTCTATATCAGTTTAGCAAAGACTCAAAACATTGGCACTAGGATTATTGTGTACAGAAGACACTTTTGGTTAAACTAAAGTTGATAAGGAACAGGCATGACAAATCATTTCCTCCAACGTCACTTCAAGTCAACGCTTCTCTAATGCCTTAAACAAAATAAAACAGACAACAAAAAAATGGGACATTATATATAGTAACAAACCACAGACAACCATTAGCCTTCTATTATTATATAAAGCTATAACTTCACACTTCATTCAGATATTTGCAAAATTACCAATCAACTCTTTCAAGGAAACCACAGAAAAATAGTTCATCAGATTACCACTTATAAGCAAATGAATGTCATAATACTCAAGGATAAATATCACAAAATTAGAGGACATTTATTATTTGCTGAAACTATATTAAATAAATGAAATATCATGAACAATTTTCCCAACCCCCAAACACACACACACACACACACACACACACACCCAACAATGCTTTGGTTTTAAGAAGATCAAGTCTGCTTCTATTTAAGACAATGTGTAATATTTTTCTACAAAAGATTGCATACCTGATGTTTTAGCAACTCAAGGCTGCTATTTTTATGCTGTAAAGGTTTAAGTTCTGCTGCTACCTATTATAAACATGTGATTTACTGCTGTTTTATTTTACTTGTTAAGAATTAAATTTAAAACAAAGAGCATTATTTAAGGGCTTTAATATCTGAATAAATAAATAGAATCAGGCTGTAATATAATTGTAAAATGGCAACTTCTAACTATGAAGAAACAATTTTTAAAAACCTACATATAAAATCCAGGGATTATTATTCTATGGCTGGAAGTTAAATTACTTATCTGTAGCTTCACTATGCTTCGGTAAGTCACTGTATCCTATAGTTCTGCTGCTCTGTTTTTGGTGTGTATGATTCATTCATTAATTCGTCAAACACTGATTGGTTAACCTTCAGGTGCCACACTCCAGGAGCTCTAGTAACAAAAGATAAACAGATGCAGGGGATATGGTCCCTGTCTTCAAGAAACTCACAGTTCAGTTGGAGAAACAGTCATGTAAACACATCATTATAATAGAGTGAGACACGCTAACAGATGCTTGTATAGTGAGGCTGTGATGATGGACAAGACATATTTGTTTGGGGATTCAAGGAAGGCCTTAAACAAAGAATGGCTTATAGGCAGTATTTTGAAGAAAGAATTGGAATTACCAAGGCAGGTCCAATAAAAATCACATAAATAGTGAAATAGTTAGATTAGTCAGTTAAATAGATAAATAGTTGTGTGAACTAAGTGACTAAGATTCAGGTGCTATTTACAAATAGCACCCTTTTTGAAATACATGAGCACAGCAGAGGATAGAAAATGTGAAGTAGAGAACCTAGCTATAAAAGTGAAGCAGCGAAGTGACCCCTGGAAATATATTCAGGCCCATTATCAATCTCTAAAATACAAAATCAATATATGAATTCACAGGATTTTTGAGGAAAGTATTTGAACCTGTTCAGTGAATTCTAAAGTATCCTACAAATGTTATCTACTTAATGATACCAATTTTTGTCCAGGGAGTGTAGGAGAGGTAACTTAATTATAAAGATGTGCTTCTTAGAAGTGGCAAGACAAATTTTCACATCCCTCTCTAGTATAAATATAATTTCAGTAAATTATGAGGGGCTTACCATAAAATCTTTTTATATCACATTATTGCCATTAATGTCCATGGGCCTAATCAATACTTAAACAAGGGCATCCACAATAAAGCATGGATCATATTTAGAAGACATGATTTATAACCAGAAAGTCTCTGAACAGAGAGGACTGTCCTTGCACTCTGATTATATATAGTTTTATTTTTCCCCATTATTCTACTTTATTTCTGAGCTAATGTAACTGTCAGCACAATTATTATATCATGTAAAATTTATTTTCTAGACTCACCCCTACCTGCGTGTTGTCAGTATAACAAACAATAATACTGTAGTCTACCTAGCACAGTACAATGGTAATAGAAGCAGCATCCAATTCCCAAATCAGGATATTTTTATAAGTTGTTTCTTGAAATTGATGTGCAACGAATCTGACACAAACCCAGTGTTTGGCAAAAGCCTGCCTGAGGATACTCTACTCTATTTCTTGCTGAAGCATATTCTTGAAGCCAAAGTATAGACTGAACATAAGGAACTTCAAAAGGAATTGCTGAGCCCTGCACCCCCTGTCACAGCCAGAGAGATATGCCGTCACTGTAATTATTGATTTATTGACCATAAAGTAGACATTTGTGTTTTTGCCACTCAGAATCCACTTCCCCTATTTTTAGTGTGAATATACTATTTTGCTTCGGAAAACTACCCCTTTCAGCTTTTAGGCTATGATGTGTCTGCAGAACTAATCCCATCCCTAAGCTGAGGGTAGACATTTGATTTGGGCCTAAGCCAATCAGAATGTATTATCTTTCATCAAATTGATTGGTTCAGGTATGTCCATGTGACTTCACTGGAGACGATGTGACTACGCTAGAATGGCTATCAGGTACTGTATTTTAATCACAGAAAGATATCCTGTCTGAGGATGGAAAGAGACACCAAGAGATGAAGAGAGTCAAACAGGGCCCTGATGACTGCATCTGACCCTGTATCCAGCCATGCCAGATCAAATTTCAAACTTTTCAGATACCTAATCTGATGAACTTCTCTGTACTTAAACCTAATTTGGGTCAAGTTTTCTGTCACTTACAATGCAATTAACAGATACAATCAATATTAACAATTTAAGCCCTATCCCTGTTACTAGTAAGAAAAAGAAATGTAGCTTATTTCTTGCCTGTTGCTTCCCGGGCTGCCCCACATTGTCTGTGTCACTCTTGCATATCCATGACTGGTTCCTCCTAACTAGGGCCTATGCCTCCTATCACTGAACTGCTAAATCACACACTGATAGTGACTTTGAAGCAATGGGTTATACTTACCCATAACACTCATGCTTACTCTATTCTCACTTTTGCTAGCCTGCCTTGAAGCCCCTTTCAAGTAGCAATATAAGAATTTACTTTTAAATGTTATCCACAGCTTGTTTTTCTGTTTCTGGTTTACAGTTGAATTATACATATCATCATAGTTGTCTTTATCCTGACTATACTTTTATTCTCAAAGGGTAATTTATCCTTTTACATTGTGGAGCTCTGCTAGGACAACATTTTGATATAACGTTCTTTCTAGATTATTTGGAAGAAGAGCTTACACTGCAGTGGGTTAAGTGCGATTTCCTTTGTTGAGTGGCAATAGCAACCTTACTTACAGAATTGAGCTTTGGCTTTTTTTCTCTCGCTCTTTTCGACAGTACTAGTGGGATGCTTTGTCCTGGAAAGCTGAGTATCTGGCATATGGAAAAAATCAACTATTTGTAGTAAAAACTTGAGGCTTCCAAGGAGTTTTGTGGGCATCCCATATAAATTCAGTGAATTGGAATTAACAGGTCTGTCCTTGCATAAATGAATGGAAAGCCTGCAAAGTAATTCTTTGCTAATCACAGCAAATTAGTCTTGAATTCTACTGACATGGAAAGATTCTAACTGGCATCAAGCCTGAAGACTAAAAATAATGATATTGCCATGGATTAGAAAGTGTCAACATTTACATGCCTTAGTGAGATGCAATCTTTATTGAAAACAGAATGACTAAATTTTACCCAAAATTGTGATGCTCTGATTGTTAACATATTTTTGGACTTGAGAGATGTATACCTTCTTGTCTGAGGACTGAGTATAGCCATAAAGAAATCCAGAAACATCTCTTATTAATATTCTACCTTTCAAGGTTCCTGAGATATTATTTTTCTTGTCATTTAACAGTATTTAGTACTTAATAATGACTTTATTCTATTCATTTTCTAAAAAATATTTATTGTACCAATTTTTAACTAGATAGTAGAGATGCAATTATATGAAAGGAGAAGAAAAGGTCCCTTTCTTTATGGAACTAATATTCTAACAAATGCTCATATAGATAATTGCTTAATTAAAGTTTTGAGGAGTATAATTACTATGCAACCATAAGGTAAAATTTATTATGGTTAAAAATGTATAAATAACCCGCAAGTCATCTATGCATGTGGACATTTTAAAATGTTAATTTAAGAAGTCACTACAGACTAAACCAAACACATTTCCTATCAAGTGGGAACTAACCACTTTTTAAATCTTGTCTCTCAAGTCATTTATGAGTGCAGAAATAAATAGTAGCCCTAAGGAAGAAAATGATCAAGATGAATAAAATATAGGTAAAAGCATCAGCTATATTTATCTTCACAATTATGAGAGTGAGCTAATTAAATATGACAAACTTGACAAAGCAACATCAATTTCTAAATGTAAATGTAAGAAACTCATAAAGAAAGCTCTGAAATCAATCAGCCAACCAATCAATCAAAAAATTGAGTAGTCTCTCTCTTTGCCCCTACTGTATTTCTCTTATGATAAAAATGAGTGCATTTTGAGAAGTAAATTTTGAGAAGGGAAAAATGACAATTGTGTGACTCCTATGGAGTGAATAGAAGTTAGATAATCAGGGAAAGGCAGGGATGGTGGCTCCTATGACAGTGAGCATTTGTCCAAAAGATGCAGCTGTACATGACCCAATGTTTGTGATTCCTGAATTAAAAAAAAAATAAAGATGGAATGATGACCAAGTTTTGAGACCACTGGTTTGCACTTCGAAGCTTACAAATTGGCAATCATGCTGTAGGATAGTGTATACATGCGGGGGAAAGTTGTATTTGAACGTTTGCCCTCAACAGCAGCTGAGGAGAAATCCACATGAAGTTATTCATGAGTTTAATCTTAGAGAAGGTTTTGAGTCCATGTAATCTGATTTTAAAACTGCTGTTATGTGGTATTTGCGTAATCAGAGAAAAAGGAAAGTTTCAACTACTTGGAAACTAAGCCCATTTAAAAAAAAATAAAAACTGTGTGTTTTAGTTAACTTGAGAACATTAAAACTTAACTACTCAAATCTATCGAAATGATATACAATTAAGCACTATTATGTACAGAATGGTATAGTAGCAACTATGTCCTTTCATTCTCATTTATCCCTTTATAACAATTATTAAATAAACAATTCATCTTTGCACTTAATAAATTCTTATGTTGGATTTATAGTGTATACACAGCTATTTCTGTGCAAATGAAAATTATAAATAATTGATTTTTCCTTTCAAGTGGTATTTGCAAAAAATCTCCAAACCTTTAATATGATAGATATAAGTAACATTTCCACAAAAATAATTTATTTCAAAATGTTTAATTTATTATGCTTTGGAATATTTAACTCAATATATTCTGCTTCCTTGAATAATTAAATCTAAGTCAATTAGAACAGTAAAACTATACTTGCATGTGTGTGTATACTTTTGGAAATGCTTTTAAAAACAGATTTTTAAACTCTATGTCTGAGAAATAAAAAGCATGCTTTACATTTTGAAAAAAAATTAAATATTTTCAGTAATCAGAGTTCAGCTAAATTTGGCAAACTGTAAGCCTGATTATTTGAGTCATGGCAAATGCAATAGAGAACTGTCAAATTATATTATATGAGTACGATTAGCTTAGTATTGTACATATATAACTCATATAATCCTCATAACAACTGAAAAAGAGAAGTCATTGGTCCATATCACAAAGTCTAACTGATGGAGCTGGTATTTTAAACCCGAGAAATCTGACTCCAGAGTCAAGCATGGCATGTGTACAAATATGGTGAAAAGTAAGATAACTTACATAAAATATATTTTAATAAAAGAGGGAAAAATAATGTTAAATGGGGGTGTTGTGAAAGATCCTTATTAAACAGGCCTAGACTACATAGCCTAAGTGGATCAATCTATAAAATGTTACTGATATAAAACTTGTATACAGATATGCAAGTCAACCCATGGTCTGTAACAATGGACAGGGGGAAGTTGCTGTAGATAGCAGGGTTGTGGATGATGCAAAGCATGCATGATTGCGTTTCACATAAAAATAGATTAAAATAACTCTTCAAGTATTGCACGGCGTCTTAATAAAAGGACACAAATTATATACCATATATAAAATAGGTGACAGTGCCCTCTTGAGGATGCTACTGAAATTTGGCACCAGCTACCTATTCAAGAACGCCGCAGGTAAAATTGACATTCTTTCACGTATCAGAATCACTGTGCTTCTAAAAATACAAGTTCAATGAAGGAACTGTTCACACTGGTTCTTCAAACTTGTCCGCAAAAGGCAGTCTTTGTGATACTTACTATCGGATTAATGCAAGGATACAGATGGGGTAGTATTGGTTTTTATAACTACAGGAGAGATATGTTGCAATAATTGAATTTATGAAGAACATTATCAATTGGTTACTAAGAATTTCAACTAAAAATATTTTATGAACATGTAGCCATCCCAAACTATAGCAAATCAGGCATTGGATTTGACCAAAGATTTTAAATATGCTACCATCATTTGTATCAGCTACCATTCTGCTTATTATGTTATGACTTCCGAAAGCAGGAACGGAATGCCCAGTGTGAGTGTTTTGTGAATCTCTTGATTTAGTATTTGGCCTAGAATCTTTATGTTCACTATGGAAATGACTCTCTGGCTCTTCATATTGTCCCTTTGACACACATACATATACACAGAGAGAGACACTGTGTACAATTACTTCCTGAACCTGACTTAAAGAAGGTTTACGATTGAAATACAAATCCCTAGGGGAAAAAAAAGTGCAAAAAGAAAAAAGAGAGAGAAGATACACACCCAAAGTAATCTAAGCTTTATCAGAAAGACCAGAGCATCAGAGATTCCACTTCAGATAAAGTACCAGAAGAAAGCAAGAAAACAGACTAAAGCTCCAATTAATTTTCTTTTCTAAAGTCACAGTAATTTCTGTGTCACCACCATGCTAGAACAAATTAATAAACTACCTTGAAATTGCAAATCATTCATTAGTATGCTGGCTTACTTCCTGAAAAATCTAACTGGTTATTCATATTTCTGCTAGGCCATAAAGGAAATATAAATAAAATGAATAAAAATAAAATACTTAGGAGACTCTCCAAAACTTGATATCTCAAGATTAAACCTGAGGCAGAGAAGTCAGGGTCCAAAAGTCACTGCAGGTTCTGTGTTGACTTGTGTTTCAACTTGGGAAATTTGATAAATACATAAAAGTAACTAACTTTATCTCCTTCCTCCCGAAAAGACAGCTACAGTGAATCTTATATTTATTTTCCCAAGAAATGACTCCAAGTTTATTAAAAAGAACCAATTAATTAATTTAGAGATTCTTGTTAATATTGTTTGTTAAAACATCAAATTATATTACTAACAACACTGACATTTTTGTGTTTCACTGCCTAGCACTTTGGAATAACTCAAGTGCACAAACGTGGTAGTAATGTATTATCCCACATATATTAAATCATTATTGTATCTTAAAAACCTAGATAAAATACATAAAATTGAAAGTTGTTAGCCTCCTAGCATAAGAAAACACAGAAATGTCAATGAGTAAAAACTAAAATCAATATTCTGTGTCTGTTGAATGCCTTCTTACTGCTGATAATTACATTAAAAAAATGAAAAGGGAGAAAGCCATAATACCTTGTTATCATAGGATACTTATGCTTAAAGAAATATGGGATATAAAATTTACAATATATAAATGCAAAAAAGCCACAGCTATAGCATTAAAATGTGTGCCCACAGACATAGGTATACCTTTTGACTTTTCTCTGCATAGCTTTGTATAAAAATCCTAGAGTCTACTTTGTTAATCCTGAGAACACCTGGCTTTCTGCATAATATGCTAATTTCTTTCCAGCCCCCCAAAATGTGGCATCTGTGATACTGAATGAACCCTCTCCTCATTGTGTCTTAGTGGTAGGCACCACTGTTATTTACTTACTTACCTATTTATGTATTTAAAAAAAAAAAATAGAAGTTGTCCATAAGAGATTGCCACTTTTAGGCATAAGTTACACCAGAAGCTGCCATCTTCTCTCCTTTCTCTCATCATTAGATATCCTTAGGCAAAGGTAAACTACAGCCAGCCAGCTCCACTTTCTCAGCTCCCATTTAATTGTAAGTTCCTTACACTTTATCCTATGCCTCTACCATGACAAAGCAGTTGTCTTGAAGGCTTACAGTGATCTCCTTTGTAAACTCAGTAACTGCTCAGCCTCATCCTCTTTTAACCTCCTGAAAATATTAACTAAAGAACTTCTACACAACAAAATAAACTATTATCAGAGTGAACAAACAACCTACAGAATGGGAGAAATTTTGGCAATCTATCCATCTGACAAATGTTTAACATCCAGCGTCTACCTACCAGGTACTTAAACAAATTTACAAGAAACAAACAAACAACCCCATTAAAAAGTAGGCAAAGGGTAACATGAACAGACGCTTCTCAAAAGAAGACATTCATGCAGCCAACAAACATATTTGAAAAAGCTCAACATCACTAATCATTAGAGAATACAAATCAAAACCACAATCAGATAGCATCTCACACCAGTTCAGAAAGGCTATTACTAAAAAGTCAAAAAATAACAGATGCAGGAGAGGTTGTGGAGAAAAAGGAACACTTTTCCACTGTTGGTGGGAGTGTAAATTAGTTCAACCATTGTGGAAGACAGTGTGGCCATTCCTCAAAGCCCTAGAGGCAGAAATACCATTTGAGCCAGCAAGTCCATTTCTGGGTATATATCCAGAGGAATATAAATCATTCCATTATAAAGATACATGCACACATATGTTCATTGCAGCACATTATTTTATGCCAGATGCTATGGTTTGAATTAGCTGTCCCCTCCAAAACTCATGTTGAAACTTAATCCGCAGTGTAACATATTAAGAGATGAGGTCTTTAAGTGGTGATTGGGTTATAAAAGCTCTGCCCTCATGAAAAAAATTAATCCATTCACGGATTCATTAATTAATAGATTAATGCATTATCAAGAGACTGAGTTAGTTATCATAGGAATAGGCCATTATATAGGCCAGTTTGGCTGTCGCCTGTGAGCCCCTCAGAATGTGATACCCTGTGCTGCCTTGAGACTCTGCACCAGCAAGAAGGCCCCTCACTGGATGTAGCCCCTCAACCTCTGACTTTCCAGCCCCCAGAACTATGATAAATACATTTCTTTTCTTCATAAATTATCCAGTCTCAGGTATTCTGTTACAGGGAAAGAAAACTGAATAAGACACCAAACTTTATAGTAATTCCTTTATGCACATTATTTTGCTGAAAACAATCTCTTTTTTTATGTTATCCACCACTGGTTATCTGCATTTCTCATACAGTAGTACATCACATTTATTTTTGTGCAATTGCCTTTCCCTAAAGAGTAAAATTTTTGAGTTCGACTTTGATATCTAATCCTTCCCCAATGCTTAGCACAGGACCCCAAAGAAACTAAGTTAGGAGTTAATTTACAAGACTCCCTTTTCTTGAAACAATCTACATAAACGATTCATAAATATAAAACACACACACACGAACACACACACACACTTACACCGATATATACACACAGGCATGATAGTTTTGATAAATTATTGCAACACTATTCATCAAAAAATCAAATATTCTCCATGTCAATGTAACTAACAGTCATTAATACAGCATGCAAAGATCAAAAAGAGACTGGATAATTCTACTGAGAAGAAAATACATGCTTGGTCTTTATAACAAGAGTATCTGACTCACTGTTCTTACTCTGATTTGATGACTAGAAGGAAAAGCATTGCTTGACTTTGCTGTCCTATCTTATCTAGAAAACAGGAATGAGAGAAAACAATAATCGATCAAACAAATACATGAATAAAAATCAAGCCTTGAAACATGCTCATTCAAATGACATGAATGAGTGCTCTGCATTTCTACATTACTGAGGCTTCACACTCAGCTGATGAAAACCTCAGTACCCTAACTCACTGCATACTTTGTCGATCAGAAACACTAGTATCTAGTTGCAGAGGGAATGCTGCCTGGATTCACATGATTACCTTTTTGATTAACTTTCCTACTCCCATTGCTACCATTTGTCCCCTTTTGCAGACAACTATCTCGAAGGAAAAAATATTCACTTCTATGAGCAGAAAACTTTTTAAAATTCTTGGTTTATTTTATGACCCTTAGATGACATTTATTTTTTCCTTAGAAATAGTAAAAGTTTTTTTTATAAAGCAGCATTATTTTTTTTTTAAAAAAATAGTAGAAGCCAGTTGGTGGCATTTCTTTATCTTTCTCATAAAGAAGCATATTGATTGGATGAAAACGTTACATAAGCAAATTGCAACAGCGTATTTGAGAGGAAATTGTCCTGCCCTAATGAAAATGTAAATAACTACCAAAGCAATGCCAACTGAAACAATGGTCAAGTTGGGGGCAATTCTTTTCCTTGTAAGACTGCTCAATGAAAGGTGGGAGCCAACTTTAACTGGCCATCTGTTTCGTGCTCCTTCAGGATTTTGCTTAGAATTGCATGGCTTCCAGCACTTAGGAGTCTGTGGTTTGATTTTCACTTGTGAAGTTGAAAATTGCAGCCATGATAATTAGCAGTGACTGCATTTTGTCATGCTAAGCAAGGAGCATGCTCTTCAAAATACACCAAGTAGAAGAAAGCAAGGTGAATAAAAATAAAGTACCAGTATTTGAAAATTAAGCCAATGTATTCTAAAACATTTTCATCACTCAAAAAATATCTCCAGAATAATAACCAAACACACAATTCTAAAAGCAGTTAGACAGTACCATGCACTAGGTAGCTCCCATGAGAAGAAACACTTCAGAAGAAAATGGATATTGCATCTTCTTTCAGGAAGACTTACTAGTAGAATTTCATCCTGAGACTCACATAAATGGATGAGCAAGCATAAGACTAAATCCCTTATAGAGTTGATGTTCCAAATTTGTGTAGTATTACAGAATTTTAATGATGGAGATTATAATGCAAGCCCTGGTAAACAGAAGTCGGCACTGTCAAAAAGCAATTGTATTTTTCCTTTCTCAGAAAGTGGACAAACATTTTTCAATGTTTTCCCACAACTCTGTATCCCCATGTGCTTTTCTGGTTCAGATTTTTTTTTTTTTTCTCTCAACACACACATCATTTGAATGGTGGCAAGCAGGAAAACACTTTTAGTAACTAACTGGCAGATGATTTAGCTTCCCTAATTTGACTTTTAGTTTCTAAACCAACAAAATATGCCAGAAGGGATTTATCTGGGCAAATTGGGTCTTAAAAAATAGTCTTTTTTTAACTCAAATGGTTCATATTTTTAGGACATTACTAAATTTTGAGGATGGTTTAATAGGTGATGAGGAAAGGTCTACCTAATGAACAGCTGAATGAGTAAATTTTTGCTTCATTTTTACTTGACCAACCTGGCCTAGACTCAAGAAATGTTTTTAGTTTCTGATTAATGGTGAATATGCCCTATATACCCAAGTGAAATCAATTATCCTTTATTTCAACTGATCCAATATATCACTTTGAACTAAGGTGATTTAAATCATTGTACTTGTACAAATTTTAAGTGAATATAATTTTATAGCAAAAATCGATTTAAAAACATCCTTTCCCTTTATTAACACCACGCACATTTAATTGAGCAAAAAAGAGTCAGATGAAGTTTACATCAGCATGCTTCCATTTATATGAAGTTCAAGAACTGTCAGCATTAAAAGGTGGTAATAAACATCAGAGCAGTGATGCCCAGATGGGTCAGGGAAGAGTGGGGAAGAGAAGAGAGGATTCAAAGGAGGCATAAAGAAATTTCCTAAAGTGATAGAAAGATTCTATATCCTGATTGGAGTGGTGGTTACATGGGTATATAGAGTTGTCAAGACACATTGCAGTATGCATCGAAAAAAATCTGTGCATTTAATTGAATGTAAATTGTGCACATTATTTCAATAAAGCTGATTTATTTAAACAAAGTAAAACACATATTCAGCCCTGGGCATTTGCACTACTGATAAAGAAGGCAGCACCATATCATCTTACAACCCCTTTCTAGAGCCCCTGGTTTGTATCTAAGTCCATAACCTTTAAACTGACTGCAGATTCTACACGAGGGGAGAACAATCTTAGTTTTCAACCTCTAGCAGTTCTGTCTATTGACTTGATATTAATGAAATTATCTATTTTGCTTTGAAGATATAATCATCATATTGTTGCTTATAATTGACTGTGAGCTTAAGAGGAAATGGGGCTGAGTTTTCATTCAGTTATGAACACACACACCAGGATAACAGCTAGATATACACACACCTATATATACACACACCAGGATAACAGCTAGAAAAAACATAAGCCTTTCAGTTGCTCTTCTAGAAAAGTTAGAATGTGTAGAGTCAAGGAATTCTCTTATATTGTTCCAGAGACCAGAATAGGGGTTAATGAGCAGTGGCTATTGGGAACTATGATTGGGCACTGTAGAGAAGAGGCAGAAAGACTATGAACTGTGGCTGGACAAAGTTCCATTGTGTGCCTGCAGTCCCAGCTACTTGGGAGGCTGAGGAAGGAGGATCATGTGAGCCCAGGAATTCAAGGCTGTAGTGCACCACAATCACACCTGTGAATAGCCACTACACTCCAGCCTGGGCCACATAGCAAGAACCCATCTCTAAAACAAAACAAAACAAAACAACAACACTGTAAACTGTACCCAGCAGGCTATTTTACTTCAAGACATGTTCCCTCGTCTTAATGAGGAAGACCCTTCAATTGGCTTTCAGTCTTTAGAGAGGCTTTAATATTTGCATCTGATGGTAGAAGCTGTTGAGATGGACATTCAAATATCCTAACATTGCCACAAAAGTACAGTGAACTCTAAAATGCTAAAGATGAATGCCAAATTGAATCTTTGATTTTGGTGCTTTAAACCATACTGAGCAGAAATGTGAGCTTTTTCTTATTGATATTTAGAGTTGATAATTCTTACAGAGATTATTTCATTGCTTTTGAGCAATACTATTAATGATAGCTAATATTTATTTTGCACTTATGGGCAGGTGTTATTTTAAGGACTTGGTATATGCTCTCTAATTTACTCTTTGAAAACACTGTGTGGTAAATTACTGCTGTCATTTCTACGTTACACACAAGGAGTCTTCGACTTAGAGTAACTTATCTCAGGTTGAACAGCAGATTTATGTGAACTGGAACTTTTAAATACAAAGATCATAGAATGCTGCAAGAAAGTGTAGGTAAGAGCATCGATAAATACAGCAAAGAACCAGAAAGAATTCTAATGTCCATCAATAGAAGAATTGATAAGTAAATTATCACAATATTTTCCAATAACATATAACATAAATTGAAAATCAGGGAACTATAGCTACCCACATCAGCATGGACTAATCCCACAAACAGAATTTCTGATGAGGAAATCAAGTCACAGAATATATACAGTATAATTACATGTATATGTAATTCACAAATGAAAAATATAAAATAATACCTTTTGAAGATATACAATTCATTAAAATTATAATGAAAAATAAGACAGCAGTAAAGTCTATTTTCTGTTTTATAATTTCTTATTCCATCTCAAATAGTCCTCCAGATACCTTTGTATTTATTTTGTTTATATTTAAGTTTACCCTTCTAAGGAAGAAATATTTGTTTTAATCACTTTAAGATTCTAATAGTATATTTCAATAAATGTTTTGATTTATCATGGGTAATGTAAATAATTATAATAAAATTTTAACATAAACTTCAAGAACTAAGCATATAGAACAATATTTAAGAAAAACAAAGCATGTGCCACTTTCCTTTGGTACCGATAAATTTTAAACACTGATCTAGACTACTAGACATCAAACAATTTCCTCTGAACTCTTCCCCAGAAGCAAGTAGCTTGGCTAAACCCTTGAGAATACATGTCTTTTCCATATTGTGCAATTTATTTTCGACAACAGGATCTCTGCCTTAGCCATAATTCTAGACTTGCAGGTCAGGATTGCTCTCCAGAGTCTTGGCCTGGGCCCTGACCATCTGCTGCCAAACCTTATTGAATCCATCTACTTGCCTACCTGAATTCCAAGTATTGCTTATTGCTATCTTTCTGTGTTGATGAACTCTGATCATCAGCCAGAAAACACCCATCATCTACCTGTCACTTGTCACCTGTCTATTTGAACTGCTGCCTCCTTCTTTCACCATACTATTATGATATTACAGTTCCTCTAGGTTTCCAGCATTTAAAGCAAAATCTACACCACAAATGCTGGCCTCACAGCAGGGAAGGGGTGGGAGAAGTGAGAACTGGCTAAATATCTCTAGAGTGCACTCACCAGCATTTCTTTTAGGAAAGAGAGCAATGGATACAAAAGAATGATACTTTTCAGCAGGAGAAGGTAAAATATTCCCAACTACTATCAGCCATGTGTCTATTTTCCAGAGCATGTCTTCACTCCTTTAGTTGACCAACACTTGAGACTTTTGAATATTTTAATCATTGAAGATACAGGAAGAAATAACACATGGCCCATATTCTCAAGGCACTCATCAATTATTAGGTTCACAGTAACATAGAACATGGCTAGACTTGCAGATAGAAGTATGAACACAGCGTAGTGGGCCCAGGGAGATCCCCTTCCAGGAGAGCTCATGATATCTAAGCTGAACTCTGAATATCAATAATGGAAATATTAGCAAGTAATCGCTGCTTAACTAGTATATGCTAATAATTAAGCAAAATGTTTCAGAGATTTGTTTAATTGACAATTGTTAGGTTACATTGTTATTCCCAATATACAGATGAACAAATTGAATTTCAGGGAGCTCAGGTAAGAGTTTTCAAGGATAGAGAACAGGGCAGTGATGGGGTTAGAAAAATGCAGGAAATGACATGAGACAATTAAAGATTAACATTAACTCAAAATGCAGGAGATGATGTTGGAGAGGTAAAGATGGTAGCAAGGTATTGGTATGGTTTGGCTATGTCCCCACCCAAATCTCATCTTGAATTGTAGCTCCCACAATTCCCATGTGTTATGGGAGGTACCCGGTGGGAGGTAATTGAATCATGGGGGTGGGTCTTTCTGACCACTATTGTTGTGACAGTGAATAAGTCTCATGAGATGTGATGGTTTTATAAAGGAGAGTTTCCCTGCTCAAGTTCTCTTCTCTGGTCTGCTGCCATGGGAGATGTGCCTTTCACTTTTCACCATAATTGTGAGGCTTCCCTAGACATGTGGAACTGTGAGTCCATTAAACCTCTTTCTTTAGTAAATTGCCCAGTCTCTGGTATGTCTTTATCAGCAATGTGAAAATGAACTAATACAGGTATGGAATTTTCAATGTCGTACTGACTTTAGAATTACAAGCACAACAGAGTATGTCACTAGTGCAGTATAGTTCTTTGCACACAATAGATAATCAGCAAACATTTTTGATGAAAGAATATTTTATAGTTCACTCCCTAATTCAACTTTCTCTTTTGTAATTTACTAAGTTGACCTCACAAATATGTAAAAATGTTAGTTTCAGAGTCTTTTAGAGATGGGATCTACCATTATCTTTATACTTCTAGAACTACAGGCTGGACACGGTGGCTTACACCTGTAATCCCAGCACTTTGGGAGGCTGAATTTTGGGCTGAAAACTTGAGGTCAGGAGTTTGAGACTAGTCTGGCCAACATGGTGAAACTCTGTCTCTACTAAAAATACAGAAATTAGCCAGGCGTGGTGATGCACACCTGTAATCCTGGCTACTAAGGAGGCTGAGGCAGGAGAATAGCTTGAACCCAGGAAGCAGAGGTTGCAGTGAGCTGAGATAGCACCACTGCACTCCAACCTGGGCGACAGAGTGAAACTCTGTCTCAAAAATGAAAAAAAAGAACTACAATTTATCCGTTTCTGTGTTCAGTGAAAATGACCAAATAAGACTTAGCAAAGTACAAATTAAGCTGTTACAACAATAAACCTTTCACATTTTGTGTAAAACGTATTTATAATACCTTATAAAGTTTCTATCTTAGCACTTCCTAAGATTTTGTTCAACTTTAAGGAACAAAAAGCATATTAACCCAGACAACATGTGCTCTGGTAGGGAAAAATCGAAGGTGAAAGTCCACTTACAGGTCTCGTGAACATTTAATGATGTCTGCCAAGGAAACACTTATCACTATTACAAATATATTTCTAAAGCCTGCCAAAAAATAATTACACACAAACACTTTGAAATCATTTGAATGCCAAGAAAATCCTTCCACATCCTCAAGGAACTTTAAAGAAAACATGCTTTGAAATAATGAACTGCCTCCCATTTTCTTCCATTAAGTGATTATCTGATGTCAGATACTTGTCACCAGTTGTAGCTTAATTACATGGTGGCACTACCATTTGGGGAATTATGCTCTAATGTGATGCTTGCCTAAAAGTAATTTGCATGCAACCTGCTCTTTGGCTCTGAGGATGATATCAGTCACTACAGAAGCAGAGAGCAAAAGTGTTATTAAGAAACATAGATGTGGCCAGGCACTTTGGCTCAAGCCTGTAATCCCAGCACTTTGGGAGGCTGAGGCGGGTGAATCACTTGAGGTCAGGAATTTGAGGCCAGCCTCGTCAACGTGGTGAAACTCTATCTCTACTAAAAATACAAAAATTAGCTGGGCGTGGTGGCACACAGCTACTCAGGAGGCTCAGGCACGAGAATCGCTTGAACCAGGGAGGCAGAGGTTGCAGTGAGCCGAGGCTGTGCCACTGCACACCAGCCTGGGCAACAGAGTGAGACAGAGTCTCAAAAAAAAAAAAAAAAAAAAAAAAAAGGGAAAAAGAAAAATAAAATAGATGTTTGCTGAGGTCATACTGAACTGATGCTACTGCATGAGCTAAGGACAAGTACATCTCTTACCGGAAGAGATGCCATCACCATGTTTCTCTCATGAGAGCACAGATTCCTAAAGAAACTCATTGATCATTCAATGAAAAGTGACCTGAATTCTAATTTTCTTCTGCAAAACTCTTCTTTGAAATAACAGAAAAGCTGTTGATTCTCTATTCCCTAGTCTCCTCGTCTCAGAGTTGAGGATACAATCTCCCACATCACAAGGGTGCAATTAATTAAGGTGCAAGCATTTTCCAACCTGTGGATGCAGGTAACAGGTGTAAATTACCATTTGAAAGAGTGATTCATGTCACCAAGACTAACTGCTGACTAGGGAGGCTTAAATCAATCCTATTTGAAGTTCTATTATTTTTTAAATGCTGACAGAGAATCCACACTTACATACAGCATTTCACAGATAAGATATGCTCCCTGCCCTCTGGGTCTGCCATGTCAGGGAAACAGATGGCAAGATTATAGGATAAATGTGGGAGCAATGGGCAGGGAAATGATGAAATGACAATAGATTTTTACAACCCTAAAAAAATTCTGGAGTAGCATTACCAGTAGGTAAATGAGACTTAGATAATATTAAAGTAGCAATTTCTAAATTCTGGTGTTTATCTGAAATTTTGTAAAAGTACTGAGCAGCTAGGCTTTAGTTGTCCTCATTATAAAAATGTATTTTCAGAATAGGTAGCATCTCCCCTGCTATATTTACAATGAAATTTGAAAATCAAAAACCATAATATTTAATGCACACAATTTCTGTTTATATGATAATTATTGTTAAAATATATTACTAATAATGAATAATCATTTCCTTTTAAAATTAGGTAACTTGGCTTAGATTTTGAGGTGGTGTATGAGGGAAGGTAATTTTCTGTGAAGAGAAGCATTTGATATGCCTCTGAAGCCAAGGTCCAACACGATGTAGAGAATTAAAGGAAGGGATAGAAAATGAAAGGGAAGAAGATAGAGACAGGAGAAATCTAATAGGGAGGACTATTGTGGCAAGATAGGATAAGTTGAGTTTTTGCTGGATGGGATAAATTTGGATAGTTGTTTTTTGTTTGTTTGTTTGTTCGTTTGTTTGCTTTGAGACAGAGTCTCACTCTGTCACACAGGCTGGAGTGCAGCGGTACGATCTCCGCACACTGCAACCTCTGCCTCCCAGGCTCAAGCAATTTTCCTGCCTCAGCCTCCCAAGTAGCTGGTATTACAAGGGTGTACCATCATGCCTGGCTAATGTTTGTATTTTCAGTAGAGATGGGGTTTTGCCATGTTGGCCAGGCTGGTCTCGAACTCCTGACCTCAGGTGATCTGCTCACCTCGGTCTCTCAAAGTGCTGGGATTACAGGCTTGAGCCACCACACCCGGCCTAGATAGTTTTCAACATAAAAGAAAAAGAGCTACAGAAAAGTAGCAACTGAGTATAAGAGTGAGTATGAAAGTGGAGGTGAGAAATTTAGGAAGCACTGGGAGTTAAAGGATTGGGTGGAGAAATGATTTTAAAAGGGGGATGTTTGTTAATGCCTACAATGATTAAACTGTCTATGCAAGCAAGGGGCCATGTTGAAGAAAAAGCATTGCCAAAAGCTTGTTTTATATCTTGAAGTGAGTTTTTGAATTGAAGTTTTGAAGCTCTGATGTAGGTTCCAGTTGTATAACATGACACAATTGGAGTTAGCATGTTGAAGCAAATTCTGCAGCAAAAATAGTCCTCCTGATATTTCTCCCCATCTTCTTACTCCATTTTTTTATATTTCTATTTTTAATACAATGCATTGAAATGCTATCTTCTGTTATCTGAGTAAAGATTCTCTAACTTTACTATTTTTTCCTGGTGAAGCTTAAAAAGACATGTTATTTCAATCAATATTTTATAATTTGTTAGGCTGCTGTGCATAGTTTGATAGACCTATTGATGGAGCATGTTGCGAGCATGTTGTTTAAGATATCAATCCGTGAGGTCCACTTTCAAGGAACTAACGAAAGCACATTTCTGTTGGCTTTACATGAAGCTTTAACATCATCATTATCTTGCATTTCATATTTTGTACTTTTGGGAAACTGCCTTATAAAAAATCAGATAATATTACTTTAAAATTACTCATTCCATAAATATTTGCTGAATGCTTAACAACACCCTATGATTCCTGTCCAAAAGTAAACTTTAATAAAGGAGAGGCAAGAGGAATTACAAAAAAAAAGTCATAAACACTATTATGTGAATAACTACCAAAAAAGGCAGAGACTTGACGAAAGGAACAGTTACTGAACAAAATCTATTTCTTATTTCTTAATTGTCCATTAATAGATTATAAGATAAAACATCATTTCGTGACAAAATTCTTATCTCCTAATTTCATGTAAAAATGGATTGTTTCAAGATTTGAATTTTGATTTTAAGATAACTCATTTTGATTATTTGTAAAAATCAAATGTTCACAATGACATGTATTCTTTCCCTCCCTCCTTCCCTCCCTCCTTCCCTCCGTCCCTTCCTCCCTCTCTCTCTGTCTCTTTCTTTCTTTCTTTTTTTTTTTTTGACAAAGTTTGACTCTATCACCCAAGCTGGAGTGCAGTGGCACAAGCTCAGCTCACTGAAACCTCCACCTCCTGGGTTCAAATGATTCTTGTGCCTCAGACTCCTGTGTAGCTGGGATTACAGTCATGCGTTACTATGGCAAGTTAATTTTTGTATTTTTAGTGGAGATGAGATCTCACCATATTGGACAGTTTTGTCTCCACCCACCTTGGCCTCCCAAAGTGCTGGGGTTATAGGCATGAGCCACCAGGTCCAGCCATATATTATTTCTAAAATGCAATCATCTTATACATGCTTAAAAGTTATTTTGGCTGTTGAAAAAGAATATGAGCCACATGAGGATTCTCTAGATGTATGATCTTGCATATAATTTATACAAATATAATCCTATAATTACAGACCAAACTTTTTAAGAAGGGCGTATCATCTGATAAAAAGTTTCTCTGATCTTAAGAAGTTGTTTATCATAGCTTGACACATACAGATAATTATAAACAAATAATTTTACTAAGGCAGATATACTAAAGCTTTTTAACAAGTTAATTGAAAATAAAATAAGTAGCTCTATATTTTATCTTGATGCTTTCGGAGATTGAGCAATAAAATGAGTTAGCCACATACAGATATTACATACTACTTATGTGTAATTAAAATAATCATGAAACTGCCTTGAAAATAATTAAATATTTAATGGAGGAAAGTCATGAAAGGCATAAGTTAGAAGAATCCCAGCACTTATCTAAGGAAGTGATCTCTTATTCTTTGCAAATAAGTTTGAAGGAAACTGGCAGATAACAGGAATATTCTTCTAAAGAGTTAGTTGTATATGTTTCCAAAGGCCCTTTTAATTCTTTACACTGAGATGGAAAGAAATTTTTAAAAAGAACAAAATCCTTTGAATGTTTGAAATAATATTGAATAATACAGGTTGTTTTTCTTTTAATTTGCATTGTATTCAGTGAAATACTTTTTTAGTTGGTATTGGGAAGACCAACAAATAAGAAAATACAATTCTTTAATCTAACATCAAAGTCTGTCCACATCCGGTCATAAACTATCCTTCCAGCTTTCACTTATCTTATGCTCTTTCACATAATCTATACCTCAGACAAACTAGACCACGCAGAATTTCCCAAAGGACACAAGCCTTGCTTTTGTGAATATTCTTCCTTCTACTTGAAATGATTCTTTATTCCAAGATTGACAGTATTGACAATTTTGGTTGGCCCATTCTTCGTTGCTGTACTGTGGATGGCAGGATGTCTAGTGGCATCCTTGACTTCTACTTACTAAATGTCAGTTGCATCCCCCTCGTTGTGACAAACAAAAATGTCTCCAGACACTGCCAATGCCCTTTGGGGGATCGGGGCGGGGGGACGTGTCAAAAATTCTCCTCATTGAGAATCACTGTTTAATCACTTTATATGTGATTGATAAAATCTTAACCACCCTTCCCCTTCCAGGCCTAGATCAAATATGATCTTTCCATCCTCATAGTACCACCACTTGTAACTCTTCTTCAAAAAACCCCATTTGTCTTTATATTACATGTATTTTTGTGCAGATCTTACCTACATCACTAGAAAGGAAACTGGTTGAAACCTAGGATCATGTATTTTCTTCTTCAGTATCTTCAAGAGAACTTTCTTTGGAAAATGCCCTACACCTCTTATTTGCTCAGAAACCACCAAATATTCATTCTGTAATAGTCAAAATTATGATCATCACCATGTTCTTTGTACCTATATAACTGTCTTGTAGTTTTTTTAAAAAAACAAAACATGATTAATGTTCACCAATCTGAAGAATAGTATAGACAAGTTCTATTGTCTATTCTTGCTTGAAACTGGAGCGTATGTCATTGATGTTGAATTCAGTAATGGTCTTGTCTTTTCTTTTTGCAGATAAAGTTCATTACTAAACAAATTAGCTTTTCAATTACTGCTGCTAAGCCGAAGTAATTGAAATTCACTAAAACTTTTGGTCTTTTTTTCGACTTGTTCTTTTCTAAGAACCGATAATTTAAAATAAGATGAAATTATGCTGTTCATTATTAAAATTATATGTAAATAAAAGTGTAACTTGGCTCTTAGCCTGAAGACACAATTTGGATAACAAACTTCAACTTCTTTTTCTTTTTCTTTCTCTCTTTGTCTATAACTAACTCTCGCTAATATTTGCATAGGATTCCTAAATGCAAAAGTTTGCGTTATTATTGGTAATTGAGCAAATAACTACATGTCTGTCTCCATTATTTGTGAGGAAGAATAACATCCTAGTACTAAATAGCTGGCCCTAAAGAAGAAAAAGCAATTTGAGGATACAAGGAAGGATTGCTGAGATTGCTGAGATGATGTAACAAGGGTGGATCCTATAGGACAAGTGAATGTAACTGGCAATCTTGCTGCTGAACACCACTCCCATACACACATACACACACACACACACACACACACATGCCACGCAGACAAAGGCTGTCCTCTCAGTCATTGTTAAAAGTACTAATGACTGCAAAGATACAAATTCACAATTTGTAGCCCTGCATTGGGTCTTTTGAGTAGCTAATTCATTCAGCACTAGAAAACTGAGCTTTTCTTCAAGACCTAGTAGAACCTAGCCCCCAGTCTAGTGGGTTTCTTTTGTTTTCTAAACTACTTCTTCAATAGCCTTTCTTTGTCTGTCTTTATGCTCAGAACCCACCAAGTTGCCAAGGTCCATTCTAAGACTGAGGCCTAGACCAGTGTATGATCCTTAGGAACTTTACTATACCTGAACTCCAGCCCAGAGCTAAGGGTTTCATATCAGATCTACATTATCTGGCCTATCTGCCTGCCTGGAGTTTCCAAATGTTGCCCAGATTCTTTATCTGGCATTCTATTCACTTATTAGAATTCTAGACCACTACATCTAGGATATAATATGAATGGAGTGTGGCAGATTTAATGTGCAAACCCAAATATGTCTTACTTCAAAATCCTCTATAAACTTCCTTGCTGGAGCTACGAGCCAAGACTTGTCAGTGCTATACCATTATAACAGCACCGCTATTTCCCATGAAAATGCTGGAGTAATGTGCCCTCAAAGCCTTCAGCTATGCCTGCAAATATCTGGTTTTCATGCTTCACTCAAGACCCACTCTAATCCAAGACTTTGTTCTAGACTTCATTGACTCCCATCTATTGAGCCTTCCTCTAGATGTCTGGGCACCTAGGACATTTCTGACTCTGTTTTGATGTTTGCGACTCACCATCATCAGAAGCAAGCTACTATTTTTGTCATGGTTAATTAAAAGTACAGTAGGTGAAATCAGCACAGAATCTCCTACACCAAAAAACCGGACTTACAGGCCTTTAATTTGGTTACAGTTGCTTGTGATGCATTAATGTGCTGTAGCTGTTTTATGCTAGTCACAAAGCACAAATGATTAGTAGTAAAAAGAATGAACAAGGCATTTCAAAATCAAAGAAATGATTAACAAGGCCTTTCAAAATCAAAGAAATATTTAATATTTGCTACCTTTCAGGTGGTAGAGATAAAATTTTATCACTGTTTATGAAATTTCTTGCCACCTGTGCCAAAACAACATTTCTTCAGCCCTGCTGAGTCAGCTATTCTGGGCATAGTCAATCATCAAAATATATCAAAGCCACACAAGTTTGGGGTTGCACCTCATTGCTGGGATAATCACTTTTGTGACATGATAACTTGTTTTTCTATTTTTTTCACAAATATATTATCTCCCAAAGTCTCAAATTATTCTAGAATGAGCTTCGATTCTTTTTGGATTAGCATGTTTCTCAATGTTTGTCATCTCATGTGCTATCCATCATGAAGAACTGTAGCTCATGTAAGGTTAAATTTAAAACATGTTACCTCAGTACCTTTAATATTAATCCTAAAGTTTGGGTAATTTTTTTTTTTTTTTGAAATAGGATCTTGTTCTGGTGCTTAGGCTGGAGTGCAGTGGTGCGATAAGACCTCGTTGTAACTCCTGGTCTCAAGCGATCCTCCTACCTGAACCCATCTCAACCTCTAGAGTAGCTAGGACTACAGGTGCACCACCTTGACTGGCTAATTTTTTATTTTTATTTTCTTTTTAGAGACAGGGTCTCACTATATTGCCCAGGTTGGTCTCAAATTTCTGTCCTTAAGAGGTCCTCCTACCTCAATGGTCCAAAGTAGTGCAATTTGGGTAATTTCGAAATAAAACACTTAACTTCCTCTATTCTGTTTTAAGGAAGATTTTCACATTTAAATAACCAAACTTGAGTATGGTGTACTGCATGAACTTCGAAACAAAAAAACCCAGGGATTTTAAATAAAATAATACTCTTAAATCCTCTTATTCTAGGAATATTCCTGTGTATAACACTGCATATTATATAATTTTTTAATATATTCTAATATCACTATAGCTATGTCAGTGGACATTATTTAAGGCTACTCAAAGTCAGTACCATACAAAATAAATAATTTGGCTTTCCAAAGAATACTTTCTAGAGTATTTCTCTTATATTAAAAAAAAATTAAAAATAAAAGTTATAAACGGTACAAAATCACCATGGTCATTAATAAGTCATCTAAATATAAAAAAAGTTGCAGCAGCTGAAATTCAATTGGCTAATTTAATTTCCACAGGAAACTGAAGCACTTCTACAGTTAAATTAAGTCAAGTTGATAAAATACCAATAAAGGATAAGCAGGATTGATACAAACCAGGTTAGTTCACATGGAAATGTTACATACAGTAATTTCAAGGGAACCAACAATCAGAGACATAATCGCTTTTAGTAATTCATTTTAATGTCAAATATACTTGTATATAAGAAAGCATATATAAATATTATGCATATATAAAGGAACATATAGGCTGGGTACAGTGGCTCACACCTGTAATCCCAGCACTTTAGGAGGCCAAGGTGGTCAGAACACGAGGTCAGGAGATCGAAGGAATCCTGGCCAACATGATGAAACCCCATCTCTACTAAAATACAAAAATTAGCTGGGCGTGGTGGCACATGCCTGTAATCCCAGCTACTCCGGAGGCTGAGGCAGGAGAATCGCTTGAACTGGGGAGGCGGAGGTTGCAGTGAGCCGAGATTGCACCACTGCACTCCAGCCTGGTGACAGAGCTAGACTCCGTCTCAAATAAAATAAAATAAAATAAAATAAAAGAACATACATACACATACATAACATATACACGTGAATGTAGGAGTTTTAAACTGAATAACGTAGAATATTATAAAGATCAGTGAAGAGTTCTGTATCAAGCAAACAACTAAGGCGTTTGATCGAATGCAGAGCAAAATTTTTCTCACAAAGAACATAATGCCTATTTGTGACAAGGTTCCAAGAAAGCTTAGCTGGCAATTTAAAGAGTCCTTGGGGGGATTAATTTAGCTTCTCCACCAAGACTTAGCAGAATGGCAGAAAGAGTTGGGTCTGGTAAAGATAAATTTATCTTACTAGTCAGCAAAGCCGGGGCTGGGTTTCCTTATGGCAAATCATGAACAAAAGTTTGTGGGACTTGAGCAGAGGATTCTAGTGTTATAATTGCATTAGATTAGTATTTTTAAAAGTTTAGAAATAGATGTTAGCATCTTACTCCCATTTTTACTTAAAATGCAATAATTTGAAGCCTTTGCAAGAATACTACCAATAAGCTGACTTTTATTAATGAACCAAATTATAGATCAACTGAGGCAATCAGCTTTGTGACACCACTGAATGCATTTCTTTTAATGTGGTAGTCATGCACCATTAGGCCATGTTCTTAGAACATGAGTCCATGGTGTGTATGTGTGTCTATGTGTGTGTGTGCATGCTTGTGTTTTTCTTCCCCCTAAAGGAAAGCCAAATAGGGCAACCTACTTTTTATGGCAAAAATAAGAGGTGTTACAATTATCAGTAATTTGTAGGAACTTTTAATTCTATGGGAAGCCAAGGTGGCAGAATGTTTTGTCCCAAGGAAAGAAAATGAGGCAGGCATGAAAGCATGTATGCTAATACATATTTGCTCACAGACACATACACTTTCAGCTCTAAAGGGAATACATAAAAATTATGCTGCAGACAATATCTTTATACAAATTTATCATAGCATCTGTCAGCTCCATAATATGTTCATAAAACTAGGAACACGTGTTGTAACAGTATGCTCATTTCGGTATGCCCACTGTTGTTATCTCAACTTCTCTTGCTGCTAGCCTGGCTGTTGTCGATCAGATCATAGCCTCGGGAATCCTTGCTACTTCCACATCAAAATGCAAAGTTTAAATTTAAATACATCAAAGGTACAACTTGTGGCACAAAAAATAGAGGCAAATGACACTGTACTTAGAAAGATAATTCAAATAAAATGTCTAGAATTGGAAGGAACTCAGGAAAAATTTCATAGATTAGTGGGCATAAAGGGAGAAAATGTAAGAAGGTTAATGAGTTATTGATAAGAGTCTAATGCTGGCAAACATTTTGGTTGTACCAAAATCAATGTGACTTCAATGTTACTTGGAATTTCTCCATAATGGCTGTGTAAGACATGGCATGTAACAATGCATGGTAAATTGTTTGACACATACTAGTAATTATAGCTATGTGAAATTCAAAAAACATGTATACCCACAAGTGGTTGTCTAAAAACGTTTGAGTCTTGTATGTTAAGCATTGTTACTTTTTTAGTCTATATGTCCTGAAAACTTTCAGTATTTTCCACAAAGATTTTAGTAGAGAAAGGATTTTTGTTATATTCATACTTTCAGTGGGTGCCATAAAGTATATTCTGTAAGTTTTACATGTGTAAAGACTGGACTTGCAAAATGCAATCTTAATTAAAAATCACTGGGCTTGGAATCTCTGAAATAATGGAGAAACTGGTTCTTGATGTATTTGGGAAAGAACAAGAAACACTTAAAATGCATGATTGAGGATGAATATTATAGTGCGAAAAGATAGGCTTTAGATTAATTTTCTAACAAGTGGAAGCATTTCTTTCTTCATGCATTTGTTAACTACCTATGATAATTAGAAAATAAATCATCTACTTCAAAACAATCTCATATATCTCCTTGGTACTTAAAGAACAACGCAAGACTGAATCCTTGTTAAGTGGGATCAAAACATTTCAGCTGAACAACAAGAAAAGAAAAGGAAAGAATCCTCCAAATACTTCCACTCTGCCAGAGTTGGGATTTCTTCCAATTATTAGAAGAACTACATTAAGAAACAAGTGACTCTCCTAATGCTGTTTGTATACTAATAGCCATTTCATTTAGCTTTTCATAGCTGAAAATTAAGGGCAGATGCTATGCAAGATGTTAAATTCAACATGTCCTATATGTGAGACAATTTCTCTGAAAATACTGAAAAATGTATGTTAACCTTTCCTTTTCTTGGATAACTCTTGAGAGAAAATGATACAGAATTGTGCATTTCATTACACCAGTTAAAAAAATAACGAATATTACCAGCACCATAAACAGGATCACAATTTCTCCATAAGGTTATTTATTGTATAACTTTTAAACATTTAAAAAGTCACACAGAGCGGGCGCAGTGGCTCACGCCTGTAATCCCAGCACTTTGGGAGGCCAAGGCAGGTGGGTCAACTGAGGTCAGGAGTTCGAGACCACCCTAACCAACGCGGTGAAACCCTGTTTCTACTAAAAATGCAAAAATTAGCCGGACATGATGGTGCGCTCCTGTAATCCCAGATATTCCAGAGGCTGAGGCAGGAGAATTGCTTAGAACCCAGGAGACCGAGGTTGCAGTGAGCGGAGATCACACCACTGTACTCCAGCCTAGGCAACAGAGTGAGACTCTGTCTCAAAATAAATAAATAATTAAATAAAATAAAAAACAAATTTAAAAAATCACAGAAAACCCAGGTTCCTATGAGAATTTCTTTAGTAATTACAAGTAAAATCACACATTGTTTCTCTGAATAATATTGCTATAGTGTGTAGTTTCAAAGAAAAAATGCTTTGAGAAAGTCTGGGAAGTGAAAAATAAATGTGATAAATTGGAAAGAATATATCCATCGTCAGTATTATACACAAATAGGTTTAAATTATGGTACTGATTCTAATATTTATTTATGTCATAATCTAGAATTATAAAATTTTCTTGAGCTTCAAGTTCTGTATATCGTAAATAGAAATGAGAAGAATAATTATAACAGCTACCATTATTAAGGAGAGCCTAATGTATTTCTGGCACTGAACCAGGTACATTGCATAGTAACCTGTAATTTTTTCAATTCTCCTATTAAACAGATATTAGTATCTCAGTTTTTAACAGGAATAAAAACTGAACTGAGAAAAGGAAAGTAAAATACGAATTATATCTACCCTGGAGGTTTTTTCAAGTATTAAAGGAAATTATGTTTCATTCAGTGATTAGTTGAGTGCTCTGAAAAAAGTGCATATTTTTCAAATATTATTCTCCACAGTTCTGTCTCCCACTCCACTTTTCTGCAGTATATCTTTCCTCAAACACAGAAGTTTCTTCAAACCCATGACTGCCCATCCACATCACAGAAACTAGCATTTCAAAGTTTTAATGCTCTTCTTACTGACAAGCATCAATCCCTGATTCCACCCAAATGGACATCAAGGTCTCCAAAGCCTCTAACAGTGCTTCTTTTATGCTGTGGCTTATTACATTCCCTGACCTTGAGTTCTACTACTTTGTCCTTGCTGGGTTTAGAACACTCTCTCTTTTACATGTCTCTGAACATTCCTTCTGTATTCAACTCCTCCTAAATCCTGAGTTATGATTTCTAGGAGCTTTGTTTTGTATTCAGTCTTTCTTTGCTATAATGTAATGTAAGGTGGAGAAATCCTGTAGCATCGCTTTTATGTACAGTCATTCTTCTGTAATTCTAAAATAAAATTTTTAAAAGGAAGGAAGGAGGAATAGAAAAAAGGAGGGAAAAATTGACCCTTACATGAAAGTAGACGAGCAATGAAATGAATAGACACACCAGATCACTATTGTGCTTATGTTGTTTTAGGTTCTTACCTGCACACACATATTATTTGGCTTACTCCTAACAATAGTCCTGCAAATGAGGAATTCTCCTCAGTTTTATTTCAGGTAATTTTAGGTTTAAAAAAAGAAATGTTGAAATTATACTGCTAAATTAGAGATACAGCAGGAATTTGATTCAGGTCTGTCTGACTATAAAATTGTTGTTCTTCCCAGCGATTCTTTTAGAAGAGGAAGGTTTAGATGCCAAGACAAGAATAGGGATAGTGAAATATAAAATACATGCAGGAGCCTCATCTGAGTGCCATAGTCTATTTTTACAACCTCCAGACCACTTTAAACCACACCCAGCTCCCATGCAAACTGCGATTCTGGTGTCGCCAATAACCATGTCTCAATGGGATAGTCAAAGAGTGTACTTTTTCATCCCACATCAGCTTTGCCAATTAAATGCTCTGCTTTTAAACCTTGACCTCACTGCCTAACCCACTGTCTCCTTAAATGCAGAAGTGCCTGTATTAACATGTCGTAAGTTTTGTTTCAATGTTCATTGCAAACATTTGCCAGTTTCTCTCTCATTTTCTTTACCTATGAACGCAAGCCGCTTGTTCTGAGCAAAGATAGTTGGCATAATTTACCTGATTATGTTACTTCCATTTCCTGTTTCTCCTTTATCTTTCCCATGCTTTTCCTTCATCTTAATTGTTGATCTATTTTATTTTCATTTTCCTTATCACACTCACCGTATTCTACCTTACGCAGCAGTTTATAGCACTTAGTCATGATTTCTACCCCTATGTGTAAGCTTTTTGAAAAACAAGGGCCAAGTTTGACTCAAGTCTGTATTTCTCTAACCTGATAGCCTACTCATAATAGTTTTCAATCAACAATTATCAAAATACAGACAAATTCGGTATTCATACGCTTTTTCTATGGAAAAACTGAATGTAGGAATGGAGGAAGGTTCAAACATTCTCCTCACCTGTCCTGATGATAAATCTGATTTACATTGGAAATATCTGGGTTAAAATCTCTTTTCAACATTTATGTGCTCTATCTCTGATCCAAGAGTAAGTTTCAATTAAATAAACATATAAGAAACATACAAAATATTCAGTCATGCATTATTCTTAATGTATTTCTTTTACTATCCCACCAAGCTTCAGAAAATGTTTTGCCTCATTACCTAAATGGATTTAATGATACAGTAAGCAAAATTATGTACAATAAAACTAAGCACTAGGAATTTTCAAGCTTATAGTGTGAATTTTTAAAGTCATTACTTACTCTACCATTAGAAATAATCATCATCAACTGTGCCAAATCACAAAATCTCCATGGTGCTAAGAATACCTTTATCAATAAACCTAGGAGTTGTTTTCCATGTTAAACACACGAGATTTTAAAAAAGTATTATTAATCCCCAAAGGGCACTCTCATACAATCTGTTGCAAACAGAGTCTACTGCTACAGAAAATCAACACTCATTACTATTAACTATTAAGAAGCCTTTGCAGTTTAAACACTGACTTCCTTAAAAGGTAACTCACAGGAAGTGTTCTTTAGTTCACATATTTCAATGAAAATAATTCTCCCTAGGACATCAATTAATCAAAATAAGCTGCGTTAAGTTTCCTAACCTCACCAAAGGTACATTCACCTTATCATTTCAAAACTAAAGATAAACTTCACAAAGATGAACACTGCTGTTTTGTTTTTATTTTGTATCTCTTTATTTCCAAAAGAAAATAACTTCCTCAGTGAATTTTCTTCTGTCATGGCAACTCACTAGATGCTCATCCAACCATCTTTTCCCCCTTCCAGGTCTCTAGATTAGACCATATTTGCCTACCGTCCTTAAAATTAGAGATACTCATGTCTCTGAACCTGGAGACGTGTGCCACTCCCAGGACTGATTCATTAAAAAAACAATTGGTGCTGCACTTCCTGTTCCTTATCTCCTTGAGGAACAGAAAACACTCCAAGGTCTTAGGAGAGGCTGGAATTACAAGATGTAAGGAATCTGGGTCTTTGAGTCCCACAGAATACCACCCCCAGGACACCCACACTGAATTATATAAGCAAACAGGCAATGTATGTTGGGTTAAAGCACTAAAATTCTGGGGCTCTTGATTACAACAGTTAGCATATTTCTGACCATACCAAAGGTCAGACCTGCCTTTTTCAAAGAAATATAGTCCTTTCATTTGATTAGTTTCTTTCTAGCCCATGTTGGTTACAAAGAATTCCTCTATAGAATGTCTGAAAGAGAAATGGGGAAATGAAGGATTTTTGTTTGTGTGGTGATGAATTCAGTTTCTGGTAGTTATAACATACCTTTCCCTAGGGGCTATGTGAGACCACTTGGGATAACAATTGAAAGTGTCTTAATGAATTAGAGGTAATGGCATCTAATTCTCTGGAGACCCTTAGCCCATGACTTAATCAGCAAAACTGTCAAATTTAATCAAGACTTATGTTTTCTTTTCCCATGCACAGTTTTATCTTATAAACTGATTAAACATGTATGAAACATTCATTGGCCCACATATTTCTCAGATTATTTTCATAATGTGTTATTCTTATTTTCAAATGTAAACATAGAAAATATTTTCTTCCAATGCACACGAATATCTTCTTGAGTTCTACCATTCAGAAGGCAAAATAAAGAAAAGGGAGGAGAAAAAAAAAAATCAATTTGGATGAGAATCTTTGCACACCATCAGTGGGTAGAAATCAATGTGAATCCTAATCAAACATGGATTTCACAGTGGGAATATATACAGCCCTGCATTACTCAAACAAATGGCTAGTGTGCTGTGAACAGTAGTAATTAGGCCTGAATTGCATTTGAATGAAAGCAGAGAGAATCCTACTGTTAATTTACTAAACTAAGATTGCTGGGGTGTTATAGCTTGCGCCACTTTATAGAAGACAAAGAGTTTAGTTTCTGAATCCATATCCTTCTGCACACATGTGCTGAAGTATTTTTTTTCTTGCCTTTTAATTGTTTTCTTTGTTCTGGAAGCCAGCACTGGATATCAGAGAAGAGCTTAAGAGGGTTCACAACCGCAGTGACTCCGAAGTTTACAGTTCAGTTGTGAATTAGAACTTGATTTGCCTACACTTTAGAAGCTGTTTTAATATCCAGTGTCTCTTAAGTACTCATATCAGACACACACACACACACACACAGAGCAAGAGTGCACGTGCACGCGCATGCGCAAAAAAGAGAGAGGAGCGAATCTCACATACCTTGAAATAAAATCCAAATACTAAAGGGAAAATGCTTTTTACTTCTAAAGAATTTATAGCCACTGCACAATAGAATTCTCACTAAGAGATTCCATTCATTCTGACCTGTGTTGGGATTTTCTGAGGAATGCCACTGTTTATGTTGATCCTCAGCTTTTACAACGTTGAAATGGAAATAGAGATTAGAAATTAGGTTAGTTTTTGTTTGTTTCTATGGGGTGCCCAAGATCAATGGGACTACGGGTCCGTTTTACTTTTTACACATGGATACATTTGCTTTTCTGTTTTTTCGTTAATATCAGGCCAGGGTTATTTCTATTTTAATAACAAGCTACTTCATTTTGTTTGCAAAATTATTTTCAAAATGAAACATTTTACTTCTGCTTGTAAAGACCTCCACCTTCTTTGCTTCTCTCATCAAAACAATATCCCCAGCTCCCCACTCCTAGCATACCAGGTACTATTCTTCCAGGCAGCTAACAGAATTATCCTCTTATGTTATTACATGCGTACCTGTGTGTGTGTGTGTGTGTGTGTGTGTGTGTGTGTGTGTATGTATGTGCATATCTGAGCATGTGCGTATATGTGTCTTTAATGAATGGTTCCTCTCCTTTAGTTAATTGTGGGCTCTACAAAGGCAGAAATCCTATTTCTTTCTTTTTTTTTTTTCTTTTGATGGAATCTTGCTCTGTCACCCAGGTTGGAGTGCAATTGCGCAATTTGGGCTCACTGCATTCTCTGCCTCCTGGGTTAAAGCCTGCCTCAGCTCCCGAGTAACTGGGATTACAGGCGTCTGCCACCACATCTGGATAATTTTTTGTGTTTTTAGTAGAGAGGAGGTTTTACCATGTTGATCTCAAACTCTTGACCTCAGATGATCAACCCACCTCGGCCTTCTAAAGTGCTGAGTTTATAAGCATGAGCCACCACACTTGGCCAGGAATCTTATTTCTGTGGGATTATCATTTTATCCCCTGGCCCAGACATGTGGCCTCATGTAAGGTAAAATTTAATTAACATTTTTACTAAATAAATGAAATGCGATCATGCTTTTTAATTTTTGAAAACCCTTTATGTTAATAAATATAACTCTAGCAAATCATTTTAAGACTATATATTTAATTTTATAAATATATCATAATTTAACAATGCCCATATATATATAGACATTTATCTTTTTTGTTTTCTTTGCAGTTACCTACAGTGGTGTAATGGACATTTATGTACATACATTTCGAGTACTAATTCCCCTCTTAGCATCAATTCCTCGAAATGGAATGTTGAGTCAATAGTGGTACACAGTTTACCTGTGATAACGTATTTCTGATCTACTCCATTAAAAGTTGTGCAGATATATACACTATCACCAAGTATAAATCAAAGTGCCTATTTATCTTAAGCTTTAATGACACTGTATACCATACTTATATTTTCACTTTTATTAGTTATGTGGTGAAAAATCAAGACTAGAGCTACTTCATTTCCTTATTTCATTGGCCATTTTCTGACTTTTTAATATATAAGGATTTTATTTTCAAAAGTATATTCTGGTCTCTTTATGAACTTGCTAGGAAATAGAAAATCATGGTTGGAGAAGCAACTTGTAAAAACAAATACATAAGCAAACAGCTGCCTCAATTTCTGTCAGGTATTACAAATGAGATGCTGCAAATTATCAGTGGATTTAGAGTACTAGGTGGTTGCAGATTTGGGCTCAATTTTCTTATTCCACCAAAATATACATGACTTGGAAAAACTTTATCTCAAATCTTACAGGAATGCAGAATATAATGGGAATAGCTTCAAGGCTTTGCTTTTATTTTTGGATTGAAAAATGATCAAACCAAGGAAAGAGAAAGCTAGATATCATATATAGGTCCTGAATTGAAAGATGTTGTTATATAGGTACATGCCAGGTAAGTCAAAGTTTAAGGATACTGCTAGTAAGAGAGGAAAAGGTTTAAAGGAATCAAGAATGTTGTCTTAGATAGATGTAGTTCACTTCTACTTAAAATTTGACTAGGTTCAAAGATCATGGTTTTCTGATCAGAATATTTCTCTCCAAGTTACACTGGTGAATATTTCCTTTTAGTGATTCAGCCAAACTAAAAATAAAAATGAGATAAGTAACGATATAGGGAGAAACTCAAGTCAGACTAAATATATCAGAATTTTGCAGAAGAAAATTTTCATTATCCTGTCAATCACCACATGATGATAATCTTCTTTTTCAGCTTTTTCACTAAGTTAATTAAGATTTCCAAATATTCATAAGATTGAAAAATGCCAAAGGTTTGAAAAATAAAGTGTCACACTTTGATGTTACAAATCTGGGGATTATTAAAACTGTCTAATTTATAATTAAAACAAGACTGAAATTGTCTTTGAGTTACTCAGGTAAGTGGAAAGTTTTATTGTTTTAACATTATTGGGTACACACATCATTATATTGGTTTTCAGAAAAAAAAAAAAATCCTGTATTAGTAACGCCATTTGCATGCTGCCATAATTACAAGCCTCTTATCTATTGATCATCATTGTATCTATATTCAAAGATAAAATCAACGTACCCTCAAGTCTAAAAAGAGTTCTTTATCCTAGCCTTGAGCTAAGTATCAATTTAATTTTATTTTTTTCCTCTTTGTATTGTTTTCACTACAACAGCCAATCAAATAGATGACACTGTTTTCATTATACAATCATTATTGTTGCTTTTGGGTGGTAGTGATAGTGTGTATGTAGGTACATGTGCATATGCATATATATACATGTGTGTGTCAAATGAATCCTCATATCAGAAATTTTATTAAATGAAAGATTGTTCTACTTAATTTCTTCTACTCTGGGTGTCTTCATTCGGTCAATAAGTGATTCTGAAAGCCCGTTAGGCATTATGTGCAGGGAACTGTTTAGATCCTCCCACCTCTATGGGACCAGTGTATATATGAATGAAAACAGCTAACAAAGTCCTTGCTCTTATTGAGCTTACAGTGTAGCCCTTATCACAATGCCGTGCATCAAATGGATCTAAATTATTTTTTTAAAATAAGAATAACTATTAAGTAATAGTTATTGAATAGATTCAACTTTGGATTAGTCCCATAAATTATGTCTTATGTTAACTCCAATCCAAAAGATAGAATTAAAAGCAGACATTTGGAAGATAGTAAGATTCAGACTATGCCTAGAAGGTAAATAAGGTGCATAATAGGTTGGGCGCGGTGGCTCAAGTCTGTAATCCCAGCACTTTGGGAGGCCGAGACGGGTGGATCACGAGGTCAGGAGATCGAGATCATCCTGGCTAACCCGGTGAAACCCCATCTCTACTAAAAAATACAAAAAACTAGTTGGGCAAGGTGGCGGGCGCCTGTAGTCCCAGCTACTCAGGAGGCTGAGGCAGGAGAATGGCATAAACCTGGGAGGTGGAGGGTGCAGTGAGCTGAGATCCGGCCACTGCACTCCAGCCTGGGCGACAGAGCGAGACTCTGTCTCAAAAAAAAAAAAAAAAAAAAAAAAAAAAGGGTGCATAATAACTGCTTCTTGGGCAGCTTTTACGGTTGGCTAACTGGTTGTGCTTCTCTGACACCAGTGGCAACATTGCTAACGCTCTCTTAAATGGCTGTTCACATAAATTAAATAAATCTTCCTGTCATACATAGTCCATAAGAGCTCAATGCTGTAAAGAAGAATACACAACTGTCACACACACACACACACACCCAGCACACTCACACACACCCAGCACACACACATAGGCGCACACACACAGTACACACATCCAGCACACACACATATGCACATACACCCAGCACACACACACACGTACACATACCCCACACACAATAGCCCTTATACTCAATTATTTGCTTTGAGACACTGTATTGAGACAGTTCATGTAAGGGTCTTTTCAATGAAATTATCCTACAAATGGATTCCAGGGTTATTTTGTTCACTTAATTTTATACAAACAGACCACAGAATTATTATTTCCTTAACAAATACTACCCATCTTACTATAACATTGCTTGTGATAACCTCCTAATTCCTACTGATACCACTGAATTCCATGGATCCAAGAGCACCAATCCCATTGTAGCCTTTGTAAGTGGTGTCCCCTGGGGTTGCTCAATGCACAATCTGTGGCTGAATCATTGGTTTAGATGATGGCCTTTCCCCCTCTTGTCTAATAAAAGCAGTAGTGGTATTCTGCCAAAAAAAAAAAAAAAAAAAAAAAAAAAAATTCTGTCTTTTTCAGTTACTTGCTTAGCAAGCTCATGTAGTAAATCATATGCTTCTAAAATTATCAGGAGTCAAATTATCTGAAGAAATTATTCAAAAACACCTAAAAGAATGTTCAAAACTTGTTTCTTACTCAAAACACTCCTCCCAGAAAGTGGTTATAAATATCCATATGGTCCTTGTAATCTAATAATTATGAATGTATAGATATTGCATTATCAATTACAGATATACAAATGTATATTTTCATGGCGTCATTTGGAAATTTAAACATGTTTTACACATTTACTTGAAAAAGTACAAAGAACCTAAACATTGGTCATTAATTGCTGTTACTTTAATGTCCTTGGACATTGAGAAACCACTTCACTACATTTTTGTAATAGTTGGTTGAATTTGGCAGGTGGAATGTTGGCCTGGAGTAATTTAGTTGCATAAAATAAAATGAATTATGTTAAACTCATCCACCATTCCAGGCCCATCTTTTCTGTCATCAGAAGCTATGTATCTTGGTAACCATACCATAAAATTAATTTGTGAAACTGAAAGAGTTTACATATGAACATAACTAATACATTTAATTTCAAAATAAATTTAAATTAGATATTGACATTTTATGTGTTAACTAAAGTCAGTACTTACAGAAGTGATCTATAATTAATATTTCTAAAGATTCTCTTATGAATAAGGCATTATGCTGGGTAGTTTGGAAAGAGAAAAGAAAAAAGACTTTATGATATAGAGTTATATATTAAAGACCAATGTACTAATAGTTTTCCTCTTCTAGAAAAGAATGTGTTAAATGACATAATGCAGACATGAGTAAAGGCTTATGAGGGAGTTCGGAGACAGATTCTGGGTACTGTGAGATTTTAGAAGAATCAATAAAAGAGTCGGAATTTGTACTGGACCTTAATGGAGGTGCAAGAATTTAACATGTCATGCTTGTAAAATATGATTTCTATATATGTATTTTCATGGCAATTCTTGATTGATAGGGACAAAATGTTCCATGGATTGTGTTATATGTTTCCATTTGACAGACATATCTTACTTACTATGTCAACAAAACCTATAAAACACACTGGGAATCATCACGTGGGTATTCACAGTACACCTCTGTAAGGATGTATTATACAACTGTCATGGACTTGGCATTTCATCATAAAGTGCAATGTGGATTGGATTTATTTGCACAATAAAGCAACTAGTAGTTTGCTGAGTTTATGCATTCTGATTTTCTGACAGAAAAAGACAAGGGCATGAAGCAGAGTTGTTTCCATTATGAGAAAGAACAAGAATGAAACTTAAAGGAACTTTCTCATTGTCAAGTCTGGAGGGTCAGCCACGATGTATATTCAGGTTAACTTACGGTGACAAGATATTATCACTGATGATATGGAAAAACACAGTTTCATTAAAAAGGAACTTCATCATATTAAAATATATTTATTTATCCATTCATCTAATAAATATTGATTGCCTTTGATGTGCATGTAAGAGAATTTCTCTCCTCTCACATTAGCTTATATTCTAGAACTGAGACACATATAAGAAACAAACAAATAAATACACAAGTATTTGCCATTTAGGGGTAAATCCTGTGCAGGAACTTAAAATCAGGTGAGAGAAAGTGAATGAGTGGCTGGAGAGGGACATTTATCAAAAAACTAAATGATACTCCAATTCTAAAAGATCGTTTTCCTATGATATCATTTAAGAAAAGTACATTACTAATTTTATGGAATACATTATATAACTCAAGTCTTACAACTTTCTCTACATCATGGGTAAGTGACAGAAAAAAATGTATTCTCATTTAATATTTTAAGTATAACAATTATTGTTAAGATAAAAATTGATGTGGAATTGCAAAATAAAGGTGCTATTTTCTAACTGGCTTATGTGTAGTTGTGCTTTCCCTTCCCTTGCCTTCCGCTCAGTTCGGTCCAGTCCTGTCCCACCCTCCTCTCCACTTCTCTTCTTTTGTCATCTTGCACATTCCTGTCTTTCTTTCCTACCTAAAATCTCAATAGGTGTCATGCAAACTGCTTATAATAGAGTAGCTATAGAAACAATTTCAAAATACATGGGTATAAGCCTTTTCAGGTGACTTTTTCAATTAGTCAAGTATATTTTATCATTAAATGTCTCATTTTTTATGATTATCACTTTAAATATATATAGTTCATTCTTTAATGGCAGCATTCCAAGCATTTTTATAATTATGTTATTTCTTTTCTGTTTCCCCAACCCCTCTGGATAGATTTTTGCTGTATAATTTAAATAGGCCACTTCCTTTTTTTTTCTATAGCAATTCAAACTTCTGTGTAAATCAGGATTCGAAATGAGTTTACCCTACATTAGTACTTTAGTACTGAAAATAAATTTACTATCCCCCAAATCATAATTATTTGTCTATTTTATTCAAAAGTCTTCATAAAGTTTTCATTGCTGTATGATTTCTTTACAAATAGTAGCTAAAATCCCTGAGACAATTAGCTGCAAATCATAGCCTAAGCTGGAAATCCCCAGGAAGAAAAAAAAAAAAGTTCCACTTACAGGAGGCTATAAATAACATGAATGCCAATGTAACAGAATGGAATTCTATGTGACAGGAACATTTTCTAAACCTCAGTTATTCTATATGTAAATTACAGAATGCTAGAATTATTCCATCCTTATCTCCAAGATGGGTCCCTTCCTTGTCTTATATTACAGACAATTGTAAAATATACAATAAACACATAAAATTTATGTGAAAAATAAGTCAAAATAGCTCTTTAAGCACAGTCATTATAGTCTCCTCTCCCAGAGAAACAGTATGTGCAGATATATAATGTGTGTGTGTATATATATAAAATGTGTGTGTGTATATATAGCATATATAAAATATATATATAAACATACTCTTTCTCTGGGAAAGGAGACTATAATGAAAGAGAATGTCTAAATATATATATATACACACATACACAAACATACACACATATTATATATTATATATGCACATTTTATATATTATATATGTGTATACATATAATATGTATGTATGTCTATATGTATATGTGTATATGTATGTGTGTGTGTGTATATATATAGTCTTAGATATATATACACATAGTCTTCATTAAATACACAGAAATACTTCCAAGTGTGCATCCATAGTTGTTATTTCCTTTAATTTAATGTTTCCACTCTTTTTCTTTAGAGAACAGGGTGTCCCTCTGTTGCCCAGGCTGGAGCACAGTGGTGCGATCATATTATAGCTCACTGCAGCCTCAAACTCCTGTACTCAAAGGATCCTCCTGCCTCAGTCTCTAGAGTATCTGGGACTACAGCCACGTGCCACTATGCCTGGCTAATTTATATCATTTTATTTTTTGTAGAGATCATCTCTCGCTTTGTTGCCCAAGCTGGGGCACAGTGGTGCGATCATATCATAACTTAGTACAGCCTCAAACTCCTGAACTCAAAGGATCCTCCTGCCTCAGTCTCTAGAGTATCTGAGACTACAGCCACATGCCACTATGTCTGGCTAATTTATTTCATTTTATTTTTTGTAGAGACCATCTCTCGCTTTGTTATCCAGGCTGGTCTTGACCTCCTGGCCTCAAGCAATTCTCCCACCTAGGCTTCCTAAAGTGCTGGGATTACAAATGTGAGTCTGGACATCTGCTTTAAATTGAATTAAAAAGTTGGAAAGAAATCTCTGTTTTCTAGTAAGATAATTTCTTATTTTTACTATTTTAGTAGAAATAACTTTTCTGGCAAGATTAATGCAAGCGTTAATTTTTTTCTTCTATAGAGAGATCTTATCTGAAGTTATGTATCAAATATATTTATCAAATAAAACACAGATTTTTATGCCTCAATGGTACAAAAATGTATTGAGTACATTGTACCCAATGCCTAGTAAATAACAAGACTCTCTAAAATCATCAAACCTTAAGTTTAGACATGTATTCTGTGAGTGCTGCTGTTTTGCTTTTCTAGAAGGAGGCAGTTTGTAATGAAAATTGAGACATCGTCTATATTTCGGCCAGAGGATGAATTCGGCAATAATAAACTAACATGACAAAGGGTTTATCTTTTTGTTTTGTTGTTTGTTGGTTTGTTTTGGTGTACTGGCTGATTTTTATTTCTTTTGTATTTTCTACATGGCCGAAAAGAAAGCAAACCTGAGAGATGGGTGTAGCTTTTTTCTTGAAAGAGACTATGTTTGCCAGCTTTAAATCTACTTATTGTCAAAACTTTCAAAAGAAACTGTTGAGGTTTTCAAACTGTACTGTTTCTAATAAGAAGATTTGGTGCTGACTAAAATTTTCCTAATTCATTTGATGCCTGAATAAAATATAGGGTATGTAATTTTTTTAGCAAATGCTTATATAATTAAAATATTTAACTAAAAGGCAAGAATGCACACTAAAAATAATCATTTGTTTTTGTTGATTTAAGTGACAGTATTATTGGAAAAGCAGACTTTAAAAAATAATTATGGTATAGGAATGCTGTATTAAAACAAGAAAATATATTCCAGTTTTTTCATATATAATTTGTCAATTTCCTTTAGTATAGTCTCAAACATTAATTTTAAATAAATAAAGTGTGTTTACAGTTTTGAACCATGGTAGTGATTTGATAGGTAATTACTATAAAGTTGAGAGTTAATGAAATTGTACTTTATTATTTATTAAAAACAATTCAGACAATTCATATATACCCCAGCCTTTTCTGTGATTTTCATTCTATGGTTTCCACCTCAGTATGTTGTAAAATTCCTCGTTTTAAATGTATGCAAACATTAGAACCTGTCTTATTTGCAAAGAAGAGAGAAAGGAAGAATAGAAGAAGAGAAGGAAGGAAAGAAATGGTTCTAAAACCTAGAAATCTATTAAAAGTATCCATTATTAGCTTGTAATTCAAGATACTTCACTAGACACATGCCTGGAAAGGAGCCAAATATCAGGAATAAAAGATCCATGTTGAATTTTACAAAGAGAACAAGTTCCAAGAATAGTGACCGTATTTCAACTGACATACTGAATAAAAAAAGCAATTTGATGTACTTTCTTACAGCAGCACAGTACTTTAATATCTTCTTATAAAGCTTAATGTATCCGTTATCTTCCAATCTGATGTATTTTATGAATGATCTATCTATACAATCCACGCCTGCTACAAAACTGTAACCTTGTGATTGCCGTTGTCAATAGAACCTACTGTCTGCTATTTACCTTGACTTATTTTGATCACAATGGTTAATTGAGGGATATTATACATATTATAAAAACCCACAGAAAAATGATGGGCTTGATTTTTCATTCAGGTCCAAGAAAGAAGTCTGCTATTTTGATATGGGGCGGGGAACATATTTAAACAGATTTATCAGGGGAAAGGAGACTGGCATTTATTTTCTATCCGGTAACTATAATATGTTGTTTACAAAATTGCTCCAAAGGCTGCAATTATCATGCTCATCTTTTTAATTTTTAAAATATGACTGAGAAAAAAATGAGGTTTAAAATCATCACACTATTTTTGCCACCTTTTTGCTTTTTATTCTTATTATTTCCTGTAGGTGGAGGTCTGGTTAAACATGCTCCTACCTGCCTTGTTTTTGAAACTATTACACCTATTTAAAGCATGTGACAAGAGTTGAAAATTAGACAAGTTATTAGATGGTCAAATTATCTTCCAAAATACTTAAGAATATTGCTTTAGTGTTAGGTGAAATGCAAATGTATTTTTAATATATAAGCAGGAGCTCTGAGGTAGAGCACTTCTACAAATGTAATTTTGACTTCTAACACATGGCATCAACTCAGTAGAGATATTCAAATCAAGTCAAAGTTGATTCTTATTGATATATCTCATATAATCTTACCTTTTCCAGGTTTTTTAGACTTGTTACTATCCTTAAGTAAAATACTGCCTTAATTTACCCATTTTCTCTAAAACTAAGGAGGAAAAGGCAAAGATTTACAGAAAGCGACAAACAAGCAAGTAAATTAATAACTGCCTCAGGCCTAGATAAATGAGGCTTTATTTAAAATATGTTACTTACATTTAAACCTTTGCTTTTTATTAAGTTTCTAGCTCTTAATAAAGTTCCATGATAGAGAGGTTGCTTTGAGAAGCCAGGAAAAAAATGCTTGTATGGTGTTCATCCAGGCATGAATTGCAAAGCCCTCCCAGCTTTATAAATGTGAATGTGGATTGCTTTTGCTCTCAGTACATTTTTCTCAATACAATAAGAAGGACAATATTCCAAGTTTGAGGTTTATACCACAAGGCATTTTTGAATTTTGCAGGCATAAGAACCTGTTGAAATCTTATGATTCAGTAGGGAACACATTTCCTCCCTCTTCCTTTCTAGCATATAATTCAAAAATGGCAAAGCCAGTTTTATCTAAGCTCCCCAAAATATTCACCTTTGGCCCTATGTCAATAAAAAGTTTTACCTCCTAAGAATTGCTTTCTGGAGTTTTACTAGAAAATTCATCTTTACCTCAGCAGTCAATGAATATCAACTATTGAGATCCATCTTTATCACCCTCAACAGTATGCTTTGGGCCAAACTAAAGGTGGGGTTTGTTTTATTATAGAGAGTATCTTATGGTTAGTTATTGGGAAAAGTCAGCCCAAAATAAATTTCCTGAAAATATCCTATACATTCTTGCTGTGTAGACCAAGGAGAGAGATGATGACTATATATATATAGAGAGAGATATACAAAATACATTCTGATAACAAAAAAAGTTGAAAATCAATGACATGTATCTAAGTCACAGAATATATTCAATTTAGTCACTGGAATTTTGCCCCATTAGAGGTCATCAGAACTTGCTACCACAGTGTTGCTGGTCTCTGTTACGGCTCTTGGCAGGTCCTGTGTAGATTTTGAGTTTTCTTTAACAAAAATATATAATGTGTCTCTGTGTGTATGTGAATGTATGCACACCTTCCACCTTAATATAAATGTTACTGCACTTGCTTTCAGTAAAAATAAAACTTTCTGCTGACATTCTAAACAGCTGTTTCCCTATTTCCACTAATATGAGTGAGATTTTCCGATGCCAAAAAGTGGAAGCAAGCGGAAACAACCTAAAAGAAAGACTGTCCTGCTAACCTCATATGTTTGGCAATTTATCACATGAGTAAAGCTGATCTGCCATTTTACATATACAACAAATAAAACATTACACAATATTTCCATGTTAATATTATTTTACATTTTAATTACACAGAAGTAGTCTTATAGAAAATGGGATTTATTCTCAATGCCCTTCACTTATGTGTCAATAATTTTCCGAATTTCTCTTTATCATGATTATGAAAGCACCCTGGCTGAAGTGTTTCACAGGCACAAAGTGACTTTGTATTTTATGTGATGGGACATACAGTATGGCTGTTGTAGGTAACAGCCAGGGGACTTATCTAAAATTACATAACTCTGCGAATTTGAGAACACAGTGGAAAAAAAGAACTGAAGTTTAAAATAGAAGAAATAAGAACTATGTTAGCTTAAGGGGAACTTTCTCCTTTAAATTACTTTTTGAAGAGATTTAATACAAACTTACTAAACTGTGGAAAATAAAGAGGAGAATGGACAAAAAAAAAATGGCAGGAGGCAATCTGTAGGTATAGAAGTTAGAACAATACAATGCTGTCCATTTGGTTTTAGAAAATAGGACAAAGAGGTTGAATTAGATCTTCAAAGGATATTTTACAGCTGCTATTTTTTAAAAGAGGAAACCCTGTAAATTAACAAGAGAAATACAGGAAGAAAAAGAAACAGTAATATTCATTTTAAATTTTTGTATTACTTATATTTTCACCATATTGCCCAGAAAAATCTAACTTAACAAAGTAATAACATGCATCCTGAGGATTAATTCATGAATTGAGAAAACAAACATTTTGGATATGATCTGTGAAAATGACTTTTAAAAGTAAGTTACTCAAGTTAACCAAGTTAAAATACGTCTATTTTTACGAACCATCATGTCATTCTTAAGTTAATCACTTGAATAGTATATTTTTCCCCATAAGCTATAATCCAAATTGTTTTTGTCCAAATAATAAACTGACCAAAAGTGCAACTAATGAATAGATCTCAGAAAGTGAAAATACCAAATCACATGAAGAAAATGTTGGCACCTCTCTGGAACTTGATTTCATTTTTTTTTTTCATAATTCATTCGACTAATGCACCTTTTCTCCTCTCCAGCTGCTGTGCAGAGTGTCTGCCTTCTGTCTCAATATCTCATCATCTGCCATCTCCCAGAAGTAATCTTCTGACTGTTTCTGTTTATTGTCAAATTTTCATGACATTCTCCCCTCCCTTTTTGCAACTCCTACCCCATGTCATGCTGCAGTGACTAAGTGGTGTGCAATATTTGTAACAGGCAGGTTTATTTTACAATGAGATTTCAGGGTAAAGTATGTTCAGGCAGTAAAAGAAAAGAAAGCTGATTCTATAATTCGCTTTTCAATGAAGCTTCAAGGGTAATCACAACATGATTGTCTTTGAATCCTGAGGTCATATACTAAAGCTATTACAAATGATTTAATAAATACATATTTAATTATTGAATCATTTTAAGTGCACTATCTAATTTTCTTACCATATATGGCACACAATTACTAGATTTACTCAGGTTTCTCCAAGTAATTTCCATTAGCATATATTCTTGCTCCTTCTTTTCCAGAATTTGGAAAACTATTTAGACAATTGCCTTAGAGAGTAGTCACATATTTAAAATCAATCAATCAATCAATCAATAAGTAAATAAAACCCCACAAAACCATATCTTCTAGAAACTGTGTGAAAACATATGAAAATACTGTATAGCACTTTCAGAAAAATTCAAAAATAAAACTGGACATAAGTTATTTTTTACTAAAATTGTGTAACGTATTCTTTTACGCTAGGACAGTCTTTGCAATGCAAACAATTGACAAGGGTACTTTGACATCAAATTCACAGGAGGAAAACAGAGGAAGAAAAGAACTACAAGAATTCTCCAAAGTCACAGTCAGTCACTTCAATACTCTTGTCTAATATTGATTACAGCATGCATTGCATACCCTAAGAATCAGGCACTATACTTTAAAAGCACTAAGTTATTCTACTCAACAAATGCAAGTGAGTATTTACAATTGTTATCTCCATGTTACAGATGAGAAATTGAGGCAGAGAGAGATTAAATAATTCTCCAAGTCAGACAGTTTGTAATGTAGGAGAGACATTTTGTCCAAACCATCAGACTCCATTTTCAGTGATCATAGCCATCAAGTTATACCAGTGCCTCACTTCCAAGCAAGTATTTCAGGCTTCCCTAAACTTATTCCTGGTAATTTTTCCCTAGATGGTTAGCAGGGCCTGCTTTTTAAACTATAAACAATAGTAGGCTGTTAAAATAGCCATATGTAATAGATCATTTTCTGCCAATTCTATAAGGTCCTGTTTCTTTTACTTTTCTTTTTTTTTCTTTCTTTTCTTTTTTTTTTTTTTTTTTTTTGTGAGACAAAGTTTCTGTCTTATTGCCCAGGCTGGAGTGCAGTGGCAGGATCTCGGCTTACTTTTACCTCTGCCTCCCGGATTCAAGCTATTCTCCTGCCTCAGCCTCCCAAGTAGCTGGGATTACAGGCGTGAGTCACCACGCCCGGATAGTTTTGTATTTTTAGTAGAGATGTGGTTTTTCCATGTTGGTCAGGCTGGTCTGGAACTCCCGCCTTCAGGTTATCCACCCGCTTCGGCCTCCAAAAGTGCTGGGATTACAGGCGTGAGACATCGCACCTGGCCTAGGTCCTGTTTCTTATGAAGCATGAGTTCAACTCACATTATACATTATTGCAACCGTGAAACTTCCTACATCCATTTGGATCGCATCTAAATTAAACAATAAAATAAAATTAAGATTATGCCTAAATATATGTCTCCCTTTGGCCATAACTACCAGGCCTCTCAGCTAAGATTTGTTAGTGTGCAATTGAAATAGCATCTTTTAACCATGGTCTTCCATGTGATCTCATTCTCATCCCTCATTTTTGCCTTATCTGCTTAGAATTAGGTTAATCATTTTCAATTCTGTGCATTTGTGCTTTAAAAAATGTGTAATAGCCTCAAATCTCCTTTGAAAATGGAAAAAAAAATCTGAATATATGGAAGTGTAAATGTGTTACAATTAAACATTATAAGGGCCTACTGTCATGTTGATTTTAATCCCAAAATGTACAATTGGTCCTTTTACAACCAATTAATAACATCTGATTTAGTGGCTCTAAAAACATGACTAGTCCCTAACAACCGTTGCTAAAACTTATTTAGTCCTTTATTTGTATTGACCTAACTACTTTACATATATTATTTTATTCTCCTGCCAGCTATATGAAATAGATATTGTCATCACCTCCATTTTGCAGATGGAAAAATCAGGCTCGAGATGAACTTGCCCAAGGTCACAGCGCTAGCAAGTAATGAAGTTGGGCTGCAACCCAGGAAGTTACCTAACTTGACGTGTTAACCACTGCTCTACATCAGTGCCATCCAAATGAGCTTTCTGCGATGATAGAAGTGTGCTATAAAACAGAAGTGAGTTTTTAATTTAAATTGATTTTAATTAGTTCATATGTAAATAGTTGTACATGGCTAATAGTGACCACACTGGACCTATACTGCCTCATGTTGCTATGTTTCACATATTTTACAAAAACATATAAACTCAACCTGTTTCCACTTTTACCTGTAAAACAGTTAAAATCTTTCATCCGATTCTCAACAAAATAATGTTAACAAACACGGAGAAAAAGCGTATATGGTTTTGAACTCGTATCAGGCTGATACCTAACAGAACAGAGGGAACATATTGGCAAATCATTACCTCCCAATTGTATCTTTTTTTCACACATGAAACCTATTTACAACCTGGTTCCTCCCTTTCTAGCTCACCTGTTGATCCGTTTTTGAAGAAGGGGTGATGACACAATAGTGAAGCAAGCTTCCTTGTGTGTTTACAGGCAGACAGCTAGCACTGCCCCTGTGGCGCCTCCACTCATGCGCATTTCCTTCCTCAGTGTTAAACTCTGACTGGGGAAAGGCCCACAGAAAAAACATGCAAAAGAATATCACTTCCAGCTTCTTCCCAGCCTTCCCATTATAAATAGCCCAAGCAGCACTCAGTTCCTTACAACCTCAACAACAGATAAAACAACTAACATCTGCTGAGCAGTTTGTTTTGTCCAGCACTTTTACAAGACAAACCATTTGAAATTCAAGAAATCCTGCAATCTTGAGGCCAAATATGCTTACCTACACTTCGTGAAAAGGAAGTTAAACTCGAAAATTTCACTTGCTCAATTTTGCAGAAGTACTATTTCACATAGTAAATTCATGAATAAAGATTTGATGGATTTTGGTTTTATTTTGCTTTTTTGTGTGTGTTTCATTTTGACCACTACTTACACTAAATCATCCTGTGTGCTCAGAGGTCAGACTGCCTGGGTTTGATTGTTGTTGTAGCAATTTAGCTGTGTGATCTAGGGAAAATTAATTAATCACTCTGTGCTTCTGTTTTCTCATCTTTAAAAAGGAAATAATATTGTTCCTCCTTTTAGGATTGCTGAAATACTGAGTTTATTAATAAAGACTACTTCAAACAGTATCTAGCATGGTAGCAAATGTTCAATAAATATCAGATGTTACTACTGTTGCTATTCTTTTTGAGAGTGAGTCTCGCTCTGTCACCCAGGCTGGAGTGCAGTGGTGGGATCTCAGCTCACTGCAACCTCCACTTCCCGGGTTCAAGTGATTCTTGTACCTCAGCCTCCTGAGTAGCTGCGACTACAGGCGTGCACCACCATGACCGGCTAATTTTTCTATTTTTAGTAGAGACGGGGTTTCACCATGTTGGCCAGGCTGGTCTTGAACTCCTGACCTTAAGTGATCTGCCAGCCTCGGCCTCCCAAAGTGCTGGGATTACAGGTGTAAACCACCACACCCGGCCTTATGTTATTGTTATTGATCAGTCTCACACCTTATTTTAGTACTGCCTGTACTTCCTAGGTTAGTAAATAAAGCATATTGTGCCCTGCGTTGTAAATGAGTTATCATGTGTGTGTGGCTTCATCTTTTGACTTTTCTTTAGGCCGGGGCTCTGCTTCAAATTTCTCTCTCTGTGTCTCTCCTCTGGCTCATAAAACTCAGCAGAATGCAGCACGTGGGATATAACTATCCGATTACATGCAAACCGAAGTTAAATGTGTCTCTCCAATGTAACTTTTTTTTTTTTTTAATCAACGGGAAAGACTTTCCCTAGCCACTGGATAACAGGACATGTGGTCACAATAGTTGTGAAGTAAACCTCTAAGGACGCCAAAGAAACTCTTCTCCTTGGAGACTTTAGCAGGATTTGCACATTCACTCATATGGGCCTCAAAAGATTATGAGGAGAATGACATTCATTTTCCTAGACAACTTAAAATGCTGGTGCCAGGTATGTACAAAAGAAAAGAAAATCTACTTCATTTAGCGTTAGTTAAAATGAAGAAACTGGTACAGGTTGAGTCCCTAATCAGAAAATTTGAAATTCGAATCCTCCAAAATCGGAACCTTTTTTTTTTTTTTTTTTTTTTTTTAGTAATAGGGACGCTAGCTCTGTCACCCAGATTGGAGTGCAGTATTGGGAACTCTGCTCCCCACCTCCCGGGTTCATGCCGTTCTCCTGCCTCAGCCTCCCGAGTAGCTGGAACTACAGGTGCCCGCCACCATGCTTGGCTAATTTTTTGTATTTTTAGTAGAGACGTGGTTTCACCGTGTTAGCCAGGATGGTCTCGATCTCCTACCTTGTGATCCACACGCCTCAGCCTGCCAAAGTGCTGGGAATACAGGTGTGAGCCACCGAGCCCAGCCAGAAAATCAGAACCTTTTTGTGAGTGGACATAGTGGTCAAAGAAAATGTTCTTTGGAGCATTTCTAATTTTGGGTTTTCAGATAAGGGATACTGACTGGTAATCACAATGCAAATATTCCAAAATCCAAAACAAAATCCAAATCCGAAACATTTCTGGTTCCAAGAACTTCGGATAAGGAATAAGGGATTGAAAAAATCGAGGAGTAGGAGTACAGGGCAGTAGCAATTGGTAAAGAAGAAAAAAAATTAGTATTTTTGTGGTGAAATGTTTACAATGTGGAAGCTTCTTTCAGATGTCACTGTCTCTCTAGACAGAAAATTTCTTGGTAAGATGCTACTACTTAAGATTCACTTTGTACATATTCATTGTCAAGATAAGAGAAATCCTTCAGTTGAAAAGTCTGCAAAGGAGAAACAATCAAAAAGTTACATATTTAAATGAAAGTATGCTCCTGGGAGGGAAGTTACAGAGTTGATCAAGAGGTTTAAAACAAATAAGCATGGTAAGTATTTTTAAATAAATTTTAAATAAGTCTGATTTTATTTCTTCTAGACTAACCGTGACTTTTCAGAATTCTACTCATGAATGAATAATGTGAAAATAGTTATTACGTTTCAAAGGATGCATTTATCTATGAAAGTGTTAAGATAAAGTCATCTACTCAGAGCTAAGGTTTAGGCTAATTAAAACATATAAATTACTTGTCTTCTGACCTAAAGGAGATAGGCTCAGGCTGGTATCAGCCCAAGCCGTGATCTCAGCAGGGAAATTATGATTATAAATGGAATGGAGCTTCAGATATTACAGGATTGCACATGTCAAAATATTTGGGGCTACAACTAACAGACAGAATCAATATAACAGACGCATGCATCATTCTTCCCTTTGATTTTTCTATTAAGTTGAACTTAGAATACCTCAAGCAATAATTATTTCACGCCAAAATTACAGTAAAATTTGCATTAATTACTAAAGCATAGTTCTATTTAAAGAAATATTCTACTTTACAAAATTTTGTTATTTGTTCATGTAATGCATTTTCTAGTTTTCTGGGATTATATCTCCATTCCTATTCAAATCATGCATCGGAAACTAATTTTGTTAGCATCACTGTAAAAAATCTTTCCCTCTGATTTCAAGAGCAATCTAAGTAGAGCCTATAACTCTACAAAACTTATTTACATCAATTTACTTTAAAAACTAGTCTACATTAAATATACCGGAGCATTGTGAATGGTGCAGTGAAACTGCTGGGCTATTAAATGCTATTAAATTGTGCACATTGCTGCAAATAGGAACAATGAGTCTGATGTGAAACTGTGTGAACATGCACTGCTGGTGAAACCATGGTGCCTGAGTGTTTATCATTTTATTCCTTTGAAAGGCTAATATACCCCCAGAATTACATTTTTACTTGGATCAATGTAAAGATCACTCTACATTTTTGGCTAATATTTTTCAAGTGTGTGCATTTATACGCATGTTGGGGATTCCCAATTAAGTGAAAAAAATCAGGTTGACAGAATTTGTAGGGATGGGGGAGCAATTGTTATCTATGGTTGTTTAAAATAGCAAAGCAGCTTGCTTTAAACATTGAAAGAAGCTATATTCTATCACATTGGTTCAGCATATTAGATCATTATTATTAGGAGTTTATAATTAGTTTAAATAATGCAGTCCAAAAAACGCTTTTGTTGTTTTGTTCTTGTTTGCAATTGGTTAATAGGCCTTCAATATTATACCTGTTAAGAAAATAATCACAGTGTTGAACATAGAAGTAGGGGTAAATAATTTTGTTCCCAACAACAAATATAAATGTATTGAACTTTTCCTTTAATTTATGTAAATATTCTCAACAATAAAAATAACATCAAAAGGAACTGTTCCAAACAGCTTCTACATAATCAGAGTTTTGTTCATTCTTTCTTCACCACACGATTTAATGACTGGGTTAGTAGGTGTGCTTTTTAACTTCTTTTTAAAATATAAATCAACGCTTATAAATGAGTGTGTCAACTGTGTTCGAGTGAATGCAAGTTAATGATTCCTTACATATTTGAATGTATGTATGTGTATGTGGGTATGACGGTCATCAAACACACTGATGTGTAGCTGTATATAGAAACACAAACATATGCTTTAAAAAAATTTACACTCTGACAGTGAAAGCACTCCTCAGATATATGAGTGTAATTTTATGTTGATTTTATGCGCTCTTGTTAATCTTATTTACATATATATAAGCATGTGTTTAATGTTTTATTATGAAAAAATTAACTAATATTAATTTAACCAAGTTTAAAATATATTCTGAAGATGACTTTCAGCACTCATACCTACAAAATGCACAAAATCTGTCTTATTATTTTATGTATTGGGAATTAAAATATACTACATGGTTTTACTTAATTATTTTTAAATTAGGGTATATGGGTCAAGCTGTGGACTATTTTATGAACTGTTCTTTGTCCACAGGTTTTTGTTACAGATGATTGTATATGTAGCCAAAATGCCCTTACTATAATCATTGAAAAGAAGAGCTTATATTGGCTTTAAATACATATTAGACATACATTTTTATTATCAACATTCTTTTGCCCACACTACCACCTCTTACATTCCTAGTTTCCCCATTTAATTAATATACTTTCGATGCTTCACCATCTATTTAACAGTGTGTATTTGCGTGTACACATAGACTCTAAACTATATAAAATATACCATCACAGCACAAAGAATAGTCCACACTAAAAATAATAGTAATAGCTCTTCCATTTTGTCACCATTTTACTAGCTATAAGAACCACCATTTAGGAAAGTGTTATTTTCTGGTTTCAAACTCTGTTTTACTATGTTTTACATAGATGGAACTTGTGCTGTTTCTGTCCTTTTCTTCTCTTTTCTTTGTGTCACATGTTTTGTAGGAGAGAAGGAAAGAAGAGAGGCAGGGAAAATTGAAGAATAGAGGGAAGAAAATAAGAGAGAAGATAATAGAAGAAAGCGATGAATGGGTCCTACCATTTAATTGACCTCATACTTATTTTAACCTTTTCCTCTTTTCCCCATAAACAACGAATTTCCTAATTCTTACATCATGCTAGCTAAATGTTAAAGCCATAGAAAATAATTTTCCAGGATAGCAGATCTTTTAAACTGACTATGATGGTGAAATATATCAATCTATCCAAAACTCATCTTATTTGCTGTGTTTAAGATACACCTTGTAATTGAAGGCCAATATGTTCAGATATAAACTAGATGTCTGTGTATATATTGCAGACTTTCCTAGAGTGAGAGTAACTTTGTTCCAAAAAGAAACTCTTTTTAAATATGAAAAAAAAAAAATCCTTCTAGCTTTGACACCTACTGACCTTATTTTCTAAACATTAAAATTGACAGCAAAACCCTACTACTGATTTCCATAATCCTGTAAAATCTTTGCCCACTTCAGCCTTCTCAATTGCAAAGCTATTCCAGATGGGGACCATGAAATTTTTGCAGCAAGTTCTACAGCACATAATTTTGTTCAATATAGCTATTATGCTACACACAGCTGTATACTGCCACACAAATGAGCACATGTGCAATAGAATTCTTGTATTATAAGTTTTATAAAACTAAAATTGAGATTAAACAGCCATACACAATAATTTATTTGAAACATCAACATGTGCGTTGCTCTAGGGTTATACAAATGGTGCCATTCCTTTTCCAAGAGAAAACGTTTGTCATTTAATATTCAGTATTAACACAAATGTTTTCCTCAGAATTATAGTCTAAATTAGGTGCTTTAAAATACATCAATATATCATTAACTTCTTACTTTAACACATTAGATCTATAGAAGAATCAATTCTCCCTAACAATGGTGAGAGAACCTAATCACTCTCTAAATTTACTTTTAATTAGCATCATCTGCATTAATTGGTGTAGTTGATAGCAAAACATTACAGTGCATTGCTATTTTATATTTAAAATGTAATATGTCGTTTGGTCCCATGTCTTTACATAAGAGCCTTGCTCGTTTTTCGGCAATCCCTTAGTAACTATTTTTAGATGTATTGCTGAATAATCTTCTCCAGGAAATGGTATGAGGCTATATTAAGGATGCTCTATTCAAATTAATTTTCAGGCAACAATTTGGTCTTTATTTCCTCTGCATATTAGTGAATGTCCTGAGAAATATTTTTCTCTCTCCTTCATCCTCTTCTCCATGAAATTTTTGGATAAATCAAAGGAAATTTTGTGTAATCAAGAAATAGCCAAGAAGGATGAACCTACTATCTATTAAATGTTTCTTATTGACTATGCTATGTTTTCATACACTTACTATTTTCTCACAAAAATTATGTTCACAGGCAACATTTCCATTGTCCTGATGAGGAGGGGAAACAAAAAACTAAAGACTAACAAAACACCTGGGTCTCCAAGTAGTTAACTAGATCCCAAGAAGTGACTTTCCAAAGGTAACACAATTCATATTATTCATAGCCAGGTAGGGTTATAGATGTTATAGGTCACAGCCAGAGTTCACGTCCTCTGATCCCCAAGTCCAAGGCTCTTTCTGCTGCATCACATATTCTAATGGTGTCCCACCCTCTATCCAGGTACCTTCACTGTAAAGAAAGCTACAAACACATTAATAACAGGCTCTCCAGTGCAATGAAGACCAACAACTGGCTTAATCAAGACCAATTCCTGTCATTTAGTTCTAGACTTATTATTTTGTTTCCAATGACGGCTTCTTTTCCAATTGCATATTTTCAAAAGCATCCTTTTGATCTTACCTAACTTTTCTTTCATATATCTTATCTCATTTAATGACATCCCTCTTCACTTTCTACAATAGAAATTCTAGCTGTTCCTGATTATTCCATTTTCCTTATCCCAAAATCCCATCAATTTTTTAATTCTGAGGATTCTGCTCTGAAAATACATCTCTAAGACAGTTGTCTTCAAATATTAGTATGCCTCAGATTCACCTGAGAACTTATTAAAACATGGTTGCTGGACCACACCCTCAAAGTATCTGATTCAATTGTTCTGGGATAGGCCCCAGATAATTGGCATTTTTGGCCAGGTGATGTCAATGCTTCTGATCTGAGAACCAGATTTTAAGATGCACCATTCCAGGAGATCCTACCACTTTTTGCCCACAGGTATTGCATTATAGTCTCATCTATATCTTAGATAACTCCAAAAACACAAACTGGGTATTTTAGTCACTACCCTTCCTCCCTCCATTCCTCAACTTATCCTGTACCATTTTAATAAGTACAAATAGAAATCTGAGAAAGTTATCAAATAACTCACGAATCTCTTCAATGGCATCCCACTCCCACTGTCCAGAGATCAAGTGATCACCTTAACAGTATGGTTTTCATCTACCATGATCTCCTGTTGGTTCTGGTTGTTTCTCTTGCACAAACTTTCACCTAGTCAGGCCAATTCTTCTCTCTTATTTAATTTTTTTTTTTTTTTTTTTTTTTTTTTTTTTTTTGGTGTTTTTTTTTTTTTTTTTTTTTTGAGACGTAGTCTTGCTGTGTCTCCTGGGCTGGAGTGCAGTGGCCGGATCTCAGCTCACTGCAAGCTCCGCCTCCCAGGTTTTACGCCATTCTCCTGCCTCAGCTCCGGAGTAGCTGGGACTACAGGCGCCCGCCACCTCGCCCAGCTAGTTTTTTGTATTTTTAGTAGAGACGGGGTTTCACCGTGTTAGCCAGGATGGTCTCGATCTCCTGACCTCATGATCCGCCCGTCTCGGCCTCCCAAAGGGCTGGGATTACAGGCTTGAGCCACCACGCCCGGCCTCTTCTCTCTTATTTAATAAATGAGCACATGGGCAATAGAATTCTTGTAATATAAGTTTTATAAAACTAAAAGTCTATTTCAAAAGTCATATTCTTTGTGAAATACGCCCAAGCTTCCCCTGGCAGAGTTGGTAACTTCTTACTTTGATTCCGTCTTTTGCTTAGTAATAGCTCAATTGAATTGTTCATTATATTTAAATCAATTATCACTTGGTTCCTTTAGAGGCTTATTTCTATTTGCCGAAGCCTCCACACACATACAAAATCAACAACTTTAGATACTGGGTACCTTATGATTATTTCCTTCTCCCACTCCCCAGTAAAAATAAAGAGAAAAAAAGATAATTTGTTTGGCCCGATGACTTCCCTTTATTAAGTGTTCTTAAAAAAATGTCTTGATTATAAATATATCATTCAGCATATATTATCACCACCAACACACTATGCGAATGCCAAACTGTACTAAAGAAAGAGTTCAACATTATCTGCATGATTTTAGAAAAAAAAATTGTGTAGGCATGTGTCTCTGAGACACAAATGTCTAAATCAATACACAATTATTTCTGTGTAATTTAAATCACCATCTTTACATATATACAGAAATTGCCTTGATCAGCACCTCATAATATGGTCTGTCCTCATCCTCAATTTTAAAGATTTTACTTTCTGCATGAAAATTCAAAATTTACTACCATCCGCATTTATATCTTCTGAATTATATAGCCATAGGGTAAATTCTAAAACCATTAAAACACATATTCAATACTAAAAGCATTTTAAATTTTAAGAAAAATATCATCCAACTGGAGGTTGAAATTACTATGGACTAATTTTTATAGCCTTTTCCTTTCCTGCCATATCACAAGGTATTATTATTATTTCTTCTATACTTTCTAAAATGACCATTTATAGAATAAAGAAGAATGTCATAAATTATAGAATTATAAACAAATTTATTTTGTTTTCCTCAACCACTTTATTAAATATCTCTTTAGCTGGTAAAATTTCCCATAAAAATCACCTATCTGGAAATAATGCAAAGCTTTCAGAAATAGTACATTGATGTGAACAAAAAAAAAAAAAAAGAAAGAAAGAAAGAAAGAAAGAAGGAAAACATTCAGCTTGTGTTTAAATCACCGTGTTTGGAATTCACTGATTTTACAGCAATACCTCTTGGCAATTAGTATCCAATTTAGCTTTGTCCAATAAATAGAGTAAATAGGCAGTTTTCCTAAGTCTAGTTAAATCATTGTTATTACTGAAAGCATGAAAACAATTTAATCATTTCAATGCAGACTATAATATGTTAAAAGATGTGTTTTACACCATGGATTATTACCTTTGAAAAAGTATTTGAGTTTTGTGTAAAAGAAAAACCCAATGGCGAAATACTGACTCCTAAGCACTGTTCTCATCAATTGTCTTATAATTAAATCTAGTTATTCCTCAGTATTATAAAAACAATGGTGAAATCTGTCTAATCAACTATACTATAAAAATAAAACTAAGGCTCACGCTTGTAATCCCAGCACTTTGGGAGGCCAAGGCGGGCGGATCACCAGGTCAGGAGATGGAGACCATCCTGGCTAACACAATGAAACCCCCTCTCTACTAAAAATACACAAAACTAGCCGGGCGTGGTGACGGGCACTTGTAGTCCCAGCTACTCGCGATGCTGAGGCAGGAGAATGGCGTGAACCCGGAAGGCGGAGCTTGCAGTGAGCCGAGATCGCGCCACTGCACCTCCAGTCTGGGCGACAGAGTGAGACTCTGTCTCAAAAAAATAAATAAGTAAATAAATAAATAAATAAAGATAATAATAACAATAAAACTAAGTTTTCCCAGTGTCTGACAAGGTAAAAAGATGTTAGCAAATGTCTGTCACATTTCTACAGTTTCTGAAGGAACCCACTTTTTAACTAACAGTAGCACATCCCAAGATCATCTCAAAAGGTCTGAGCAGGTGTGCTAAACTAAGAAAGTCTCTTGAAGGGGAAGAAAAGTCATTTTCCTCTTTCCTTTATTTGGTTTTGTCTCAAATCCCTTTTTTCTTCATGAAAGACCTACTGATTCTATCCATGCTGAAAAATGTGCTCGCCTACCGGATTCACTATCCTTTCTTTATGGTATAGCCGCTGTGACAGTTATTAGTCTACCTGAGGAACATTGTAAACAATTCCAAACTCTGAGGGGGTCTGCCCTAGTTAGAATGACCACGTTAAAATGGATAACTTCGTTTTTTCATTCAGCATGTGTTGACCTTTGGCTATGACCATTTGGGTGAGATAGTCAGCATGTGTTAGACAATAAGGAAAATTAGTATCGAAAGGGAAGCAAATAAAAAGTCTAAAGAAAGGCACTAAGGTTTTGTGAAAGGGCAAAGACAAGACAGAGAGATAGAAGATACATGGATTTTTATATATTTAATTCGATGTGAATATAAATATATGTATAAACATTGAAGAGGCACAATAATGGTCACCAAAGATGTACATGTCCTGACCCCAGAAACCTTTGAGTACATTAGGTTACATGGCAAGGGGTGGAGGATCAAAGTGGCTGATAATCTGACTTTCAAATGCGGAGATTATCCTGGATAATCCTGGTGGACTCAATGTAATCAAAGGGTCCTTGCACAAGAAGATAGATGGAGGCAGGGAGGGAGCCCTGGAGAGATTCAGTGTTAGAAGTATAAGGCCCAGTATGGCTCTGAAGACAGAAAAATGGGGCCACTAGCAAAGGAATGTGGGAGGGCAGCCTTCAGAAGCTGAAAAAGGCAAGAAAAGGGATTCTCCACTAGAGTCTCCAAAAGGAATGCAGCCTCACTGACACCTTGATTTTAGTCCAGTGAGACACACTTTGGACTTCTGAACTTCAGAATTGTAACATAATAAATGTGCTGTTTTAAGCCACTAAGTTTGTGTTAATGTGTACAGCAGAAATAGGAAATAAACACATCTTTCCTCGTTCATCTTTTTTTTTTTTTTTTTTTGAGACGGAGTCTGGCTCGGTGGCCCAGGCTGGAGTGCAGTGGCCGGATCTCAGCTCACTGCAAGCTCCGCCTCCCGGGTTCACACCATTCTCCTGCCTCAGCCTCCCAAGTAGCTGGGACTACAGGCGCCCGCCACCACACCCGGTCACTTTTTTGTATTTTTAGTAGAGACAGGTTTTCACTGTGTTAGCCAGGATGGTCTCGATCTCTTGACCTCATGATCCTCCCGCCTCAGCCTCCAAAGTGCTGGGAATACAGGCGTGAGCCACCACGCCCAGCCCTGGTTCATCTTTAAATTGCAGTTTTCCCTATGTGTATAAACTGTCTACGTCAATGTAGATCAACAGAAGAAATATAATGTAAATCCCACATAAGAACCACAAACATAATTTAAAATGCCCTTTAAGCCACATTTAAAATTTTTTAATGATATTAATTCTGATAATGTCTTTTGTTCAATGTAATATGTCCAAATATTGTGTCACTATGTGATCAATTAAAAATTATAAATGAGATACTTAATATTCCTTTTGTTTCTACTAAATCTTCTAAATCTGGTATGTTTGTAATACCGCACATCTCAATTTTGACTAGCCACATTTCAACTACTAAATTGTCATGATTGGAAAGCAACTGCTACATGAAACAGACTCGATTTCACATAAAGATATTTTATCTATCACCCAAAAGCCAAACTGGATGATAGTTTTGAATATACTTATATTAGAAAACTATAATTTTAATATTGCATCTGTTTTTAATGGATAGTGATTTTTATACATTTTCAAAGTTTAAAGCGCTTTGACTTTTGCCAAAACATTGAATACATAGTCTAAACCTGAACACAGAAACTTAAACGTTAATAGGACCGTATCAACATGTGAAGTAATTTCAAATGACTAAGTAGAAGTCTGAAGTATTTACATATCAACCACGCCTTCAGAAAGGTATATTAGAAAGCTGATCTTCAAATTCTATACAAATTTGATTTTTATCACCTATCTTTTCAAATTTGAGTTTCTGCTTACTCTATTTGGACTCCAATTTTTGTGGTACGTAACGAAGATAAAATGACTTTGCTTTTTTTCATCTACTTCTGAATGGCTGCTTATTTTGATCAAAGCATAGGTACAACAAAGCTGTCATGGGTCATCGTGTCAGTTCAGAGATACTGAACAGAAATAGCCAGAGTATTGGGGTGAGAACACAGGTATTTCAGGGCATCCTTTCCAATCGTTGGCTAAATTCTACAGCTTTCCATTTCTTATACTTTGAGATAATTTACATAAAGGCAAAATGCATAATTTATTTTTAATGAAATTTTAGAAAGACATTTAACAAAGAGACAATACATAATTGTAGATTATAAGAATCAATAATATTTCTGAACGTTTTTATTCCAACCTAAGCAGTTAGTAGGATGCCCCCCACAACACCATTATAATTATTTTTCTAAATAAAATAACTGTATTGATATTTTAAAATGGTAGCTGATAATACAGTCTTTTTCACTGGCCATGTTAATATTCTATTCAACTAGTTACCAACTTAGCATTTTTTTTTTCCCTTTCTAGTCTCCAAACTTACACATTTGGGGATATTACGAACTGTGAATGTATACCCACACAGACACACTCTCTCTTCCAAACATTTAGTGGGCATTGCAGGTTTTAAATAAAATTTATTACAATCTTCATATAATTTACAGTTGAATGAATGTTCCAACTCTAAGACTTTTTATTTAGGATCATCACTATTCAGCCAAAAAAAAAAAAAAAAATCTAAATTGAAGATGGTCTTCAAATCTCTTAAAGTATTTTTTCCTACAAAAATAATAAAAATAAAACTTCTACATTTTTTTCCCCATGTACTGGCTTTAGTTGACTTTCTCTTGTAAAGTAGTATCAAAACCTAAAATGACAACCCCGATATGATAATGCTTGTTTTTGACAGTTCCCTAATACTTACATTAGGAATGGGTTTTCCCTACAATTAACGAAGTATCACACTTTATGAACCATGTTATTTATCATCATTATTATTTTCATAGCATCTTGCCACTTTGAAGGCTCCTTCTGTTTATGTTTTAACTCAGTCTCGACTATGGTTTCATTAGACGTATGGAGCACGGCACCACCTTGGAAAAGTAAGGAATCATGACCAGACTTGAAAGTATCTGAACACCTTACTTCTTCAATTTATTTCAAAAAATTGTCAGGCACAGTATCTACCCATGTAGGATCACATACATGGGAAATGCAGAAACTAGCATTGGAAGAGCCATAGGTAGGCATATAACTTGGCTCCCCCAGCTTTACACACAGCACATGTGAGATGAAGGAAACATCTATAGAAGTTCTGAGTGGCAGTTTGATCTCTGAGGGTTGTCTGTCAAAAATTAATGGGACAGGGTGGGCGCAATGGCTCAGCACTTTGGGAGGCCAATACCGGCAGATCACCTGAGGTGAGGAGTTTCAGACCAGCCTGGCCAACCTGGTGAAACCCCATCTCTACTAAAAATACAAAAATTAGCCAGGCATGGTGGGGGGCACCTGTAATCCCAGCTACTCAGGAGGCTGAGGCAGGAGAATCACTTGAACCTAGGAGGCGGAGGTTGCAGTGAGCCAAGATCATGTCATTGCACTCCAGCCTTGGCAACAGAGCAAGATTCCATCAGAAAAAAAAAATAGGATAGTAGTACTCTTTGGGCATTGATATTAGCAAAAGTAGTTGGGAGCAAGGAGTGGAGAGCCTGTTACATGTATTTTATGTATTTTAGTATTTGCCTTTTTATTTTTTCAATCTTTGCTGGTAACATCAGCTCCTTCTCCTTTGGCTGACTCTTGTGATTTGTAAGATGATTTACAAGGTCTATTCCCTAAGCTTGGCTGCAGTAAAGAAATTAACCCCATCTGAAAGGCAACAGGGACATGGCTTGACAATACCAAAAGTAAAAACCAGAAGCTCAAGAGGAAGCATCATTACATTACACTTTTTTCTTCTTCCTTGGGACAATTCTTCAAACACTTGAAATTAGTATCATTTCCCCCTAACAGTATAAGGTTGTTGTTATACTGAGGCATCCTGTAAGATCGTCTCATATCTTTGTGTGGCTAGTGGACAGAGAAGTGCTGAAACCCAGTGGCACTGTTGGTATTCAGCCGGATTGGGAATTATCCATTGTGAGACACCATGAAGAATAAAAGTTTCCTTAGAGGACATGTTGCATCATATGATCATTATGCAAAATTTAAAATAAGACTGGCTGACATGCTGATATTTACTTAACAAACCCTGTGAGCCAAGCACAATGCTCCCTGCTTTGTATTACTAGTTCATTTATCTTCCACACAATTCTACCATGTACAAAGCATTATAATCCCTGTTTTTTGATAAGGAAACTGAGGCCTCAGAAGGCCTTGTTATTTGCCCAAAGTCATTCACCTAGTCACAGAACTAGGACTTGATAATTCATCTGTTTGATTTCAAAGACATGGCTCTACTCACCACACAAAAGAAGTTTTAAGGACCGTTCCATGCCCAATAACTGCATGAAGTCTTTTCAAATATTTAGTAAAATTCCTCTAATAAAGAAAAATTGTGTGTATATGTGTGTTTATATATATGTAAATACTGTCTTATATACATTTAACACATAAACATATATATTTTTTATATAAATCTTAATTTTAAGCAATATTTTAATTAGTTTCTGTGAGGGAGGAGGCTAAAACCACAGGAAGCCAAGAGAAATAATCCAAAATTACTAAAAGGAACACTGAATCTCCACAAGAACGATGATCAGTTTTATTCTTTGGTGTCAATTTCAAATACTAAATCAAAAACATTTAACCTTGGCCTTTCAAAGTTAAATGAGAAGCCGAGGATCTAAATCTGCACTATGCAATATGATAACTACCAGCCAAATGTGACTATTTAAATGGAAATTAAGATGAAATAAAATATTAAAAAATCAGTTCCTCAGTCTCGAGAGTGCTGATCTAAATGAAACTAAGGGCTAAGTGCTGATTTTACTGGGGATATCCCTCCTTAACTCTTTTCTTCTTGGCTAGTCTTTATCCTCTTTCCTCCGTCTCACAACGGTGCACTTTGGAGGAAGATGAACTGTTTGTCATTTTCACATTATCTTTCATAGGATCCAGTGGGAAAGCTGTCCATTTAGGTAAAAATGACAGCTGGCAAAACACAAACAGACCTTCTGACTTGGGGGTGAGGAGTAAGGTCCAGCCAATGGCATAATGTAGCAGACATCATTTTAAAGCTCACAACATTTCCGTGGTGACTTGAGTCTTGAGTGCTTCCAGATTATACTGGAAGAGAACGAGTTTTAAAAATAGATGGCTGTTTGAAAAACATAACATCTAGATGGAAAGAACCCAGCGCAGCGTGAAAAATAGATGAAGAAATGAACAAAGTAGTGAGCATTTACATCTATAGAATCCCCTTTTCTAAAGTGAAGAAAACGGAATACGTCTCTTCCTTACTATACCTGACCTCAGTTTCCCTTCATTACATAAGTAAAGAATTATAGATAATTATTTTATATCTACTATAAAAAAAGATGGATTATTATTCTTAACATTATGCACAAATAACTTTTAAGAAAAGTTTGCATTTTAAAAATGGGAAGTTGAGCAAGATGGCAATTTGGATTGCGAGGCCATGGAGCAGAAGTGGGATCATATAATGTTGTGCCCACTTTTAGCTCTTGAAAATGGTTTCAGTGATAAAGGCTAATATCATTGACATCCATACTTTTAATAGTATTAATGATTTTCATAATCACAATAGTATTCCCTAACTCTAGCAAGTCTGTGGGATTATAGGAGTGGCTTGCCAAAGCCTATTTCGTAGCTACTTAATAAGTGTTTACCCAAGGTAGATTGATTTATATTCTTCTTAAACATTATACCGTATATAAAAGAACACATCCATAAACCAAAGTGACTATTTTGAAAAAGAAAACAAAAGCACAGGATAGAAAGGGTAAGAATTTTTTCTTTTTCTGTCACATGGAATTTGCATGTATTAATGCAAAATCATAGTAAGTAGCATTCTGGAAGAGAATTTTCTATCACTCAAGTTGCTATCATGCTGAAAAAAATTTTATAGTGTATATATTCTATATATATTGTGTATATAGAGTGTATGTCTGTATAGTGTGTGTACATACATATGTAGATAGGTACACAGACAGATGTATGCACATTGCTCAACTTCCTTGAGACTATCATTGCATGCTTTTTTTCCTCTTTAGGCACAACATTTTTAAATTTTATAAAGAAAAAATGTAGAATAATGCTGAATGCTTGCTCTTATTTGACTACATTATATAAAAATTATACTACAATCATAAAGAGAATCTGCCAAATAGAACTCAATATTTATTAGTGTAATAAATTCTGTATATGGTCCTTCAGTTTATTAGTCTGTATTTGTCAACATTCTAATTTGATTAACTTCTGTATTCTATTTCCAGGTACCATATATATTACCAGGAACCCTTTGAAAAGTCAGTAGCATGTGAATAAATTCTAATATATTTTTCTAGACATAGTTTGAGGCAAAACTTTTGACAATTTGATGTATAAAGTAATGATTCATTGATATTTATCAATGTCTCTCCCTCTCTCTTTTCACTGAAATTTATACATTTTTTTGGTGGGGAATGGTGTCAGAAAATCAGCGCTATGTTGGAAATATACAACATAACCCCTAATCAATCATTAGCTACTCCTTTGTTTCACTTCCTTAGCTTGGTCATGAATCTCTAACTCATTGAGTGTTAGACCAGCGACCTCCAAAACATTGCCTAAAGGTAGGCAAAAGGAGAGTTTAGAGCTCACAAGGGTTCTGTGCCTCTACTTTGTAAGTATTGCCCATTATTTTAGTACCTGCAGTTCCTTGGAATGGTGCGGCACCTGTAAAAGGTTAATGAGCATAGAGACTTTCAGGCATAATGCAAATTACAGACACTACACAGACATTTCATCAAGAAACAGACAAGCAACATGCACGCTGCAGGCACACTACAGGTGGCAGATATTACTGCAGCTCCATCACTGGGATATGGTACAGATTATATATCTATACATATTAGTGAGATGTATATATTTGGAGAGATACCATTTGTAAGTACTGTTTAAAAAGAGAGAGAGAGAAAATAGTTTTTCAACAGGTTTTAGGTGTACCTATCTTAGCTTGTTTTGCAATCAGATATTTACACCATTCTCATTGTGACAGATCATGAGAAATCTCTTCCACTTTATCAAATAAATTAAATAATCTAAGAAACAAGTTTCTTTAAAAAACAACAACCACCACTGTGATTCACTTCTATTCACAAAGTTTTGCATTCACAAATTCAGGCACCTTGGCTTCGCATAAAACATTTTTAATGCTAAAAATAAATTGTGGTCTAAATCATCTACAATAAATATTTTAAGTAGATTTGAAGTCTCTGATCTGTTAAAAAGTAAGGTGAGGACTTTTTGATGAACTCTCAATTAAAAAAGAGAAATCAAGCTGTCAGTTTTTCTAAAAATCTTGAATGATTTGCCTTCAAAATCACATTCATTATTCTATGAGAATCGTCAGGCATTAATGTACATGCATTAATACTACCATCATTGCAGAGGGCCTGCAGAGAAAGAGTTCTTCCATTCCCAGTTTCATTTAAAAAATAATCTCTTGTTATTTTTGTAACACTAAACACTAATACAGAAGTAATCAAATTAGCATTAGCAGTTCATGTTGCAAACTTCAATGTGTATTGCTACAACATCAAAGTAAAAATATTTGCATATCAAAAGTAAAAGAGGTGGGATTTAAATTGATTTAGTGTCTTAAACAAAACTAACTAGGCCTTGATGATAACTTAAATGATAAATAGTTCACAAATATAGAAATTGAATATATTTATATTTCTTTTTCAACAAACCCAAGGCCTGTGTACTAAATGCTAATGAAATATGAATATTAGAAAAAAATGGAATATGACAGTGCATATGGAAAATGTTGGGCTTCTCAGAAACTGAGAATTCTGTTTAATTCCTACTATAGTGTTTACAACTGTTTATAACTAAGAGTATGTAGGTGACAATTCTGTCTACCCATCTATCTAACTAACATATTACAATATTCTGAGTCTAATTATTCTCAGTAATTCATCATACAGAAAAATGTAATGGAGTTGATAGACTTGTGGGCAGAAACATGCCAAAATAATGTGTTTTCTACAGTATGTATCCCTAATTTTTTTATCACATGGTACTATCGTGCAGTTTCTATCTGCCTACCACAATGTCTAATGTTTTAATATTCCTTTCTCACGTGGTGATTCAGATGGCCAAACTGAATAAAACACACAATTTTTATAAATGAGTATTTTTATGCAACTCATGTCTGTGTGCTTTCTAGGGAATAGCATGTTTTCGCAGATGCAAATCTGGCCTTTAAAATAATTTATATTCCTGCCTTAGCTCAGTCTCATCTTAACAGTGACCTGGTGAGTGACCACCATGTACAGTACAATATCTTCCCTAGAAACTAAATATCCCCTAATATACTTATAGGGTTCTTTCCTCCTTGGTGCACACTCCTAAACTGCCCTAATAAGAAAAGCATTGCTTAGGTTTCATTAGTATGACTATGCACCAACATTTTATTTTGTTGTTTCACATTCCAACTAATATTTAAAAATATTCTTATGGTATTATTATGTCTCAAAATACTTCCAAAAATATATAAGAAATAAATGTATTCACATTTATTTTAATTCTATATAGGTACCAAGAAAAAAGAAATCTGATTTTTTTCAGAGATAAGTTCTTACTACGTTCCCCAGACTGGACTAGAACTTCTGGATTCAAGCGTTCCTCCTGCCTCGGCCATCTGAGAAGTTGAGAATATAGGGGAGAAAAATACTATTTTATAACTCATTTTCATGATTTAAAATTATGTAAAATAATTCAAGAATTACTAATGGCAAAACTTCCCAGAGATACTATGAATAATATCCATCGCATTTTATAGCTATTAAATGAGGTTCATGGAGCCAACTTGACATCTGTACTTAGAAGCTTTTGAGGCAGTAGCTGGGCGTTCTTACAAAAAAGACATACTAGGAATGGGTAAATAAGGAAAAAAAAAAAAAGATTTTCAAGTAAAAATCTGGTATAAAATAGATATGAATTATTACTTTTTCCTAACCTTGTTACTAGGTGATCTGTAAATTAACTGCATGATATACTTGGATTAAGTTTTGTTTTTGTTGTTGTTTGTTTGATTTTAAGAAGATTTTGGAGTACCATAGAAGAATAATATGTATTAGCTTTCTTATCATAAAATCTTAAAGGAATGGACTAGAAAAAGGGCCAATTTCGGCTGGGTGCGGTGGCTCACGCCTGTAATCCCAGCACTTTGGGAGGCCGAGGTGGGTGGATCACGAGGTCAGGAGATCGAGACCATCCTGGCTAACACGGTGAAACCCCGTCTCTACTAAAAATACAAAAAAAATTAGCCGGGCATGGTGGTGGGCGCCTGTAGTCCCAGCTACTCAGGAGGCTGAGGCAGGAGAATGGTGTGAACCTGGGAGCTTGCAGTAAGTGGAGACTGCGCCACTGCACTCCAGCCTGGGCGACAGAGCAAGACTCCATCTCAAAAAACAAAAAAAAGAAAAAGAAAAAGGGCCAATTTCTCTAATTTATGATCAATGAATACTGTGATTTCCATGTAGGTATAAAATGTCACAGTGTATTGTGGAATGTTATGCACAAAGATAAAGATATTTTCTTTTTTTCCTTTTTTTTTTTTTTTTTGTTTTTTGAGACAAAGTCTTGCTCTGTCACCCAGACTGGAGTGCAGTGGTGTGATCTTGGCTCACTGCAAGCTCCGCCTCCCGGATTCAAGTGATTCTTCTGCCTTAGCCACCCAAGTAGCTGGGACTACAGGCACCCGCCACCACACCTGGCTAATGTTTGTATTTTTAGTAGAGACGGGATGTCACCATGTTGACCAAGATGGTCTCAATCTCTTGACCTCGTGATCCGCCCGCCTCGGCCTCCTGAAGTGCTGGGATTACAGGCGTGAGCCACCATGTCTGGCCGATAAAGACATTTTCAAATGGATTCTAATTATATTAGAACAGTTTTAAATTTCAGATAAGAAAAATCAAATTGTGCAAAGATCACCTTTGTCATTGTTCAATCATTTATTCATAATGATATTATAAGGTCATTCGACTTTTTTCTTGGTGGGAGGAGGTGAAACCAGGATTATCTACACATTTCTCACTGGTTTGACTTTTCAGATTTGCTACAATATCTATATAATAGTGAATCATTTTATGCTCATGTAGAAATAGGTGGGTTTTTTCCTTGCTTGTTTGTTGTTTTGCTTTTCTGTGTGCGTTTAAGAAAGGCACTTATAGCTACAAAGCATCTTCATGGGAAATAATAATTCTATTCTCAGGAGAAAATAGACTTTTTTTTTTTTTTTTTTTTTTAAAGACTAAAAATGACCTCTTGGGAAGAAAGGACAGATCTGAATATTAATGTAATCAGTAGTTATCATTTAACAGGCAAGGAGAAATCAATTGCAGGCCAAAAGAAACTGTAAGTTAGATATCTCAGACTCAATACTAGAAGGAAAATTTCCAACTTTTAAAGAAGAACTCCATATATGGATTAATTTTTCTTGGGTCTAGAAAGAACTGAAAATACCCATCTCAAGTCTTTTAACTATTTCAGGTAAAAATGATTCTACTTTTCAAGGTGATTCTTACAAAAGACTAAGCTTTGAATTTAAAAAAGTCACAATAATTATGATAGTCTCGGGTATAACATGTCGTGGTGATTACAGGGCCAGAGGACGGTAGTGCACCTATTTTGTTGTTATTGTTGTTCTTTTAAATATATAAAAACCAAAAGAGATAAAATTTAATGAAAAGACAATGGAATATTTAACATTATCTTGCTCAAACCCTTCTTTTTGCGGATTAACACTGCAGCCCCAAAAGACAATGGTGTACTCAGGGTCATACATCCTTCTGCAAAGCAAGGATTAAATCACAGGTTTAAAATTTCAAAAATTGGGAAATGTGTTTATTTCAAGGGTAAGATAAGTCAGTTGAAGGTAAATCAACCACGTACTGATGGGCATCTACTTTATGATAAGTACTATGCTACATGCTTCATACAAATGTTTTCATTTCACTCTGTCACAGTTCAGGAGGTAAGAAATTTTGCTGATTTTTCAAACTGGACTACTTAAGTCAAAAAGGTTAAATAAATTGTCCAAGATCACAAAATTAGTAAGTTGACTGCATAGTCACCACTAAAATCCAAGTCATTCTCTTTCTTAAGCCATCTTCTTTCCATTTTACTAGATGTTAAAATATCTGAACTCAAGGCCTGTTCTATAACCAACCTAGCCTGGAATAATATTTGTTGAAAAAATGAAGGTAATAATCTATAATGCTTCCCATAAAGGAACCGAAATATAAATCTAATAAATAATTAGTAGATCTTCTGACTCAAAACAAAGACAAATGAAGTTTCTAAGCATGATGAAATATAAGGACCGAGCATGGCGGCTCATGCCTGTAATCCCAGCACTTTGGGAGGCCAAAGTGGGGGGATCACTTTAGTTTACGAGTTCTAGACCCGCCTGGCCAACATGGTGAAACTCCATCTCTACTAAAAAGACAAAAATTAGCTGGGTGTGGTGGCAGGCACCTGTAATCCCAGCTACTTGGGAGGCTGAAGCAGGAAAATCATTTGAACCTGGGAGGCGGAGGTTGCAGTGAGCGGAGATCACGTCACAGCACTTCAGCCTGGGTGACAGAGCAGGACTCTGTCCAAAACAATAACACCAACAACAACAACAAAAAGATGAAATATAAAACAGTGCACAAATGTCCCCTTCTTTTTTTTAAATAGTATTACTATTCTAGCTTTTTGTCCCAGAAAACAAATGTAGCTAAAGTTTCAGGGACATTTCTCATTACACATGTTTATGGTCATATATGGCTGGCTTTCTTTCTCTAAAATAAACATTTTATTTAACCTTCCTTTTGCCACATTCTACTGGAATTACCTTTATTGCCCATGGTCTCTTCTATATTTAACCAGAAATTTCATTGTCATAGAAGTAGCAAACTGGCCGCCTTTAGAGGTGACTCACAAGGACACACAAATTTTTGGAATTACATATTGGCAGGCAATTTGCTCCTGCATACAATTCTACACCTTAAGTTTTACTCTTTCTTTGGGGCACCAGTCATCTTACAGTAATGATCACATAATCACAGTCTTCAGAGTTAATTGCAAAGAACTATACTGTCAGTGAGTCCAACTTCCTTATGTTTATGTGTGAAGAAACTAAAGACCTGAGAAGTAAAATTGGCTGGGAGAAAACGTTCCCAAGGAACAGAAGATTCAAGACCAAATATAGGCTTCCTAATCCATTGCTCTTTCCATATGTTCTCACAATAAGCGTCAAACAAACACTCTGCTGACAAAGATTCTCAAATATTTAAGGATAAGAAATGAAGGCCAGGCCTTTATCCAAGAATGCCACTTTGAAGTCTTTTCTGTTTCACCAGTCTCTAGTTACGAGGCAAGATTTTATATGGAAACTAACCCTTGTGTATGAACCCCTCCTCTGGGCTCACTTTTACCTCCCCCAAAGAATAGCAAGGAATTTTTTTCTATTTTACATATTTTTATTAATTAGTATGTTTGAATTTGGAATGCGTTTTACTAATTTCTTTAATCCTGCAACTCTGTGAACATGAACACAGTTGTTTCTTGAAATCAATCAATCTTAGCACTAGGGATACTAATGTCAGATCAAGAAGTGTCAGTAAAAAGGTCTCGGAATTTACTACAGAGAAATGTGGAATGCTTTTTGTGAAATCCACACAGCCTTTCTTCTACTCAGTGGTGTGGAGCACTATGACAGTACCCAGCGAGTATCAACAGACAAATGGAAATATACTGTTACAATGCTATTATTAGTATTTATAACAGCTCTAGTGCTCTTGATAAATGAAGCCACATTAATTAGTTTCAGGATCTTATTCTCACTTTGGCATATCCACTAGCACTTCTGAACATGCAATTAAAATATTTCAAAATGTCACTTATGTTTCCATTCTACAAGAAATGCATACTGATTATGGCCACTTGATTTGTACTAAGCCACATACGTTTAGAAACAAAAATATGTTAACATTTTAGGGGTTAAGAAATCCCTCCAACACTATTTGAAATAAAGTTGGATGAAAAACAAAGCTATGAATGATCATACAAATGTATAGGTATGCTCTTTTTCTGAATTTGAAATAGCTCTTTTTCTTTGAAATTCTGTTAGCTTTTTATTAAACAAATGGCATAGTTGATTTGAAAGTTAGATGCTGACCCCTTCAGTGACTTTAAAACGAACTAGTCCTCCACTCAAGTTTTTAGAGACTGATTTTCATCTTTGTCCAAATAATATCAGAAATCCTTTGGCTTATAGTAATTATAGTTTAAAATCAAATTGCTACTTTTTTCCCATTAAAAAGAAAACTAAATTTTAGATTACATAGATGAAGATAAAAATACACTTATAGATGTAGACACAGATTTATATCTACTTGTAAATGTGTATGTATGATTACTTAGATAATATTCTTTTCTTTTTTTTTTTTTTTTTGAGACGGAGTCTCCCTCTGTCGCCCAGGCTGGCGTGCAGTGGCCGGCTCTCAGCTCACTGCAAGCTCCGCCTTCCGGGTTTACACCATTCTCCTGCCTCAGCCTCCGGAGTAGCTGGGGCTACAGGCGCCCGCCACCTCGCCCGGCTAGTTTTTTGTATTTTTTTATTTGTAGAGATGGGGTTTCACCGTGTTAGCCAGGATGGTCTCGATCCCTGACCTCGTGATCCGTCCGTCTCGGCCTCCCAAAGTGCTGGGATTACAGACTGGAGCCACCGCGCCCGGCCCCAGATAATATCCTTTTCAAATGATTTGGCCAATGTAACTCCAACATGGTCTTAGGTGGAAGCAGTCAGAGACCAAAGTTAAGCTATGAAAGATGCTCTCTGCAGCTACCTACTCCCTTGATCCTAACAAGAGGCAGGTGATGTCCAGACAAGAGTAGAGGCATGTTGTCAACTACTTACCTATATGATAAACTTGATTTTGCAGACAGATTATGTTATGTGGCTGTCAGAGCCCACCTGAAATTAATGTTTGATGCTTAAAACAATGAAATATGTTTCTTTAAATTTTTAATTCTCTCTAAAATCAGTGTCACAGAAAATGCCTACATTCCTCCCCAACTCTGCAGTACTCTCTCTAGGTGCTATCAGAAGTAGATTTAAGTGTTCTTCCTGTTCTGGATATGTGAGGGACAGTAGAAGAGATCACACCAGGGAAAGAGCGGATGCAGCTACTGTTAAATGTGGTGAGGTCAGTAAAGTAACTGGAAAAAAAAAACAAAAACAAAAACACAAGTCTGACGTCCTTCATAATAGCATTTTATATATAATGCGGTAGGTCATATGTATTACACAAAGGGTTAAGAGTTGTTTTGCTAATTATTTTGAAAAGGAGAAAATATAAAAAGGGATTCCCAAATTAGGAGTCTGAGGGAGATGACAGCCCTGTTGGGAAGATCAAGCCAAACCTTGGTGACATGCTTGGATGGTACCACAATTCCACCTCCTATGGGAGAGAAAGTGGTGAAAGTTTTCTTGAGAGAATACAAATAGGGCATAAGTGTATGAGCCAGGAAAAGTGGGATAAGGAAGAGAAATAAGCAGAAACTGGGAGAGAAGTTGAAAGTGAGAGAACTGGTTGAAAACGCTTGTGAAGACTCCTCAAGGAGAGATTAACATGAAAGAGATAATGGGGCTAGAGAAAGCCTCCTCCTAATTTCCCTTTTTCTCTTAACACTCCCCTTTGCACACTGCTCCTGTGTGATTCTCTCCTTTATAAAATTAATTGAAATTTTAAATCCACAATAATTATATATTTTTCATGTGCAAGATGCTTTGAAATACGTACACATAGTAGAATGGCTCGATTGAGCTAATTAACATATACATGATCCCACATAATTACCGTGTTTTGTGTGGTAAGAACACTTTAAATCTTCTCTCTTAGTGATTTTCAAGAGCACAATACATTGTTATTAACTACAGTCATATCTATGGCACAACAGAACTCTTGAACTTCTTCCTCCTATCTGTTTACTTGCAATTCTCTTCTAACATAGAGTTCATGTACCAACAGAAATAGAACGGAGGCCACCAACAATGGTGAATGGCATTCTAAAGTGTAAAATATAAGAACTCTGACTATCATTATAGTGGGCAAAAAGTAAATGAGAGTAGCACTTTTTAAAAAAGAAAAATTCAGTGATATACAACAGAAAGCATTTTCATATCAGATTGATACTGGCATGAGAAGACTTCACATTAAGTTGGAAGGTTAAGGAGAGTGAAAAATGAATCTTTTATTATTCTTGGAAGCTGTATTATAATACATAAACTGATATATTCTATTAATTTAAAAAGGATTCTTTGAAGAGCTTGTATTTTATTCGCTGGTAGAATATGAGCTTTTTATTGTCTAAAATTGATTTGATTTCTAATAAAATATTTGCTTCAACCTTGGGCTGCAAGGCACCAGATAGTTCAATGTGAGACGGTAATATGAAAAATCATGATATTTTTTCATGCAGCTCAAAGCTTCATGTGTTCCCCATCAAATTCATTTCCTTTGTACCTAAATCTGTCATAAATCTTGGCATCCAAATATGAGATATGGTTTCCAACAATAATCTACTGTCAATAAACTTAATAAAGCCTTTAAGTGATACAACACTTTCTGGTGGCTTTAAAATGCTTCACAAATAGATTATTGATCTTCGTTGCTGATGATGACATTAATAATAATCTACAAATAGCAAGGAAAGAAAGAAATGGGGGGAGTGTTAATTAGTCCCAAACACTGGAGCTCTATTTTTCTTTTAAACGTTCATGATTGAAAATAAATAAAGAGGCCAGGTACGGTGACTCATGCCTGTAATCCCAGCACTTTTTGAGGCCAAGGCAGATGGATCACGAAGTCAGGAGTTCGAGACCAACCTGGCCAACATGGTGAAATTTCTGTCTCTACTAAAAATGCAAAAATTAGCTGGGAGTGGTGGCACGCATCTGTAGTCCCAGCTACTCGGGAGGCTGAGGCAGGAGAATCATTTGAACCCAGGAGGCGGAAGTTGCAGTAGCTGAGATTGTGCCACTGCATTCCACTCTGGGTGACAGAGCAAGATTCTGTCTCAAAAAAATAAAAAATACTAAATAAATAGCTAAAGAGATTCATAGGTAAATTCAAATTGTGATAGAAATTTCTATTTAGTCCATATAAATTAATGAAAATTGATCCCACTTTTAAAAATTTAACAATTGTTTAAAAATTGGATAACCTTTAGAAAGACAGAAATAGTTTCAAATGTAGGTATTAGAGGGCTTTGATTTTTTTCCTCACTCAACAATGAATGAATCATATATATTTGAGTGAGTATGATACTCGATGTTTCTTTGCAAGCCTTGTGTTTTCTTCTCTTGAGGATCAATTGGAGAAAACACAATATGAATAATGGAGTTAGAAATAATTCTTAATGCTCATGTTCAGCTTCATTTTATGTCTGTCAGTATCCATTGCCTAGGCTAAATTTTGTTAATCACAGAAGGAAATCCCATGTTTTTTCCCCAATAGCTAAATATGTGCTTCACAAAAAAAAAAAAAAAAAAAAATCAAGAAACAGACAAAAAACAATTTATATTAGTTGTACCATCTTAGTTTTGATAATGATGTAGCATATTTCAGATTATTATGATTTTAAATTATTAGTCTTATATTTAGAAAAATGTGTGTTTTGTTACCAGAAAGCTCCAGTGTAGTCATGTTGAATACTTTTATGCCTAATTGTTTTATGTGAGATTTGTAATATGTAAAGTGAATATTGACATTCTGTCTTAAAGCAAGAAGCATCTTAATCTTACATATAAAGCAACAAAGAAATCAGAAGGCTCCTCATTCCATAAAACTGTTAATGTTGCTAGTCTAACAGTATAACAAAGGGAAAGCACCTAGGGTACAGGTGTTGAAACTGTTAAAAATGCTATGACAAAAATTCTTTTTTATTGCTATGTCCCACCATGGTGTCAGGGTGGGGAATGGGATGCCATATTAGTGAAGAGGACAATAAACAATATCAGATAGCTGTGGACAAAAACTTGCTACTAGGTAATATTAAGCAGTGCATGGAATGTGCATTTACTATTGAAAAATCAGGCTCAATAAGAATTTATTCATTTTACACATGCTTGTGACCAGGTGGGAGAGATACAGAAGAGTAATGATATAGTCCCTGACTTCAAGGCCTTTGAATTTAATTGAAAATCAAAACACATCTAAGTGAAATGATAAGTAACACTATTAGTCAGTGAGAATAAAATAAAGACTGGCATTCCAGATCATATGATAGTGCTTGCCGTATTATGTATGTCAGTAGAGCGATGTTTGAGAGTGCAAAAATTCCTGGTATGACACGGAAGAAAATACGTTTTCTGTTATCAGATTATATTGCAAAAGTCAAACCACTTTTGGTCTATGGCTGGGAGAACCTATCAGAATTAATATTTGTAATACTGATCATCTCATTGTCTATTCTCATCTTTAATATTTCCTTATTTGACAAAAAGATTAAACAAATTATTAGTCAAAGCTTCAGCTTCAATTTCAGGTAGTACCAATTTTTTTTTTCTTTTTCTTTTCTTTTCTTTTTTTTTTTTTTTTTGAGACGGAGTCTCACTCTGTCTCCCAGGTTGGAGTGTGGTGGCACCACCTCGGCTCACTGCAAGCTCTGCCTCCCAGGTTCACACCATTCTCCTGCCTCAGTCTCCCAAGTAGCTGGGACTACAGGTGCCCGCTACCACGTTGGGCTAATTTTTTATACTTTTAGTAGAGACAGAGTTTCACGGTGTGAGTCAGGATGGTCTCAATCTCCTGACCTCGTGATCTGCCCGCCTCGGCCCCCCAATTTTTTTTAAGGATCACTCATTCAGCCATCTGATGCCTCACTAATCTTTTCTCACCAATGAAAATTGTTATTAACTTGAAGAGTTCTAAATATTACACATGGTTTCTTTGTGGTTTTGTTTAAGAATAAAACCGTTTTTATTAATATCCAGAAATAACAATTAATTTCTTTTTTTTTGTTTGGTTGTTTTTTGAGACGGAGTCTCGCTCTGTCGCCCAGGCTGGAGTGCAGTGGCGCCATCTCGGCTCACTGCAAGCTCCGCCTTCCAAGTTCACACCATTCTCCTGCCTCAACCTCCCAAGCAGCTGGGACTACAGGCGCCCGCCACAATGCCCAGATAATTTTTTGTATTTTTAGTAGAGACGGGGTTTCACTGTGTTAGCCAGGATGGTCTCGATCTCCTGACTTCGTGATTCGCCCGCCTTGGCCTCCCAAAGTGCTGAGATTACAGGTGTGAGCCACACCGCGCCCGGCCATAACAACTAATTTCTCTCACCCCCTTCAAGATGGACTTTTCATTATCATCCCCTTATTTTACATCAGTGAAAACTGTCTTTGTTATTTACCGAAAAGATAAATATCTTGAATTTTCAACAGTTACTTACATGTAGTATATTAGTTAGGAATTGATATATTTTATTACAGATATTACTAAAACAAAAGACGTATATTGTATTAGGAAGAGAAAAAACACTTATTGAATGTCAAATATTGCCAGATAATGGTGTAGATGTTTTAAAAGTCATAACAACTTTTAAAATATTATCATTCCAATATTTTTTCTTGCAAATTATAAAGTCAAAGCTCAGAAAGTTTAAAACTTGCCTGAGATCACATAGCTAAGAAAAAAATTTAAACATATGCACATTCGAACCAAATCTAAACTTTCTCACCAAATCACAGTACTTCTCAATATAAAAGTATTATCATAAAAAAGCATGTTTACTTTCTTTTGATACTAAGGCTGTATAGGCTATTAAACAGGATGCTAAGATTCTCCTTTTTGAGGCTTTAAATAATTTTTAAAGTGGAATTTCAGTGTGGAAATAGTGTTTAGAAAATAGTGACTTACATAATCATGATTTTTCAGATGAGGAAATTAAGGATCAGAAAGGGAAGATTTGTTCTCCAAGGTCAAACCCAGCATTCTAGAGGAAGAGGCAGGACTGAAAAAACCATTTATCCTGGATATTAATCAGTACCGATTCATTTATAAGATGTCTTCTTATGTAATCTTAAGATAAGGGAGTCAGGATTCAATGAACTCAGATTTTTAACAGGATGTTCCTCTATTAATTGGGCCATACATATAATATTTAGTTCACTGCAACAAATTTTGAGTGATACTCATGAAATATGGCCAAACATCAAAGAAAATTCAGAGTATGGAAGAAAAATAACCAGCTGAAAAGTTTTAGATTTATATGAAGCTAAGGAGCATGCATCTCTCAGTCACTATATATGCAACACTCTCCACCATGTTATTTTAATACCAAATGATTTTCATTTCAAAATGGCCAGCATGGGAAGTTCTTTAAAAGAACTTGATCAGATGTCACTCCAGAGATCCTCAGAGGACTAGGGAAGGGGAAAAGTTGGGGGCTTAGGCTGCATAATAGTCACAAACCTACACAAAACCTCCATGACTCGCACTATGAAGAGGAAAGGACAAAATGAATAATATGAGCGCCAAAGTGAAACTCCAGTAGACAATTTCTGAGAACAGTCTAGTGCATGAAAATGTACACTTGGTGAAGTTTTTTAATGTACCACCATATTCCAAATTTGGCTGAAATACAAGTCATATTTCCTCCTAGAGATGGGAGGCAAGGAAGAAAAACAAAAGGAGAAAAGGGAAAGAAGAAAGAAGAAAAATCTTATTTTGCCTCCAGAAGAAAGTCTTCCATTGATGACTGAGGTTGGTCCTGTCCTGACATCAAAAAGCCTGCTAATCAGTACCAATTCATTTATAAGATGTTTTCTGGAGCACTCCACAGACAGCAATGTGCCAAATTATCTGGGGAAATAGGTCAGGAAAAAGAAGAAACCAGGCATAAGGGCTTCTAATGATAATTTTTATTAAAATGACAATTGTAATGAAGTGTCAAGATTTTACTCTACTATAAAAGTGGCCCAGAGAAAATAACCTAGGGCTACCTATATAAATACTAGTTCTAATTCTTGCAATTAAGAAAATTAAGCTAAGTATTGTTTCTCCTATCTATTGTATATAGAAGGCTTTTAAAGAGAGATATGATAAATGCCTACTTATTTATCAATATTTTATGTTTAATGTGGATTAAAGTCTTCAAAATTAAAATCCACCCATGTATTAAAATAACCATACATTTTCTTTTTTTTTGTCTTTTTTTCTTTTTTCTTGTACTTTAAGTTCTAGGGTACATGTGCACAACATGCAGGTTTGTTACATATGTATACATGTGCCATATTGGTGTGCTGCACCCATTAACTCACCATTTACATTAGGTATATATCTCCTAATGCTATATATTTTCAATGGAAACAACTATTTACAGGCAAGCACAGCATAGATTTAAATGACTTGCTATTACTTATGACACTCAACTGGGTAAATGTTTAATAATTACCCAGTTTCCTGATAAGATACTGATTATTTTTAATGAAATAAAACAATTTTTATTTATTAATCTGAAAACTCAGGTGACATAATTGTTTACTCTTGTTTAACCATGAATTTTTTTCTAAATCCTGTCAAGAATGAGATAAAAAGAGTCAACAAGACTTTGTCAATGGTAACCAAACATGTTTCCCATATTATTGTATTTGCTGGCTTTTCTTTAAGAATTTTATGTGCCGGGTGTGGTGGCTCACCCCTGTAATCCCAGCACTTTGGGAGGCCGAGGTAGGCGAATCACTAGGTCAAGAATTTGAGACCAGCCTGGTCAACATGGCAACACCCCATCTCTACTAAAAATACAAAAATTAGCTGGGCATGGTGGCAGATGCCTGTAATTCCAGCTACTTGGGAGACTAAGACAGGAGAATCGTTTGTACCAGGGAGCGGGGGTTTGCAGTGAGCCAAGGTCAAGCCATTGCACTCTAGCCTGGGTGACAGGGTGAGACTCCGTCTCAAAAAAAAGAAGAAAAAAAAAAAAAGAGAAGTAGTACTTTATGGCCAGGCACAGTGGCTCACGCCTGTAATTCCAGCACTTTGGGAGGCCGAGGTTGGCAGATCACCAGAGGTTGGAGAATTCAAGACCGGCCTGACCAACATGGAGAAACCACATCTCTTACTAAAAATAAAAAATTAGCCGAGTGTGGTGGCGCACACCTGTAATCCCAGCTACTCAGGAGGCTGAGGCAGGAGAATCACTTGAACCCAGGAGGCGGAGTTTGTGATGAACCGAGATCGCGCCATTGCACTCGAGCCTGGGCAACAAGAGGGAAACTCTGTCTCAAAAAAAAAAAAAAAGAATTTTATATTGAAAGTACATATAAAACCTCCTAGAGTTATTAAAAACCAAGCCTGTATCAGATATTAAAGTCCACTGATGTTTTGATTTGCATTTTGTAACCAGGGAAATCATAATTGTGAAGTGATGGCATTTATGAACAACCACATTATGAGGGCTGCAGATTCTTTCAAAGTAAGGCAAATGCTCACCCGAGGAAGCAGGGATTTACTACAGCTGAAAGGATTGAAGGACATAATGGAAATGCTGTTAAGGGTTATGGTTAGAGACCAAAGGCTGCTTGGGAAAGTTTGACATTCTTATTTGGTTTAATACACTCGAAGGGATATGGGAGTAAGACCAGGCCAGCTTTAACATTCACACAGGGTAGGCATTATTACATTTTAAAATAACTGAACTTTCAGGACCAAGGGCATATTTTCTTTTTTCTTTTTTTTTTTTTACTATGCTTGTAATATACAAAGTAAACCAATTTGAAGCTGCTGTCAGAGTACAGAATATGATCAAGGGCTAAAAATGAAAGATTCGATAAGTAAATAAATGTAACAATTAAAATTGGAAAGACTAACATCTTGCTTTACAAAATAGAAGTACCTTAAAACCATAAAACAGATGGGCCAGATAATATTATTTCTGGAATGTGTCTGCTGAAAATTGAAAATTTGGTAGTCTTTCTAAGATACAGAAAACACTGAGCATGTATGAGTAAAAGTATTCTTGTGCAATAATGATTTTGCTCGTGTGAAGGAGGAGCCTGTATTATATTAGTCATGAAGGAGAAAAATGATTCTGATGGTTTTGGAGATACACTATTACTCATATTTAGAACTTTCCAGAGTGATGTGTCCTCTCTGAGAATATTTTTTCATGGCTTTTCATAAAACACACTATAGGTGGTTGGAGACAATTAATGTTCATTGAAACTTAAACCTTCCTGGGTTTAAGTTTTTGGTAGGAGATTCAACACACACACACACACACACACACACACACACACACACACACACACTCTGAAAGGGAAGGACTGGATGAATGTGATGGGCTTGTAACATACTGCTTTGTCTCTCTCCTCCTCAGGGGGACTGTCTCCTCCTGAAATCTCTGCTGGCAGCTCCACAGTCTGAAACAGTCACAAGTCAGAGAACTACAATACAATTATCTCCTTGCTCTAATGGTTCTTTCCAGACAGATGTAACCCTAGGTCCTAACTTAGGCTAAAAACAGTGAGAAAGTCTATGAGAGAAATGCAAGCCAACTAAATAAAAGGCCTTTCTCTTTTGTAGTCGTTATTAATTTCTCCTAGCTTGCCTTTAGTCTCATTCCCCTGCCCCCGCCGCCCACCCTGTGTCCTTTAAGATAGCCCTCTCAAAACCTCATTCAAAGGGTGAAACTCCAGCACTTTTGAATGCTTATTTAAAACTGCTGAATTGGGCCAAGTGCTAAAGAATAGTGGGAAGGGGATATCCTTTCCAAAGGAGGTTATAAAATACTACCTTACGTGCTTAATTGTCTTGGCACTCCCGCATATTTTGGTTAATTATCAGAAATTAGCTTGAGGGGAAGATTAATCTTTTTACTTAGCCAATGCACAACTGGTAGTTTCTACTTAGTCAACTCCCATGACAGCTTCCACTATTTCTTATCATTATCTAGAAAAATGAGAGGCTTGTGTGGTGGAAGAAAGTCTCTATTATCCAATTTAGTTCATTAAATATCTGGCTTTTGGTTATGAAATGAAGCACACCTAAATTTACAAAGAGAGAGACAGAGAGAGAGAGAGACAGAAAAAAACCTTTCATATTGAGTGGGGAAGTATTGTCTTTGTGAGGAAGTTCTGCTTTGTTTCCTCCCCAGGTCATGAGAAGAATTACATTTAGTAATCAAAGATAGAAATTCATGAAAGAAAGGAAGAAAGAGAGAGAAAGAGAGACAGAGAGAAAGAACGAAAAGAAAGAATTGCAACACTAAGATTTCATCTACTGACAACTGAATTCATAACTGACATGAGAAATAAGAACACATCTGGGAGGTCTTTTTTTTTTCCTGGAGAAGATTTGAGCTAGGAGACAAGGGTGTCTGCCATGAATTTACACCCCCCACCCTCAAACATACTCCTTTTTGCTATTGCTGTTTTACTAGTGATTTTTTAAAGTTTGGTTTTTCTAAAAGAGAGAAAGTAAATTCACATAAATTCAAGCAGCACCATCTTTCACCAAATTTCAGGTTGTATTTTTTTTTTTTTTTTTTGTGAAAGGAAGTAACTCAATCCATTTGGGTAATTTTTCTCAAGGTGGAATGGAGATAGATTACAATAGAAACTAATATAATTTTCACTCTCAAGCACATATTGGATACGGTGGAATCTGAACTAACCTAAGAATAAAAAAAAAGAAATTGGAGATTGTGACATGTACCGCTCATCACTCCAGGAATATTTTGCCCCAGTGGGGTTTTATTCTGTATTTACCTCATTCCAGCCACTTCCCTGCTTCTATTACCACCATCATCCTCCCTGCTTTTAATGGATTCAGTAATCTTAATGCTCGGCTTTTGTCCCCTTCCTCACATCTCAATTATTACTTTTCTTCCTCCTCAAATGTTACTAAAACAATCTGCAAAATTTTAACATGATAATCTTTTATTCCAAAAATGCACTAATCACTCATCACACTCAGTTAAACATCTTGCATGTCAACCAAAGGGTGCTCTGATTTGATTCTAAAACATCTATGTAAACTCATCTCCCCAGGTAATACTGTCTCCACTCTCATACAAATACCCCCGTTTTCCCTAAACATGCAACAGCATTTCTCAATCTCTGCTCAATCTGTGTCTGCACTCTGTCTTTCAGTACCTTTCATTCTCCCCTTCACCTATCTAAAATCTGTTCAGTCTAGAGGTCTTTTCATAATCTCTCTCTATATCAGAAATCTTTTGTAAATGTGAATTTTGTCTCTATTACCCACTTGGCCATTTAAAGGCAAACTTATTAAGAATTTAATCCTATGTCCACATTTTTGGGGGAATTTGTTTCTGTATGTCTCATTTCCTCATTATGTTACCTTTTGAAAGGTCAGAAAAGGTATTTATCATTTCTTCACGTCTCTTTGTAACATGGAATACTTATTCCTCATCTAGGAATTGTTCAAGAAACAGTCATAAGAATGGAACTATTTAAACTAGAAAGAACCAAACACAACAGCAAGAAAGGTGGTGAGGGCTAAAGTTTTAAAATAGTTTATTTGCAAATGTGTGTGAGTTTATGCTGCCCAGTGAGTCTGATGTTCTGTGTGGTGGAGTGGGGTGGGGTACAGTTGAGATGGACTAGGCGTGATTGTGCCTAAATTATTATGTGTCGTGTTGGATGATATGAAGTTTAGGGTGTGGGTGATGTGGGTGAGGCCAGTGATTTTACGAGCAAAATAAGATCTGTGAAGTGTAACTGAGTTTTAGAGATAATTTGTTTGTGTTGTAGTGGATAATTACATTAATATAGGTTGGGCATTATAATCATCTTGATTACCTCACTCTTTGTAAGAGACTTAGGCTCACTGGAAGACCGTTTAGTGTACCTGGACCAGAAATTGACTCTGAATGTTAGGGCTGGGTCATGTCATTCGACTATTTTTTCTAGATGACAGTGGTCCCTTCTAGATGACAATGGTTCACCATATATAATCTTTGTCTTAACTGTAAGGCAGACTTAGAATTGGAAAATCCTTTGGAGGAAATTAAAAAAATCCTGCACAAAAAAAAAAAAACCAAAAACCGAAGTTTTAAAATAAATGTAACTAGCCAGTTGAATAACTCATATTAAAAAAAACCACTATGTTAAATTTTCATAAAAGTGCACACATTTTAGCAATGGCAAATGAAATACTGGTGTTCAGATTAAGAAAAACTGGAGCACTCATCATTTCCATAATAATAATTCTGACAATTAGAAAGAAAATTATTTTAGTTATTAAAAAAATTCCTTTTCATCTTGAAGAAGTGATATGACTGCCATTTAATATCACACAGCCTGAGGCTTCTTAGATGTTCCCTAAATGTTAAGTAAATTATAAATAAAGCCATCTCAATATTTTACTGCTCAGATGACCTCTGCAGTTCATCGTTCCAATCATGATTTTTTTTTTTTTTTTTTCTTTTAGAGAGAGTCTCATTCTGTCGCCCAGGCTGGAGTGCAGTGGTGTAATCACCGCTCATGCAACCTTGACCTCCTGGGCTCAGGCGATCCTTACATCTCAGCCTTCTGAGTTGCTGGCCCCACAGGTATGTTGCACCATGCACAGCTAATTTTTGTATCTTTTGTTGAGACTGGGTTTTGCCATGTTGCTCAGGCTGGTCTTGAACTCCTGGACTAGAATGATTTTAATGGCTTGCTCATGGTTTGTGCAGCTACTTCTAGTCCCTCCTCAAAAGGAGACGATTTATCTACAATGTACCATTTACTGTGCATCCTTGTCAAAATGTTCTAAAACAACTGACAAGAATACTTGTTTAAACAGGGAGAGAGAGATGAATTCTGATTCAAAAGTTTTTGCAGCCCAGGGATCTACAATTTTAATAGAGTGATTCTGACACAGATGGCTTGAGGACTACATTTTAAAAAACACAGATCAAATTTATGCTAGTTACCAATAAAGCCAGAATTATTGAGCCACCATTACCTGGGACATTTGAGTGAAATAATCCTTCCTAAACTTAATTTATATAAACACACAGCAGGTGTTTGGGTTTATTTTCCTATTGCTTTGCTGCCAGAATTCACAGAGCAATTGGAGCCTTGGTTTTAGTCTACATGGAGATATTGTTTTGTTTAATTTTCCTCCTAGATTAAGAAATGTGAATATAACCTGTGCTAGTTTTTAAGATACTGCTTATTATATATGCATTTCGTTCATACAAGCTAGTTAAGAAACTCAGGGCAGTACAATTTCTTTAAGAGCTAGTACAATTTCTTAACTCAGCTGTAACTTCTAAGTGACCTCTGGCAAGGAATTCTTTTGAATATTTCTAGTGATGTGGATCTAATAACTTTAAAAAAGTAGATGATTCTGTATTTGGCTAACCTGAATTATCCTACTGAGCTGCATGTAATATTCCTTCCTAAGACTTTACTTGCTAAACTACAAAATCATTGAGCTGAGAGTTGAAAGTGTCATTTGTGGATGAACTCACTCTATACTTTGCACATGAGGAACATAAACCTTAGACAGATGAGGCAACTTTCACTATTTCACAGAACTGCATATGAAAACCTGGACTCCTGATACTTTACACTACAATGATACATTTTATATGTGCTCTGTAGCTACAGAAAATATAAGAAATCCTTCATCTGCCTGACGAATCTAGTTAACAATTAGTGACTTGTTCTGTAAAACAGTGTTGATTGCTTAGAAGCAGGAAAAAAAAAAAAAAATCCTTTTGGTTTTCCAAAAAGTGTTACAAGAAAAGAAAAATGTGTCTGATATTTAAAAAGTATCATTCGGCCGGGCATGGTGACTCACATCTGTAATCCCAGCACTTTGGGAGACTGAGGCGGGTGGATCACGAAGTCAGGAGATCGAGACCATCCTGGCTCACACGGTGAAACTCCATCTCTACTAAAAATACAAAAAACTAGCCGGGCGTGGTGGCGGGCGCCTGTAGTCCCAGCTACTTGGGAGGCTGAGGCAGGAGAATGGCGTGAACCCGGTAGGCAGAGCTTGCAGTGAGCAGAGATCACGCCACCACACTCTAGCCTGGGCGACAGAGTGACTCCTCCTCAAAAAAAAAAAAAAAAAAAAAAGTACCATTCAACACATGAAGTAGTATTTGTGCCAGGAAGAAAGCAAAACTAACACTTTGTCACATTTTGTTGTGTAACTTACAATAAAATTCTTAGAGCACAATAGGTCTGTTTCAGAACTGTTATTAATAAAACCCCGTTTATAATGCACATGAAGCAGCAGCATGCACAGTACTTGGGGTTCAGGCTCTGGGGTCTGACCACCAGGATAACATATTGGGTGAGGCAAAATGAGTAACTCTAAGCCTCAGTTTCTCATGTGTAATCAGATTGTTGTGTGGTGATTACATTAATTAACACATAATTCAAGCAGCAATGCCTGGCACTCAGGAAGTGGTAGACAAATAATACTTACCTCTTTAATTTAGGTGAAATCTATCTGTGGAAAGAGAGGCTTAGTAAGATAATTTAAGGGCCTAATGTCTCAGCTTCTAGATACTGTAGATGAGATCTGACTCCAGCATCTATAATTTTAACTATTATCATTATTTAAAACCAGAAAATAAAAACTCTGAACTTTGTTCCATTTACATAGATACAAGATACTTTAAAATCATGTATTTAGATCAGATTTTCATGCTTGCATTCTCTCTCTCTCTCATTCTCTCTTACTCTCTCACTTTTCCCAACTCTCTTCCTAGCATTCTTAGATCTCTGGGACTTCGAAGTTACATATACATTTAGAGATGAGGCTGAAGAAATGGCTTCTGTATTTGGACAACTTCTTTCATTAATGCTTGTTTCATATTGCTAGTCTTCTCTGAATAGTTATAGGAACCAAACGTTGCTTCATTTGCGTGAGCAATTTCCTACATTGCTTTCCCAGTGTGTATTTCCTGAAGGATTCACAAAACAGGAACTGACATTCCCCTGGAAAACTTTGAGAAAAAAAAAAGAGACAAAATCAAGCTTCTTTCTTATCAAGAAACTTGACATATAGGTGCAGCAGTGCAGCTTCAAGGACAGAAACAGGAATGGTATGTCTGAAAATGCCCAGGGACTCTTTATGCATTGTATAGGGGTGACATTCAAAATCTTTAACTAACTGGTACGGTAAGGGTATGGAACATTCAGAATGGACACTGGCTGCAAATAACCAGTAAGTCTAGGCTCTGCATTCTGGCCTAAAACAGCCCTGTCTCTAGAGCTGAAATGGCTCTTTGTTCCTGGTGCAGTGCTTTAAACAAAACAGGCTCTCAGTAAGTATTCTCTGACCGAGAGTACATACAAAATGTTAGAAAGGGAAGAAAAGACTATAATTTTATGCAGGATCCTGAAGCTGTTACATAAGTTCATAGAAAGTGATAATGTTTGCGGAGGTTAATGCATGAATGAGTTGTCCAGAAAGAGAAGGCAGAAAAATTGTAACAGGGTAAAGGAAACAAGATGTATATAGGCACATGTGTGGTTGAGAACCTGGAGTTATCCTATGCCACTATAGAGTATCCTATGCCAGTTTCTGTTTTTCAGTGTTTAATGAAACTTATGTCAACTTAGGTGACATTCTTGTTCACACAGAGACATGAAAACTACAAATTCTTAGGCAGTTCTTTACTAAGGATGGATTCAAAATAACTGGCAAGTGAACGGAATTAATCTTTCAAAATTCAATGGTTAAAATATTAAAATGTCATTTGTGCAAAAAAGAAACTATGCACAATAATGTGTTTAGAAGGTTAAGGGATGAGAAGCATGGAGTTTAGGGATGATTTTAGGAGATTAAAAAGAAGATTCTGATCATGTGCTCTGCTCATGAAGTCTCCAACCTTGGTTTGAAGGCGAAGCTGTCTTTTGTTTTTTAATTCTGGCATAATATCCTTTATATACATCTATAGCCATTTTTTTCTTTGATCAATTTTTATGTTCTTCTTTTCACTGCATCTTGAGTTTGTGTAGGACAAGGACTCCATATGGTTAATTTTGCTTTTATTACTGGAAGCTAAACAGTACTGGGAACAGTGTCCACTCGACACATATTTGCAAAATAAAGTCAAGGAGGACCAGTGGAGATGACATAGTGTCCTTGTGTTTATGACTTGGCTTTTAGGGGCACATTTTTAATGAAATCAAAGAACTACATCTATTCTTTAAATATATATTGAGACACTTTTCAGCAGATGACACTGAGTTGGGAATACTGGTTCCTCTACTCACAAGGCTTAGTCCCTTGGAAGAGTGAGGCACACAAACCAATTTTTGTCTGAGTTATGATACTAGCTATGCTAGAAGTATGCATGAAATACACCTCAGCCAGTTCCCATTACTCAATTCCAGGGCAAAAGCTGGCAATGATTTGTCTTAATTGGGGGGTGTACTATAGACTGGGCACCAAATGTTCAGACATAGAGACTATGGATACCTCATTTCTTAAATTATTTGATTCCTGTATGAGGTTTGGAAAATGCTACTCAAAACATTTGGCTCAGAAGACTTATGTATGTCAACATGCTCAGTTTGAATGTAACATAAATATCATGGGAGCAAGAGAAGAAAATATAAGAATACTTCTAGGATCCCAGGAGTCTCTATAGGACCCAGTGCTTTTCCTAATAAGATCCAGTGATTTTTACTGTTGAAAGTGCGCTTCAGTTTATACAATTGTCTATGTTTGCCACCAATCAGAGTCTGTGTAGTTTTCATGCAAAAGTATAAACAATTTTAAATAGAGAGAGTGAGCAGAGTAGGAAAGACATCGTATGCAGACTATCCATTGAAGAAAATAATATTAACCACGAGAATTGTTTGATTCTAAATGTGTAGGAAATTCTATTTGGCCCAATTTTAGAAGCTATCTATTGCTAGTTATTAGACTCTTTTATGATTAGTTTTGAAAATACAGTCTGAAATTACAATTCATACAAACCAAATAACCAAGAGGATAAAAATCAATTGTGTTTATGACTGATTTTTTTTTTCTTTTTGTAATGTCAGTAATTGCTTTCCCTTCTTGCAATTCAACATTCTTCTTACCACAATTCTTATATGGATTTAAAGGAACTTTTTAAATTATAATTTTTGTGGTAAATTATTTTCACTTTAAATATCCACATTGTATTTATATTGGCTAATTTTAAATATCCAGCACATAGAAAGAAAACAAATTTAAAACTAGCTAAGATGTTAAAAGTCTTTAGCACAATTCCACAATTTTGAAATGAGGAAACTGAGGCATACAAAAGTTGATACATTGCTTAATTTATTTCCTAAGAAGAAATTAAAATGGAGACTCTCAGGTTCCATTTTGATGCTCTTCTTACTAAATTATGTTCTCTCACAAGAATAATAAGATTTTGTCCTTTAAAACAATTTTGATAACAGATTTTCATTTCAGCTTTAACAATAATTGGATGCATGGTCTGAGGAGAGTTTTGTTCCCTATTTGCAACAAGGTCAAATCTCAACATAGAGGACCTCCCGTTTTGTTTCAACAACTGACAATATGGAACCTTTGGGCTAAAGTTGGTGAAGAGTCTGTATGTGATTTCCTCCTTCTAGTTTTTCTTGAAAGTTAGAAGAAAAACACATCCCTCCTTACTCAATTCATATCCCACTCCCCTCAAAAAAACAAACGACAATCAAAACCCCAAAATAAAAATGTATTTCTCTTCCTTTACTTTCATCCCCAAAGGCCCCCACACTTTTCCTGCAATTTAAGAGCTATTACTCTGTAATTTGGGGCTAACATATTAAAACTGCCATGGAACACTTTATGGATAGTAAATCTTGTCACAAAACAATGACACCTATCCTGAACGAATAATTAGAGAAATCAAAAGAATATATTTTTGTCCTGAACATCATTATGGATGGGAAAAGAAAGTAGCATGCTTTTAATCCAGTTGAGACATTTAAGCATGTGTGACTCAAAGTTGAAATGACTGAGTTATAACTTAAATAGAAATTCTGACAGTGTCGTTCTTGCTTGCAATAATATATGCTGATTGGAGAACAGTGCTTTACAATTACTTGGAGAGTAACTTCCAAGCTCTGACATCCAACCATCAGCAGTCAAGAATCCGCAATGAAAATCCTTTGATTTAAGCAGCCTTGCTTTGGAAATCTGATGAGTTATAATGTTGATGGTCAGAAACAGCACAGCATGTTTAACAAGGCCAGGTTATCTACCTTAATCATCTTATGTGCACTGAAGATTAATTATCCTGAAAATTCCAAGAGAAAAATGCATTTTCACTCTGCAGAAATACTTTTATACGAAAATGGCCATCCTCTCTGGATATTGCTTGAAGATTATCCATAATAACTTGGCTGGGGCTGCTTCTGCATGTAGGAAAATACTACCTTCTTTTAAAAAAAGATTTTAAACGTCTTCTACTTGAAATATTACAAAACTTCAGGTATTATTTTGTTTTTGATGGAAAGATAAAGATGCAAGAACAGAGAAGGAAAAAATATTTAACATGACCATTTCCAGTTGACAAGTTTTGTACTCTCTCTTATTTCTTTAGATGCTGGCATAGAATGAGAAAGAAACCTAATTTGCACTGGAAGATTCAACAGCATGAGATAACATCTCTTGTGAGAGATAAATGCTTAGAATTGTTAAAATATTTTGCTTTGCATGATTGGTGAGAGGTGATTTGATATCTTATCATGTGATCTATGGACAGAAACGCTTGAAGAAAAAGCAGAGGTTTGATAAATACTCTAGTCAAACAAATTTAACATAAAGTTGTTTTGATAACAGTTATTCATTGTACTTTATAAAAGGCTAGAAAAAATAAATTTCATGTTCTCTAAAATTAGCCTTCAATTTTTAAAATGTCATCTTATATAACTAGAATTATAAAACTACAGATTTTTTAAGCAATTCATGTATCTGCATGCTTTGCTTGATCCAAATTGCTTTGTCTCCCAGTTGTCAGTCAGGATGTAAACATAAATTTACATTGCAGAAAACATTTATCATATTGTATTATTCTATACAAATTAATGTATAATTAAAATATAAATTACTATACCTTAAAGACCATGTACTAAATATACCACACTAGAATTGCAAATCATATTAGAATATAAACCAACAGAAATAAAGAGTTGCTGAATTTAAAATAACTGAATGCAAGCTAATTAACATATATTCATTTCTCATGGATTCTAGAGCATGCCTTAAGTGCTTTGTGTGAAAAAGCATAGCATAAAATATGAACTAAAAAGTAAGCACTCAAGCAAAGCTTACAGCAATGACTCTGAATATTGCTTACTTTCTCTAAAAGAAAATCTTAGTCAATGGAATAGAAAGCACCTCTCTACTCACCAAATTGTGAACAGCATTAAAACAAACAAACAAACAAACAAAAAAAAACACCTAAATAGTTCATCTGTAAAATGTGGAAAACAGAAAGGATTTTCTAGTTTGTACATGAATTGCCTGAATGATAGAAATGGATGTAGAACAATTTCATTTCCATCTATTTTGTGCCGGTACTTCTGGTACTTCTACTTCTGCTGTCCAAAGCTCTGAAACTGCACGTCTTCTGCTGCTATTTCTGCCCAACTCAGGAAGGTAAAGAAAAAAAAAAAAAAAAAAAGAACTCCATTTGTGCTCCTCATATGCAAAGATATAAAAAATAAAATTCAGTAAGTCCTCAAATAAATAAAACTACTACCGCTGAGGAAGCTTAATATACCCTGTCATTTCCCCTATGGCAAACCAAAGCTGTGAATCAGACATTTCCCAAAGAAAATGAACTCTGAAGCACCGAGTAGATTCAGCTGTATGTCATCAATGGAATAAGATAATATAAAGACAATTTAATGCTAATAGAAAATGCAATTTTTTTTACAAAGCCAAATTATATGTATTTACTGAGGATACATCAAGGGAGCAAGATAAGACATATGTGCTTGAAATAGAAAGATAATATGCTTGTGTTTAATATATTGTAGAAATTGTCCCAGAATGGTTCATCCATGTAAAAATATGGCCCCTCTGAGACTGCCAAGAGCCATCAGACTCAGAGTGATCTTCTGAATTCAGTCTTGTTCTTAAAGTTGAGGAAGGCTTTAACTTATGTCAAAATTTCCCTCGGCTTGAAAAATTATCTTGGAAATGAGAAAAAGGGGTAGTTCACTTGGTTGTGCTGTTTCCTCTTTTTCTTCTTTCTGGCATTCCACTCAGATTTGGCAGATATCATAAATTCTAAAATGCACAGCCTATACCATCTTACTCTCTATGAGCTATGAAAAATGCAGGAATATGCAGCCACTCCATTTGCATTGTAATAGGAAAAAAATGAGAAAAAATATATAACTAGCAGATTAAGTTCTATAAATTCGATCTAGCACCTAGCACAGGGTCAGGCTCAAAGGAGGTATTCTGTAGTATTATTCATTGTTAGATGAAATTAATTACCACTATTTTTATAAAAGTATATTATATTATAATGATGCAAATATATACTTGGTCTTAAATAATCATGGAGAGCTTGGAAAACTTCATAATTTAGGGCTCTCCAATAGTGAGAGGAAGCATGTATACAGACACTGAGATGATAGTATAATTCAGGAAGACAACTTATCAAAGATAGAAAGAACTATAAAATCTTCAATGACTTTTAAGCCTCAAAACATAGGTTAGTCAACATATGGTATGTTATTTTATACTTAGAAGTCTTCTTTTTGATTGATTAGATTTAGGCCAAAAGCCAGAGCAATCTGTGAGTCAGCCCTTATCAAGTCTTCCTGATTACAGTTACTATTAGCCAAGGTTTGAGTTTCATATGATGGTTTCAATAGTGTATCAGTGGCATACCTCTTCTGTGTTTCTCACTCTAACAGCAACTGGAATGAACTTTACCTCCCACACTTCCTGTGACTGTCAAATAACACTGATGACAATGTGACTTAGTCCTCAGGCTTCTTACCTGAAAGCCCAGTTGAGATGCTGCCACTACGGCAGAAATAAAGAATGACAGGGACAGTTATCAAGATAAGTACTAATATGAAGTCGAGGCTCTTATTGTACTCTCAAGTGGATCAACACTTCACTTATACAGAATTACCCCTTTTTTGTTTTGTTTTGTTTTGTTTTAGACTGAGTCTCATTCTGACCCCCAGGCTGCAGTGGTGTGACCATGGCTCACTGCACTCTTAACTTCCCAGGCTCAAGTGATCTTCCTGCCTCAGCTTCCAGAATAGCTGCCATTACAGAGCACCACCATACCTTGCTACTTTTAACTTTTTTGTAGAGATGGAGTCTCCCTATGCTGTCCAGGATGGTCTCGAACTCCTGGGCTCAAGCAATCCTCCCACTTTGGTCTTCCAAAATGCTGGGATTATAAGCATAAGCCACTGCGTCCATCCTAGAGTTACACTTTTAACTAACCATCTTTCCACTTCAATTAGAAACATACATACACACTTTACTGCGTGCATACACAGTACACATAGGCTTTAAATAATTTAAAGGTTAGAAATTTAGGAAAATAATTATATAAGCTGTCCAACTTGAACAAGTCTAGCCGATACATCTTGGCATGTGCTCTGTAATAACTCCCCAATTACAATAGCAGGAGTTTTGCCATCATTTTGTCATATTTCCTGAACTTCTATCAATTTGAGAGTCATTTGCTTATTAAGCATTTATTTAACTGCAGAAATCTCTCTTTTAGAACCTTGATGGTATTTCACAGATAAGAAAGAATTCAATTCAAACAGTGTTTCCTCCAAGAGCAATGCAAGTCATTCATAAATAAATCTGCATTTGTTCAACTGGAGTCTGTTGCTCTTGTTATTAAGCTCCAAAGAGGTGCATTAAATAAATTTAAGTGTTGACTAAGGAAAGGGAGAGGTAGATTACCAACAATGAAAAAAATATTATTTTGTAAGTAAGAGATGAATGGGAGAGATTAACATCAGTAAAATTAAATGCTTGAAAGTTATTGAGACAAAATTTCAAATACCACCCTATGGGCATGTTCTGTTTGACCCAAACAACAGCAGATGACTTATCCATATTTGCTACAACAGGTGAGATGAGTTGACTCTGACTGCAGCTTAAAGATGGCAGTAAAAACAATGAGGTGGTACCAGCGCAGTAGACCCACAGAAAAGTTTTATGCAAACAAAGTCTATATCAATTGGCAATAATCATATGTAGAAAGCAACCACTGATATTACATTTTTTAAATAATAAAAATAAGAAGTCAGGGAAAAGAGGGCTATACTTTTGATAGATTTACATATGTTTTGGTTATAATCAAACTATGACTAGGTGCCAAGGTTTTATAATATATTTTTATAAGCTACTTTAAATAAATTTTTGTAGGATATAATATGAATGAAACTCATTAATTTAAAAAAATATTAAGAATATAGTAAGCACTTTATACAAGTTCCCATAAAAGAAATGATAAGTGACTCTATTCATTTGGCAAGAGAAGATCTGTTGAGAGAGAAAATAGTCTCTTAAAGATCTATAAATCCACATATCTTCATTTCGAGGTCAAATAACAACTATGTCTTTTCTTCATAATTCACATATTTTACTCACCTAGACTCTTTAATGAAATCAACTCCAATATTTTACATTCTATATTCACAGAGAGAGAGCTAACAAAGCTTACTCAGATTGAAACATAAAACATCTTAAAACTAAATTTTATTTCACATTTCCTCAACTCAGTAGATTTATTTTTGGTCTCAATTATAGTCCTACTGTTATTTTCTCATTTCATATTGCACACAATCAGGTGAATGAAACTGAGGTTCACATGAAAAATGGAAAAGGCCTTCGTAACAGCCAGAACTGATTTGCATCTGTAATACCCAGGAAAATCCTGAAACAGTAAATAAGACTCAAAAGAAGATAAGTAATATTTTGGTTAACTAATATTTTAGAATTAATAGCTCTCACTTAATTTTTAATCTGATGTTTACGCTGTGATTGTTCCTCTAACAGCATAAAACATGTCCTATAATTTCTTCCCCAAATCTTTTCCATGACCATTGTGACTATTGTGTAAGAGTTCTCTAGATGATTATCCTAAAAACATGGCTATGCCAAAGGAGTTCCACCCTCAATAAGCAGTAGGAAGGGACAAAACAGGATAGCATTTTGCTCATTCATAAACTATCTGGTTTACTGGTATGTCTGCATCGCAGTGCTTCCTTACATGACCCAGCCACAGCCAATTCTCATTTTCGAATTCATTCTCAAAAGCATTTCTCGAAGCCTACCTATAGAGAGAATCCTATTTTAATGGCAAAATAATCTACTGCATCCATTGTCCATGCTTCCTACTTGGATGTAGCATCTCCAAATTGCATTGGGGGACTGATTCTTTTATAAATCAGTAGGAAATATTTCTTACTCCCTTCCTCCCTCCCTCCTCCCTCCCTCCCTCCCTCCCTCCTTCCCTCCTTCCTTCCTTCCTTCCTTCCTTCCTTCCTTCCTTCCTTCCTTCCTTCCTTCCCTCCTTCCTTCCTTCCTTCCTTCCTTCCTTCCTTCCTTCCTTCCTTCCTTCCTTCCTTCCTTCCTTCCTTCCTTCTTTCCTTCCCTCCTTCCCTCCTTTTCTAACTATCTGTATAATTTCTGCATGAACTATTGGGAACCTAATGTAGGTTACTATGTTACAATTTCACAGGTGAGAAAATAGAATACAGAGTGGTTAGACTATCCAAATTTAATAAATGGCAATCCAGTGTAAGTGCTTGGCTATCCCAGATGCTTACTCATTGATTAAGTATATATTCTCTTTCATTTAGGACTTGTGCTAAATTGGAAGCTCTCAGTTATTAATTCAAAGTGTAAGAAACAAATAAATAACAACTACCTACCAAAATAGATAAAGGCACACATTTATAGTACTGTAAACTAAGATAAAAGGCAACTTCATTTGTAGTTTAAGTATCCAAGTTTTATTAGTTTATTTTATAAACTAAATCCTTAGATGCCATGGTCATAGGGACTAACATGGCACTTTAAAACTGATTTAAAGCCATCAGGATTCTGGAAGAAAAAACAGTCTATACATTTTACTTATTAATATTATATTCATGCAATCACAGGAAACACACTTTTGTACAAACTATAGTCATGTCAAAGTAAAATCTATAACATGTAATAATAATAGTTCATATTTTACTTTTTCCAGAATGCTCAGTGATGAGAAGTTATACTTTTTAATTGCACTTTTTTTTCTAAAAAGATATAATTTATCCAACAAGACAAGATAATATGTATATCCAATATTTGGACTTTGTGAGAGCCCAGAAAATAGTTCATAACTTTAATTGCTAATGCTACTGTGTAAATCACACATTTCCTTAAAGCAAACCACTCTGAAATTTTATAGTTATTTACAATAAATCTTTGGCTTAAAAAAAGACTTTCCAGTTGCTAAAATGTTCCTCTTAGTGCCCCTCAATTTATGAGCAAATTTCAAAAACAGTCATTCTCATTAGTGAATCTCATAAATACGATTGCAGGTAAAAGCAAACATATATTAAAGTATCACTGGCACACTTGAATTATAACATCTTTGGAAAATCTAGTGATTTCTATACCAAGTTGTAGATAATTCAACAGTTTCTTAAACTTTCAGAACCATCTAATTTTGCTAATCTGGTCCTTGGAGCCTCACACTATTGAAAAGACAATCTGGCTCCTCCACCCCTACCAAAGGGCTAGCATATATAGCTATGATTAAAAAATATGTTATTATCTACTAAGTAAGATGCTTTTATGCTTTATTTGTTCATAATACTTTTTATTTTCTTAAAGATTTAATCTTAAATTGATAATAAGATAATTTGATTTAGTCTTTTCTGGTCACTATTTCAATAATAGCAATAGTTTATTTATGAAATTACTTGTTTATTTTTTCTTGGTTAATTTAGATAACTATCAAAATTCTTAAAAAGAAACAAAATGCTACCTGATGTCCCATAATCATTTATTTCAGTTGTAAACTACTTCAATTTCCAGATTAATTTATTTTGTTAAAATGTTATTAAAACTTTAAAATGTTTTGCCAAAAATACATTAAGATTTCTTTCTTGGCCGGGCGCGGTGGCTCAAGCCTGTAATCCCAGCACTTTGGGAGGCTGAGACGGACTGATTATGAGGTCAGGAGATCGAGACCATCCTGGCTAACACGGTGAAACCCCGTCTCTACTAAAAAATACAAAAAACTAGCCAGGCAAGGTGGCGGGCACCTGTAGTCCCAGCTACTCGGGAGGCTGAGGCAGGAGAATGGTGTAAACCCGGGAGGCGGAGCTTGCAGTGAGCTGAGATCCGGCCACTACAGTTCAGCCTGGGAGACAGAGCAAGACTCCATCTCAAAAAAAAAAAAAAAAGATTTCTTTCTTATGATACTGTTATTCTAAAAACTAAAAGTGGACTGTTAAGAATTTTATTAGTTGAAATATATTTTATTTTCTATAGTTATTATTTGAATCTCCATAAGTTATTAATTGTCATTTAAATATACATGAACGTATTTCTTTTGCTATTATAATATCCTCATAACACCTTTAAGGCAACATCAATGACCAGAATAGATTGTGTTTCCTTGATAAGTATTTGATATAATGCTATGATGACTTGCCACTCACATATCCATGAAATATATTCTGGAAATATAAAGAAGAGCTTATCTGCCCAGTTAACTATATGAGACATTACAGATGGGCCCTTAGTGTCTTTCCACCTTCAGTACACTTAATTTATTGTGTTTCCATTCCACCAGGAAACTATCTGGCTAATTAACTAAAACTTAAGAGTATTTTTTAAAAAACTGTAACCTCCTTCCTCACTGATTCTTTCCATGTATATATAGCTTGTTCTGCCTGGTTTTGATCTATCTTTTCCACTCTTTCCTCTCTTCTATAAATACCCCTATCTATCACAGTTTAGCAGATATTTTCAGTCTTTGAAGCCTAATGACAATTTTCTTAAGTTCAAGTGTCACAAAACATATTCAAATGCTCTGAATAGTGCCTCTTGTCTCACTCATACTGAAGCCAAAAATATTTGGAAATTATCTACTAACTTAATATGATCCAGCAGAGTTAGCAGTAAAGCAAATTAATGCGTTAGGCGAAAGTAACTTTTCCATTGATTTCCATGATAAAATTAGAACTTCAGTCCCCTGGAAGAAAATTTCTTATGGATATATACTAAAAGACTCGTACAATGTAAAGCCTATTTCACATATTTAAAGACATACAATATGCAGTGTCCTTTTGAGAACTCGTTCAGAAATAAGAAGAAAAGTCATTGATAATATGGTGCCTTATTGGGGAACAAATCTTTAAAATAAATGATCCAAAATATCTTTTAAAACTATCACCCCACTCAATGTCAATTTTTGTTCCTATTATAAATATACAGAGAGATCAGTAAAACTTTTGCATTTCAGCCAAGCTTATCCTCACGTAAGTGTCACAATTTCAAAATTAGATCCATGTTTCCTGGTTGTTTTTAAAATATTTTCCTGCATTTTCTTCATTACTTGAACACACTGGCTTATGTTGCTGTTATACTCAGCTAAGACCACAAAGAATTAAAATCCTGAGCAATATGTCCTACTGGTGTAATTTCCCCTGTCAAATAATGAATATTCCATTACAATCAGCTAATGTGCTTGTGTTTACAATTATTTTTATTTAATTGATGTCTGTTATCCTGATTAGAGTGGACAGGCAAGCTTAAATAATGATGGTTGAGTCTGGTTAACATTTATGATTGGACATCTTTGGTAATTTACTCTGTTTCACTTGTTATAAACTCTAGTGGTTTTAAACTCTGGTGATCAGAGCCATGAGACGGTAGTGATAAGCTCATATTACGCAACTCCTGATTTTAAATTGGAATATATATTTGTTTTTACTGTTTTTACTTCTGGCAAGAGTTGTCAGTAGATTACAAAGAATATTTGTAATGTCAAGCTTTACAAAGGGATGCCAACCTCCATGTTCCTCCAGGAACACAGCAGGCTATGCTACCTAGTGTTTTTCTGTTTCTTCTATACAAAATTGTTTGTTTGTTTTCCTATTTCATCCCGCTGATTCAAGACAAGTAGTGCATCCAAGAAAGCGAAAGAAAGCCTCAACTCACCGAGATCTGTGCTTTTCAGCAAGCTACTACTACAGTAAATTTGGTTACTCTGAACTGAGATTCAGAAAATCTGGATCACAAGTGTCTCGCTAACTAAGTGACCTTGAAAAAGATAACGAGATTTTAAAATGAAATTTTCATAATCCCTTCCAGGTAAAATACTTTATGATTCTATGTGAATGCTTTATGTTCTATATCTTAATAAGTTGAAAATAAATTGTGATCTTTATATTAACTTTTATTATAGTCAGTTATACTTCAATAAAGAAGTAACATTCAAAATGAAGATACACAGTGTAGTCTATAGAAAACAGAAAAAGTGAATTCCACAAATGAGAATTAGTAACTTTTCCTTCAAAAAGGCATCTTTGACAAGATAAAGCACTTTACTAGAACACTACAGCATTGGCTAACAAGTAGATGACTTATATTAAAATTCTAAATCATCAATTCCAATAAAATCTTTGATAATTGTATCACCAAATCCAAGTACAAAATTATTGATATTATGATGTCTGACAGTTATTATGGAATCATAGACCATTAGCATTGGAACTCATTTTATCTAACTTGCTATCTTATGAGGTCCTTTAACAATGGGCTTGGCCTAGCACGGTGGCTTATGCCTGTAATCCCAGGACTTTGAGAGGCCGGCGTGGGAGGAACACTTGAGATAGGAGTTTGAGACCAGCCTGGTCAACATGATGAAACCCCGTTTCCACTAAAAATATAAAAATTAGCCGAGTATGGTGGTGTGCACCTGTAATCCCAGCTACTCGAGAAGCTGAGGCAGGAGAATCCCTTGAACCCGGGAGGCAGAGGTTGCAGTGAGCTGAGATTGCACCACTGCCCACTGCACTCCAGCCTGGGTGACAGAGACTGAGACTTTGTCTCAAAAAATAAATAAATAAAATAAAATAAAATAAAATAAAATAAAAATAGTGGCCTTGAGAAATTGTCAAGCAATCTAAATTTTAACATCTTTAATGATGCAGATTTCACAATACAGACTATTCTATGCATCAACCTTTACTGAGCATTTTCTATAGTAATACGTTTTATCCTTATGTGGAGTCAGATTTTTCCTCATGTTATCCAACTGGCTTTCAAACTGCTGCTAGGAATCACAAACTATGAGTTGAATCCCTCATCTTTCTTCTAAGTTAAAGTATTTCACGTGTCTAGAGTGGCTTGTCCTCTCCTCAACCTGTCTTCCTTAAGAGCACCAAACAGTTTCCTGGATTCACATATTTTTAAGCACAAGAATCATCTGTATATACCTCAAACAAGAACAAACATAGAAATTTAAAAATTACAATAATCACCAAAATTTTTCTTTTTGAATGAGAAACATTCTCAGAATTTATGATGCAAGTTTGTGACGTAGAGGTAACGGATCACATGATCACAGCACTCCATGCCACTCAGTCAAAGCAACCTCTCAGAATCCTTCTCAGGAGATAGCTTCAGAAAGAAAAATAAGTCAACACATGTTATCACTAAAGATTACATCCGTGATTTAGCTCAGTCTCCTTATTTTGCAGCTGAGGAAACCATGCTCCAGGGAAGTTAAATATAGTTTCTTGGCAAACCGAGAACAGAATCTCAATTTATAAAATTCCTAGTCTTCCATATTCTGTAGAAAGTTGGAATTCACTTTAAAAATGAGTTAGTCCAAATCCCTCATTTTAATGATATTAATGAGGTCTTGAGAGGTTAAGTGATTAATCCCTAGGTCCTGCTTTTCACTCCCATCTTTCTATGATACTAAAAGACAGAGTAAAATGTATCAAAATGGTCATGTTGCACATGGCACACCCCTTCAATAACAGTGATAGCAAAGCAGATATAGGTTTCCTGTTGTTTTAAGAATATAGCCTAAGAATCATATAGATAATCAAATACCTAAAGGGTATTGCTTTGGGAACTGAATGTCAAAAAGCAGAGGGAAGTGCATATATTCATACAATGTACAAAGAAACGTTCAGTACCATAGAGAAAACATTTATGTCAGCACTGGAGCTCTTGAGAATACTGTACAAAGTCAAACAATATAATTACCATATGGAAGACTTTCATTAAGATTATATAGGTTCATAATATATGAAGGACATTTGAAAATGGAAGTCTTGGGTAGGGTCAGCAAAAAGAGATGTGGCATAAAAATTGTTCTCTGCCAGAAAATTAATTAAATTTCCTAGTTCTGGAAAAGGCCATATATTCTGCATAGATACTCACTGAAAATCAGATGTGCAGGCTCTTGCAGAGTGTGCCATAATCTACTCATAAATAGGCCTCACCAAGGGATATTGACAGCAATTTGGCATTTGTAAGAGTTCCATAAATGAAGAATTTACTTTGCAATAAATTCTGTTAGGGAAAGCACAGATCTGACAGCTCTTGCTTTACACATCTTTTAATCTTATTTTGCCCTCCATGTAACAATATATTGTTATATGTGAGACCATATTATCAGTCAATCAAGTCAATTATTTGCAATGAAAAATAATTTCTGTTTTGTTTTGTTTTGCTTGTCTTTTACTGCCACTGATGTTATTATCCACTTAAGGACATTATATTTTGTAGTGTGAAATTTGCTAGAATGATGAATGGACTTCTCTTAGGCAAAGATTCACCTCAGGCACTCAACACAAACTGAAATATGTATTAAATTACAAAGTAAAAAGTAAAGACTGAAAATCTTTCTTCAAATGGTATTTTTAAAATTAATTGTTTTATATATACTCGTGTTTATTTTATTTATATACTGTATCCTGTACAAACCATACCTTTAACAAATTAATGTCAAAGCCATATGCAGCTTTAAACTGTACCTCTCTTTTTTTTTTTTTCTTTGAAGGTGTACAAATGAAATTGCTAGTTTCTTCAAGCTGACTAAATATAACAACATAAACTGTGGAAGCACATGCTGAATTTCTTGTTTTAGGCAAGACCATTTTTCACCAAATGAGAAAATGAAAATAACCAGAATACTAAAAAGAGTTGCAATCAAGTAACATAGAAAAATTAGAAAGACTGGGGCTATAAACCAAAAAAGAAAATAGAGAGACATTAGACATCTAGACATTATGACATAGTGTCTGTCTATTTTTTCATTTTTAAAAAAATAGAAATTATTTTGTGCTTCCAAATGGGAAAACTGGGATAACTGGATTCAAGTTACAGGATGCTAGAAAAAGCTGGAAAGTTAAAAGATGTCCCAAAATAGGAGCAACCTCTAGACTTTGTGTCCCTAGAATTATTCAAGTGGAGATAAGCAAGTCTTATAAATGGTGTTAAGGGATGCATGCATGCACAATCTAAGACGGGATTTGTTGACCATTAATCTCTACCCACTCTTAACATTTCATGACTAATTCAGCAAACATTTATTCTACGCTTCAGGCACTCTACATAAAGAAAAACAGATGTAAGATGATACTTTTATGTGTAAAACTAACAGATTAATTAGTGTTATGAGTATCTTGGTAGAGAATGTGGTGGAGAGGAATATTTGGACTTGAATCCTAATTTCCCAGCAAGCCCTGTCTCAACCGTATTCTCTAGGCACAACTATTTTAGTTCTAAATGCATAGTTCCAAATTAATGCTTAAACCTGTATCTTGCTCTCAAAAAAACTGTTGTCACAGAAAAAGTCCTAAAAACATACTGTGTGCACAAATCAATGCATCTTAACTTACACTTTTGCTAGTCATTTTACGTCAAAGGGTTTTCTAAGAATAAGGAAAAAACACAAACTCATAAATAAACTTCTTTTTCTCTACCTGCATTGATTTTTTTCCCTCCCAATTTTATTTCATATTCTTTTAAAGTCCTTTCAGTGTCTGTGGTTTTTAATGACATGTTTCCTTCATTACCTCTTTAATTCAGTTTTCCAAAATTGTTTTGCTTCTTTTTTCTCAAATATTTTTTTTCTTTTCTCCTTAATTTGGCCTCTTTTCCTATCCGTCTTTTTACTTATCCACTGTTTTCCTTTTGTGGTAAACTGATACAACTGTTTTCCCATTCAAGCACAGCCCCTTTATTTTCCTATAATCTCATGTATAATTTTCATAATTTCCTTTCCTCAAATCTTTAAAAAACTTTGGTTAAATTTTCTTCTTTCTGTGTGAGTTATAAGTGTTTCTGCGCTTCCTTTCCTGCCATTAGATTTGATAAATGTTATAGGATTTGAATTATCAATTTCTTTTTCTGGGGATGCAATTATTTTATATTGATTCAGTTTATAGTTACAGGTCCTAAATCTGCGGAAAAATAATGAATTATTTCTTATAGAAAATATATTGAGTAACCTATGAAGCTAATAATGGCCAAGAACAACAAGCTAAGTAGGGAATAAAAACAGAATAGAGAGAAGTATGGGTAAGGGGAAGGGCCCATGTTCAGGAGAAGAAGACAAAAGGCTGTTTTGTAAACATTCATTCCTTTAATCAACATTTAGTGAGTAACACGTACTGTGGACATCGAAGAGCTCATAAAAGATAAGGTGGAGTCATTGCCCTCTAGTAACTCAAGAGTTGAGCATGAATGAGAGTGCTGCTTTCCTGGGGAGAAATGAGGGGAAGTTGTATAAGGCATGTCCCACTTGAGTCAATCCTGAGTGATCTTGGCCCCTCTCCACTTCGCCACCTCTCAGTTTTCCAGCCTATTACATAAAATGAATAATAATTTCTAACTTATTGTTGTTTTGTGTGGATGAATTAAGAAAATGGAAGTGAAACTCATTAACATTGTGCCCATACACAATAAATTCTCAGTACATGATTGCTGTTATTATTTTTTGTGTGTGAATTTTCCAAACAGCCATGAGTCAAGTGCCTTCCAGATGGAGAGACCTAACCGTGCTAAGTCCTGTGGACATGAAAGATTGCACCCTCTGGGAAAGATGCAGAGCACAAAGCGCAGTGTGCACTCAAGGTTAAAACATAATATAAAGGCAAGAAATGTGAGTAGAAGTGAGATCATGAAAGATACTTAATGATCAGAGCTTTATCTAACAGAAAGCCATACATTTCTAAATGAAGATTAATGGTCCAGACTAACATCCATTCCCTTTTCAATTTCTCCAGTATTCCAATGCATTCAAATACAGTGGAAAAAATGGAATATGATCTTTTAATGTTCGGTGAACATGCATCTAAATTGAAATGGTTTGCTGTTTGTGTACACAGACAAGTCTTAATTATGCTACAGCTTTAAAGAATACTACAAATAATGCTGCTGTACCCATGCACACCCATAGACACACTATTTTTCCAAATCATCTGCCAAGAATCTTCCTAGCCCAAAGGTAGCATTTTAGTTATGTGTCTCAAAGAACCTGAGAGAGTCACAAGACTGTAATGCAAAGCCTGATACATCAAAACAAGCCCCTGCAGGAGCTGGAAGGACTCGTTTCACTAGTGAAAAAAGAAATCAAGAAGGCGGGTGCTTCCTGGTGATGACTGAGTGTTCGTGTTTTATAGGTTATGACTCTGCTGGAGTTTGAGCCCTGAGTGCCTAGCTCCTTTCAAAATATAGCACCCTGAATGAAGGATATCTTGGACTGAACAAATAGTCCCCTCTGTCTCCCTCAAATGCCACCAGCTGAGTTGACAAAAGAAAGTTGCAGAAAGTAATTAGCATGCATTCAGCTTTCACATCTGAATGGCATAGCTTTGTAGGGTATTTAGATTTATTTGAACTAGCTTATACCTAATTTTCTATAACCAGATGAGTATTATAATTATGTGCATAAAATTTTGTGCAATGCTTTTGAAGATGCAAATGCTATTAAATTTTGAAATAAAACTCACAGAAATATTCCTGTTTTATACTTTCAAAGATATGTTACGTAATGATTATTTGTAGAATGTTGAAAGTGGCATATTCATATATACAAGGTCCATTTCTTTTATATACATTTTGTTTAGGAAACTGCATAGCAACTTTCCCTGAGAATAATATCATTAATTCGTCTAAACTCTATACATTTAGAAAACTCTACCACTGCGTAGGGATTTAGGTAATGCATAATATGGTGAAATATACAAAGTCAAGTTGAACAATTTTTCCATATGGAAGGCTCTGTGTAGTGGATGAGTACATCTTGTAAACGTAAGAGACAGACTATTAATGGAGAATGCAGAAGAGGGGCAGCTACACTCTTTCATGAGAACCACCATACCTGTTGATTAATGGAGAGGCCTTAACAGCACTCTTCTTCCATGCGTCTTGCCATGAGGAAAGGGGAGGAAGGGAAAGGTAGTGATGGCAGCAACACCTGGGGAAGGGAGATGGGGAAATATGTAAAGGGAAAATCAGTAGCCCCTACACAATGGTGTCCATCCATAGACCTCGGCAATAAAACAATTTCCAAAACCCCTGAGCTTGTTTGCTTTCTTTAGAAAAGAAATAAAAAAACAAAAAACTATATAAATTTAAAAGACAATCTAAACAAATTAGTATTTTGAAATGTGTTAATGTGAACAGTCTTACAACTGTAATTCTCCAAATCCAGGGACCCAGTTGGCTGCTACAAAACGAACAACCATCTTATCCTCATTTTTTAACTAGGCAGGACCTTCATATATGGGCATAACTTTTTTTTTACAACAGAAAAAACTGTAAGATGACCCTGATACCAAATAGATACGTATTTTCTTTCTAACATACAGTAGGATTATCATCTCATTCTGTCTCTACCCAGCTGTTATATAACTGTCTCACAATGCACCTTCCTTTTCACCTCCTTCTAAGGATAGGTAATTTTGATGTGAAAACAACTTCAACTTATTAACTTAATAAAAAAATAAATTTAACAGAATCTCTGTATACTGGAGGAGATCAAACTAATAAAAGTTTTTAAAATGTTCCTGTTTTAATTATATTTTTGTACACATGGTTTAATCTGAACTACGTATATTTTCAAGAAGTATAAATACACAGAATTTTATAAAAATAAAGCAAAATGTATACCAAACAGTTGATGGCAGTAAATTATTTGAATTTTAATAAAGATTAGTTGTTTTAATAACCTATGCAATAATGCCACTGCAAAACCAACACTGGTACAATCTTTTTTTCCTCTCAGTATTTATTTTAAAAGAAATATTTAACTTTGTATGTTTATATTTAAATGCAAATAGTATATACAAATGTTTCTCTTAAACTGTTTATTTAGAAAAGCTTTAATACACAGTGAAGATAAACTTGCAAAAATAGATGTGTATTTTATGAAGAAAAGAAGTAACGTAAAAAAATGAAATGTAGGAGAGAATTTTCCTGTGTGTAACTTCTTACATAAATCTCTTTCTTAGTGTCTTAGATACAGAAGGGCTAGGACATTGATGAATTTTTCTCTAAAGACAGGGCTATTCATGAACACATGCTTGCATTCTTGTTTCTAAATGTAAATCTAACCTTTAATCCCAATGGTTGAGAAAGCAGCTATCACAAGGATCACTGGGGTTTGGAAAACAATAATCCTTTCGTTTAGCCTTAATCCTGTTTAGACAGGGTGTCTCCAAATTTCCCAGTTTTCAACTCCTCTGGTCTTTGACACCCTGTTACAATTAGCCATCATATCTAGTTAAAATAACATGACCCACCTAATGCTTAGGCAATAGTATTAGTCAGCCCTTGAGTTGAGAAATTTGGAAACTGCTTATCATAAGAGATTAACATCAAATAATTCTGAAGGCATATGTAGTATGTGGGCCCTCTGATTTAAAAGAAGCAACTCAAAGTAGCAAACTTAATTTTAAACTGATATTATTGAACATATACTTTTTGCACCATTGCTTGTGATCCTATACATTTCTATAATTTTGTATTTAACTTAAAACATTAATTGATATTACAAGTAATATTTTAAAGTTTGAATCCCCCTTCAAAGTTGAAACCTCTGTATTTCAGTAAAATAAAATTGAAAAAATTAAACCTTTTTTTTGTACATTTAAATATTCCTCAGTGATTATTTTGGGATCAGAATTTTGTCTTTGGAAGAAGCAAATGTGGGAATCTCATAAGCCAAAAACCAAAAAGGAGGAGAATCCACATGCTCTTAATTTGTGGCCAGATCTTGCATCTAGCATGAAATACATTTTTTTTTTTTTTTTTTGCATATGAGTTGATAATATACTAAGACTTTTATGTATAGAAAATTCTTCCTTTGGCTTCAAGAAGGGTAGATTATTATGGGATAATAAATTAGCACTGCACTGGAAGAGACTAAAAGTAATGAAAAGTATACTTATGAGAAACTATAAAAAGTAAATATATATACACAAAACACAGAAAAACACTGATAATTTATCAAGATGTAATAAGCAACACAAAATGATTTTATAAATAGCAGAGTTTATAAATAACCAAAACAACATGGAAGGGTAATTCAAAAAAATAAAGCTGGAATTTTAAGTGTCAAGTAAACCAGGAATAGAAAGTTAAACACCGCATGCTCTCACTCACATGTAGAAGCTAAAAAGAGTTGATATCATGGAAGTGAAAGTAGAACAGAGGATACTAGAGGTTGGGAAGGGTAGGCAGAGGAGGGGATAGGAAAAACATCGCTAAAGGACGCAAAATTATAGCTAGATAGGAGGAAAGAGGTTCTAGTGTTCTCTACCACTGCAGAATGACTACAGATAGCAATATTATATTATATAGTTTCACATAGCTAGAAGGAGGACATTGAATGTTCCCCACACAAAGAAATGATAAATGTTTGAGATGATGGACATATGCTATTTACTCTGATGTGAAAACTATATACTGTATGCATTGAATCATTGCTAAGTACCCTATAAATTATATGACAATTAAGAAATGAAATAAAAGAATGGTAGAGTAGAGAATTGCAATTTCTGGGTGAAGGAAATATAAATTTTATGTATTTGAAAGGTAGACACCAGGATAGTAAAATCATCCCTCATCCCCATGAGGCATTTGGTAAGAATTTGGTATGGACAACGATATGAGTTAGATTTTCACCCGGTAACAATAACAAAGGGCAAACGATCCCTATGATTTATAAAAATAAGTAGATGGAGAGACAGTTTGTGATTATTATTAAGTGCATTGAGGATAAAGAGTTTGTAATAAGTTTGTTTTCCCAAAACGACAGGAATTATCTGTCACAACGATGTAACAATATGAATCGCATGGAAAACACTGTCGGTGTGACCACTCTAGAGTCTGCTTCTTCTAGTTTCTGTTCTTGGAAAAATGTATGATCATGGTAGAAGTACAGATATTAAGAGATTGATACATGAGGCTGTGGGACTTAGTAAAATAAGCACAGAGAGCACGTGCAACTGTAAGCAGGGAAGGCACTGGTTCATATCCTCAAGGAAAGAGTTTTTTAGCTGGATTAAAGGAATAAGGGGTAAGGCTGGGCACAGTGGCTCATGCCTGTAATCCCAGCATTTTGGGAGGCTGAGGCTGGCAGATCACCTGAGGTCAGGAGTTCGAGAACAGTATGCCCAACATGGTGAAACCCTGTCTCTACTAAAAGCACAAAAAAATTAGCCGAGCGTTGTGGTGGGCACCTGTAATCCCAGCTATTCGGGAGGCTGAGGCAGGAGAGAAATGCTTGAATACAGGAGGGGGAGGTTGCAGTGAGCCAAGATCGCACCACTGCACTCTAGCCTGGGCAACAGAGCAGGACCCTATAATAAAAAAAAAAAAAAAAAAAAAAAAGATAAGGTGCTAAATACTGAGGTGGTTGGGGATTAAAAGCAAAGATATAAGAGGAGTAAATGTTACTCACAAGAGAGAAACTGCTTTTCACAGACTGGATAGGACGTGTATAAAAGAATGGCAGCAAAAGAGAGTTGCTGCAGAAAAGAATAAAAAAAGTTGTGGAAAGGGAAGTCAAAACATCCTAAGGTAGTGTGGTGGGAGGGAGGTGGGTGAGAGATGGAGAGTGGTGGGTGAGAGTTTTGTCCAAGCAGGGTGGATTTCGTGGTGGAAAAAACAATAGATGTTCAGAAAAACAACAGAACACATCCTTGATAGGTGGGAGAGACACATTAAACATTAATATATAATATGTTAATATATTACAGGGAGTTTAGTTAGGCAGTGCGACCCCTGTTCTCTGCTTACATCATTAAACGTTTGTCAAAACCTGGTGTCTGGTGTAAGGATATACGAGAAGAGATTATTCCCCTGCTGCATAAACATTCCTGATAACAGTATTGTCTTCCTTATCCTATCAGTACGGTCTGTCTTAAAAGTAAATTTTCTCTTACAATTGGAAAAATCAGAGATTTTCATTCTGGGTCTGACTCTCAAACTTTCCCACAGTCTGTCACACAGAATACCCAGGGCTTCTGCGGCCATAGATAGTCTAGCATATTCTTCAGGGGAGGCCATGCTTTAGGCAGAGACACTTCAGATGTTCTTGCTAGTAGTGGCTGAATAATTATCAAAAAAGGCATTTTAATAATCAAATGTCCATAATGTTACAGGCAGGGCTGGAGTGTGGAGAGGTCAGCTTGATTGTTTGCACTAACTGTGGCCCTGATGGAATTAAGATCAGCTGTGGGTGGTGGCAGGATTGGCAACATGGAGAGAAGGAAACTGGAAACCTTTGCAAAGGAGGAATGTCACATGTTTTCACAGGAATCAGGAAACTGCAGATATGCTAGTGCCTGATCCCCTTTGAAAGTGAAGAACAAACAGTATTTTCAAGTTACTAAGTCCATAATCATATAAACCCTGGGTGGGCTTATCAGTCAGGACATAAATGAGACCACATTACAAAAAATAAATAGAAAATACTCATTAAAAACAAACAAACAAAAAAAAAAACAAAAAACAAACAAACAAAAAAAAAAAACATTGTGTAGGCATCACCTGAAGCATTTTTTGAAAATTAGTAAGAATTATAAATGAGTTAAAAGAACAGTTAATTATGAATTCTATATACAGCTCTTTTTATTAAGCATTAATAGTGCTTCTTGTATTCCTGAGATTTAAATGCATAAGTTGCATAGCTTAATGGCAGTAAAAATCAGTTGAGTGAAAATTTTAAATTTTAAAAGTGTTTAAAATTACCAGCTTTAATAAGCAATTGTACAATGAAGAAATTTATGAATATTTAAAAATTAGGTGTAAATCTAAGCTACTGAATTATATTATAATTGGATTTGAGATATTATACAAGCACACACATATGAAAAGTTGAAGTATGATGCATTAATAGTTGCATATAATGTTTAAAATTTCTTAAATTTAGAGTAAATACATAAAATATTATTTTATTTTTCCTTCTAACTGAAGAGACTCATTAATCTTATTTAATATTACATGCTTCTTTTTAAAAATTAATTTAATTTTCACGGCAATAAGAATGTTGCTTTCTGTAACTGGAGCTGAGATATATTTTTCTTAGGTGACAACTTTATTAAAATTTCAAGATTTAGTTGCATTAAAAACATTGCAAAACACTATTGGCAAATGTATAATATTTTGCTTAATTGATTTCAAATTTCTAAATTTCACAAGCCTGCTCCCTGAAAATCTCACAATGTATAACCACAATAGCATGACCCATGACCCACTATATCCTTTATAAAAGCTAATAACCTACCTGGATACCTAGTTAACTGTTGACTAATGCATTGAGTAATATTTGCTTACAATTTAATTTTAATTAATACATGATTTTACACAATGGAAATAATGAATATTCTAAGTTTACTTTTATTCCAACTAATGTATGTTCAATATGAGTTTTGCTCATTATCTTCCTGACTTATAGTTGTTTATTAGAATAAGTTTGTAAAATAACGGAAAACCTAAGTCCTCACTAGAACATTTATAGTCTCCTCCACTGGATTGGTTTATCAGTTTGATTACTCAGTTTTGTCAATCAAATATTTAATGGGTGCCAGAGGTTAGTCAGTGGTCCTGTGTGTTTGGTTTTCAAGCCTCCTTTACACTTTAAAAATTATAGAGGACCCTAAAGAGCTTTTGCTTATGTGGGGTATATCTGCTGATATTCATCATATTCAACATTAAAATAAAAACACCTTTAAAATAACTGGTTATATATATATATGTTTGAAAATAGTCACAATAAATTCATTATATGCTGACAAAAATGATATATTTTAATAGAAAATTACCATATTAAAAAAAGTGAGAAGAATGACATTGTTTGACACTTTTGCACATCTCTTGAATGATTATCTTACCAGAGGATAACTGGATTATCCTCTCTGCTCTGAATTCAATCTGTTGTACTGACACAGAGCATGTAACCTCAGGAAAATTTTATTGTGCACTGATGAGAACGAGAGTTGAAAGAGTAAATGACATCCTAATAGTATCAGGAAATGATTTTGAGTCCTGGAGTTTTGAGATCGCTTGGCTTTGAGAACTGCCAGCTTAAGTTCCTTCAATATTGAGCAAAATAAAAAAAAATATAATAGGCCGGGCGCGGTGGCTCAAGCCTGTAATCCCAGCACTTTGGGAGGCCGAGACGGGCGGATCACGAGGTCAGGAGATCGAGACCATCCTGGCTAACACGGTGAAACCCCGTCTCTACTAAAAAATACAAAAAACTAGCCGGGCGAGGTGGCGGGCGCCTGTAATCCCAGCTACTCGGGAGACTGAGGCAGGAGAATGGTGTAAACCTGGGAGGTGGAACTTGCAGTGAGCCGAGATCCGGCCACCGCACTCCAGCCTGGGTGACAGAGCCAGACTCCGTCTTAAAAATAAATAAATTAATTAATAATAATAATAATAATAATAATAATAATAATAATCCTGCCCTCATGGAGGCCACACTGGAGCAAGAAGAGTGATACATAAATTTTTAAGACCCTAATATGACATATGCCAGTACCAAGATGTGTTATGCAAAGAGCTATAGAAGAGGTGGTGAGCAAGAGTTCCACAAAAGAGACAAAACTTGCAGTAAAGTTTAAAGCTGGGGTGTCCAATCTTTTGGCTTCCCTGGGCCACACTGGAAGAAAAATTGTCGTGGGCCACACATAAAACACATTATCACTAACTATAGCTGATGAGCTAAAAATAAATAAATAAATAACTCATAATGTTTTAAGAAAGTTTACAAATGTGTGTTGGACCACATTCAAAGTCATCCTGGGCCACGAGTTGGACAGGTTTGATTTAAAGGAAGAGTTGGCCAGCAGTGAAGAGATGCAGGTGAAAGAGGTTAAAATCATTCTGAAGAAAGAAAGGCATGGCTAGATACAGCATGATGTAATGGGAAGAACATGTTTTTTTTTTTTTTTTTTCATTTTGACAGATTTTGTTCAAACTGCATTTCAGCCACTCACTAGCTGCATGACTTTAAGCAAGTCACTTAAATTCTGTAAACCTTAGTTTGCTCACTGGTGAAATAATAAAACTTGCATAATAAAAATGCAGTGAGAATTAAGTGAGATGAAATATGCAAAGTATTTTCACATTTGACAGTTAATTAGCACACCAGTAATATATTGGTTTTGTTGCACGTTTAAAGAAAGTGAATTGGTTATCATGTTGAGAGCTTAGGGTGCGGTGAGGTGGTGAAGAGAGGAGTGAAGTTTATAACTGAAGTTATAAACATGGGTGAAAAGGGCAGCAATGAAGCCATATTGATATGGAGGTTCAAGATGAATGAAAGTGATTTAAAAATAGAAATATGATAATATGCAATAAACTACCTTGGAAACTCAGAGAATTATTTCCTATGCAGGGTTTTGCAAATCCATAGCAAATCTTGATTTCCACCCAGTGTCACTCTATCTTCTCCCAGGGAAAAAGAAAAAAAAAAAAACTATAATTTTTAAAAAGTATTCCAGGATCTTCATAAAAATAGAATGAAATGTGTAAAGAGTAGCATGATTAGGAAAAAAAAAAAACTTACTCAAGACAGAAATTTAACCTACCTCTTCCATTGCTTAGGTTGGTTGTCTCTACCTGAATCTCACAGCTGTCTTTGAAATTAGATTTCAATAATATTTTAGTAATAAAGAAATTAATGAATGAATATGTAAATAAATACATCCTTCAAGGTGTATCACCAATGTAGTAAGAATTCAAATTTGCAATTGTGATGTTCTCAACCTGGGTTACTCATAAAGTTTACTAATCAATACCAACTTGTCTAGAAAATAATTTTTTTAAGGGCAAAGTACACAGGGAATATTAGGGCTTTTCTCCATGCTAGGTATGCACCATCATCATGCTATCTTTGATCTTCAAGTCCTTGAGGTCCTCAGGTCCCTGAGGGACAGAACATTTAGAAAAACGATTTCTCAACTATAGGATAAGGATTTGCCTTTGATACACCTCAGTTCTGCCAATTAGGACACTGAAGGTAAAAATTTATACCTTGTACAGAAGCGTGATTTTGAAATATAAAGCACACTTCATCAAGGCTCTATAAAGATTTAGGATTAGTAAATTGAATTTCTTTTTTATACAGTATGTTTTATACTAATTAATAATTTTGATTAATTTCTTTATTAACACAATTCAATGTAGATTAATTTATCAGAAGAGCAAGAAAAAAAAAAAACATTAGAGCATGGGTAATAACGGAAATTGTGAGTCCTTGATTCAAATATTCATTTATTCATTAATTAATTCAACAATTTATTGAGACTCTATTATATGCAGGACCCTGTCCTAGTTTAGCTGGATATATTATGGTAAACAAGAAAACATGATCTCCAAACACATGTCATCATGTAGCATAAAGTCTAGTAAGGTAGGATACTAAATTAATAAATGAATACAGGCCTCCATCCCACTCAATGTGTTACAAATAATTCTAGAAACTATTTTCAAAAGAATTTTGTTTTAAAAATTACATACCCTAAAACTTAAACCAAGCTTTTCACTTTATAACTTCTCACATCCTGACCTTGTAAATACTGAGAGTAAAGGTTATATCCACCTCGACAGGTTTCTAACTCCGACTAGCACAGATATCTAGGGTTTACAAAGGACTGTCTTGAATAGCTAAACTTAATATTAGATAGTAAATTTTATCTCATTTGTTTTTTGGTCTCATGTGTATGTGCATGTATGTGAGGGCAGGTTGTGGAGTAATCAACAATATCACAATCGAGTGATAATTTTTATATTTCCATTTTAAACAGTAGAATAAAATAAAATACCCTTATAGGTTCTTCTTTGAAATTTCTTGTCTTTACAACTTGTTACATCCCTCCTCTTAGTATCAACTACCATATTCTAACTTTGCCAAGTCAAACAACAGTTGTCAATTCTGAGTCAATTTAGCCACATAAATGTAATAATCTACTGAAAATTGGGAAACATTCCTTTGTCAAAAATGCTTCGGTCTTGAATAAGATTAACGGAAGCTACACAAAGCCATTTTGAGTTTACCCTGACGAAAATGAAAACAAAATGGATGATTTCCCTCGTAAAGTAGAAATAACACCATTTTGCACTGTTATTTATAATTTTAAACTTCAAGGAATGATTATTCACAGACATGTAGAATAGAAGAAAAGTAAAACAGTCTGTTCACCCTATCTACTTGAAATACTTCACACACTGTTCTTAATGTATTTTAATTTATTTTTAAAATACAAGTTGTTCTTTGACAATAAAGCATCCCAGATTCTTACCAAAAAATTTAAAATTATTTTCTGCTCACCACATTCATGTACAACTAAAAAGATAAGCAGCATACTCTAAGTTGAAATTCAGTTTATATATGAGAATACCTTTCCAAATAGAATCATTTAAATCATATGAACTATCTGTTAACTTTGGGCAATGCTATTACCTCAAAGCATATATCTCATTTCATTATGTATGTATATATTCCCAATGTTTTATTTCAAGCAGAAAAAAAAATATGGTATACTCTTGAGAAATCTGACAGACGATAAAACTGCAGGAGCGAGGTACATGTGCACATGTTTTCACACTTCTGCAAAATTGCTGATTTCTTCTTATTTCAATCAGCTGCCTGAATTGGTTGACTATCATCAAACTTAACAAACAGCATAAGGGTCTGCTAATGTATGTGAAGGACCTGTTCCTTCTCTCCCTCACCATCTATGCTCTTTTATGTCTCAGTTAAGTAATGCATTTCCTGGTTGAGGGGAGGGTAAACTTGAGAATAAGCCATATGACACAAGAATTTCATTGTAAAAATGATAGCTAAGTTTATTTTAAGACCACTGTGCAAAAAGAAACTAAATCTTTGTCTTAATATTCTCTATTTATACATAATGTACAAATAATACTTTTGTACTATGCTAGTGTATTATTTGGGTTTGCAAAATATAATTCTATAAAATATTAAGTGGCTACAATGTTGGGGTTTTTCAAATATCAATGAACATATATCAATTAATGGAAGTTCACTATAAAAAGAATCCTAAAATTACCATTTTATAAAATAAAAATTTTACTGGCCAAATACACTGAATTTGTCAATAGAATTTCAATCAAAATCAGTTCAGAAAGTGTGATAATTTTTTTTAAATTCAAGGCAAAAAAAAAAACTACTTTTTAAAATGGGGACTCATACTTTTTAAAACCAAATTCTTGGAAGACAAAGAAAGAGGCTAAACATATTTCAATATGTTAATGCATTTTCAGGCTATTGGTATAACCCTCAGTTTTTTTTTGTTGTTGTTTTGTTTTTTGCCTACCACATCATTACTCTTCAATCTGGGGTAATCATTGATCTCAGATTCTAGGCACATGATCATCAGCTTTGATCTGCTTTTCCTCTTATGTGAATCCAGTTAAACTTCCCACTCTTAATTGACTCTTCCATTGCTTGCCAATAAAAGAAACAGGTAAAGAAATACATCAAAAGCAGGCCCTACACATGGAATGTTATCCTCTGTGGGAAGGCGGGTGCTTCTATAATAAATGCTTATTTTAAGTTTTCCTATATCAAATTTAGATTTGTGAAGCCAGGCCATGCATGATTAGAAATGTCAAAGAGAAAATTCTAGAGTGATTCCTGCTTTTGAGATCTCATAGTATAACAGCATCCATTTTTACTAGGCATTACAGGAATATTCTCCAATGTGTGTATTAAATTCCTTTATAGAGACAGTTGTGTTGGTACAAGCCATAAATTTGACAAATCATCAAATGTATAACTTTCATTCTCACATTTACATTACCAAGTATTTTATGGAGCAATTTTCTTAGTCATGGCAGTGAGACTCTTCAATGATATAAATAAATAAATAAATACTATTTCAATGTAAAACCCTTAACTCTAAAGGAAAATAACTATACTGGAGTCTCACAAGAATACAATTCACTATTAAAGAGAATTCAGTTATCAGTAGGGTCTATCTTGGATTGCATCCGTGAAGGTTTATTACCAGTAGTATCAGAAGGACTTTATTATAGCAAGCAATACAGAAGACAAGGACAGAATTATGGCTGGGTTCCAGTGCTGAGAGAAAGTGTGTGAAAAGCCTAATATACCACAATACTGAAATGGTTATTATAAATAACAGGCACACTTACATCGGATTATCATAAATTTTCAACAGAAACTTAAAATACCAACTGTCAGCATCAGTCTCAGGGCATGGGGTTTCTTGTTGAGACCTCTTATTGTGCATTGACAGTGGCAGGCCTAAGTGCTCCCAGGGATTTTCAGGCTTGCATTAAAAAACAATATCCCTTGTACGGAAAATTAGAGCTTTAGGTGTAAAGGACATTTCAAAATGATGAAGTACTTGAGCAGTCCACTGAAATAATTTTAAGGCAGTATTTTGAAATACTCTAAAATATATTTGTGTATTTTTAACTCCGTATTATAAAAATATAAGGACACACTTTATTCTGGAGGGGAAAAAGCATTAGAAGGTAATTAGGAAACTACAATCTTAAGTTCAGCTTACAGGGTTTCTCTGTCAGTATTTTACTTAAAAGATTATATTAAATTTCAAATTGGCATGTTAAGTAATAAGAGAAAAAAATGAATTTTAAGGCACATACACTACAAATTTTCTACTGGTCATTTATTAAAGCTGACTATATTATAAAAAATATTACTTAATTTTACAATATAAAAATATCTCAATATAATAAGAGACTGTCAAGTTTGGAAAGTGTGAAACAATTGATTTTAATTTAATAGAACATTTCCAAAACAAAATCTTTCTGAAGGGATAATTTATTACTCAAATTATTTCCAGGAGGTGCCTCAAACCTGCTTGGCCTAGCTGATCAAGGCTGGGGTGTGTGTGTGTGTGTGTGTGTGTGTGTGTTTCCCCAATGAGCAGTGCCAGTTCTTCCTAAAGTTTGCTCATAAATTTCAGAATGAGTATCCAAAATATACAGTAACTGGGAAGTCAAGTTCTCTACATGTTGATCCAGGAAATATTTGTCCTCAGATTTGTTTAGGAATGCATGTCACATATGAGTAGATAGTTCATAAAGTCCAATCAATAAGGAGACTAGCTAAATGAAGTGCAAAAATATTAAAATGAATCCTTTAGCTCTTGGGAATCAATGGCAGTAACCTTCGTTTAGAAAGAATGTGTGTCTGAGCAATAACGTGGAGCAATATTTCTCAAGCTGTTAAAATGAAAAGAGCTCAGAGGCAGACATCTCTCCATGCAGCTATATTACATTTTTTGTTCTTTTTTTCCCCTATTGCTACAAGAGAATTGTCCTAACCACGTCAGAAATGTCCTGCCTTCTTCCGAGGAAGGAAATGAAAGCCTTACCACTGATCGTAAAATATATATGATAATTACAAAGGAGCAGAATTGGCAGATGGGGGCTGAAAGTTGCTTAATGATGAGGTCAATTATTAGCAAGCTACACATGCCAGCTTCTCAGTGGAAACACATATTTTTACTTAATTCTACTTGGAAATATGCATCTTTTCTGCATGTGTGTTCCTAAATAGATGACACGATTCCATATGTCAAATAAAAATCCCAAAATATCGTGATATTAGAATAGCAAATTTACAATATTTTAAAAATGCTTGCTCCAGTCGAGTCATTAATCCACTTTTGTAAGGCATATCCTTTCCTGACCATAAAGACATTTAATGAGATATACTTGAGAACAAGGAAACTTGAAAATGTGTTAGTGTGCATAATATATACTCCCTTTTATTTCTGTTATGCTGGTAATTTCAAAATTGTTTTCAATTTTACTTTAATTTGTTACTGTATCCAAGGAAGTTTCTAATTCTTCAGCAAGTTTGAGCAAGTTCAATAATTTAGATCAACTGTCAGGTATAATTAAAATAAATATTTCCTAGGGAGGCAGGAGGAAGGGTTGTGACTGGTGTTGCAGTTAAAAATATTTGTGACCAAGACTCAAAATAGCTAAGATATTTTCTAATTGAATCACATATTATAAAAATCATATTATTTAAAATGGATTATCTAGCAGTTTTGAAAGCAGTGATATGAATGTGGAAATATTTTCCTGTATTTATTCAGCAGAGAGAAAAACTTGATAGAAAAATCTGAGTTTACACATTTAGCTAAAGTTTTTTGCTTATTTCGAAATTTCCAACATCACTGAGAATATTAGAAGTATTAAATAAACTAACATATTTTTTACTGCTTACTTTACTGAATGGTTTGCATAATTAAAAAGTTAATTGCTTTGTTTCCACAACCACTGGGAGTCATGGGACCAACTCCAGAATCAGGCTCTTAATGCAATATTTTCTTATGCCTCCTCCCATTGAGTTAAGCATCTTCTCTACCTTGGTAGAAGGATACAATGCAGGTATGTGTGTGTCTGTGTGTTCTGAATGAACTACCAATGAATTACAGTCAAAAGTGATATAACTATCAAGTTTAACCATAAATAAAGCATCTGGTATTGATTCTTCTTACCTTATTTTGGGTATATTTCTTTAATTGGTTCATGATACTGAGTCTATTATTCTGTTATTCTGAAACAAACAGGCAAATAAAAACAACACCTCCCACCAAAATCTATTAGTCTCTTCCTAATTTTTGTGATGTAAATACTTGACCATCTGAGTTATAATCCCAGGTACTAACATCAAAGTTATAATTTACAGTGTTCTCGATGATAAAATAAATATTGCTTTATGCAAAAAATAAAAAAGTGCACTGTGTTTTATAATACACAGATGAAAAGAGAAATTACCTGAAAAATAGGTAGAGCAAAGTTTATTGCCTGCCTTAGACAATGAGACAACAAAAGGCTAAGGGATTTGCTTAAAACTATGCAATAAATCAGTGCTTCTATTAAACATAACATAAAAACTAAATGTTTTTCTACTTAAATGAGTTTTTAAAATATAAATAATTATAATGGCTATAATAGGTTTTCATAAACTTTGAATTCAATAACGCAAATATAGCCCTTTAGAGTTAATAGCGACAAATAATAAAAAATAAAAGCTATCACGTATTAAATACCAAGAGTTATCAGGTATTAACTACAACTTTCCGTATCTTCTTCTCACTTTCATCATCTGTAAAATGTCGACATTACCTTGCTCTGAGTGATACTGTAAAGCAAATGATTATACAGAACCCTCAGGTAGACACCAATGTACTATAAAAGAATTAATTTACTAATTCAATTATTCCTTGCTCTATTTATCTTTTCTTTTTCTACATTTAATAAGGATACTATTTTATCATTCTAGTAAATATTTTTGATGGATAGGTTATCCACTTTAATGTTGTTCTTTTTTAGTGCTTCTTTCATTTTATGTGTATTTATAAGAGGGAGTGAATACCAATACAATTATAATTCATTTATCTCTGACACCGTGATGACGTGGTGCCTTTAGATTACTTCATGAAGCCTTTTGTGCTTGCATTGTATTGTAATTGGGGTGTTTTGCTCTGTGCTCTGAAAATTATCTCAAATATCCCATAAAAGTTGATTTCTACATTTACAAATTTATTTGGCTTAATTAGCAGTTTAAATGGAGATGTGAATAAGGGCTATGAACTGGTGCCTAATTGGCAGATCCTATCCACACTCTGTGATCGGTGATAATCTTTACAAGGCTTTACTCACTGCTCTAAATATTTGAGGGTTGTCTGTAATCTCAGCCTTTTTGGAACTACTCTGCTACTGCTCAGTGAATGATCTTTCATAATTCCTTGATGAATATCTGTGAGTTACTGGTTTCTGTCATTTACTATTCCTTTACAATAAATCCAGGAAAATATATGCAGATTTCCTAAAGACAGAGCCATTTAGCTTGTAGAAAATAGATGTGATACTATTAATGTTTTCTTTCTCTATAGTTTTCATAGAATTATATTTGTTATACATACTGGAACTTGTTCACAGTAGTTAGAGACCCATGTACTCTTAGCCTAGAGAATTGGAAACCAATAGGCAATTCAAAAGGGGCCAAGAAATGACTTACCTTTACAGCTAAATGTAAGTGAGGCCAGTAAACACTTCTGGAGGTAAGAAAATAATCATGCATTTAATAAATATTGTGAACATTGCGAGTCTGATTTAATGTGGAAAAAGACTGTTGTAGAACTAGTTACCAGCAATTTTAAGGTATCTATAAATAAATACAGTAAAGTAATACATCAGCATTCAATACTTCCATAAACAACTAAATACAGTAAAGTAATACTTCAGCAATACATCAGTAATAAGGTATCTATAAATAACTAAATATAGTAAAGTAATACTTCAGTAATACTTCAGCATACTTTTATTAATGCTAACTTCCAAAAAGTATATGTTAAAGTGCACATAACCCTTTGAGGAAGATAGGGCAGTTATTACCATATTTATTGTACCTATTGTGTAAGTGAAGGAGACATTACATGAATTGACCCAGGTCCAATTCTTTGCAAATGTACAGATTATATGATACATTACAATACAGTAGAATTGTTATATTTAAGAAGGACTTTTTAAAACAGAAAATATTAAATAGACTCTTCTAGAAGGTATTCCAAAGGAAAAGAGAAACTTGATAGTCAAAAATGACTCAAATATAATGACTTTTGGTAGAGAAACTGAATTATTTAATCTCCAAAAGGTCATGATAAGGTATTATAAAGAAGAAAGTGTGCATGAGATGGTGAGTTTAGGAAAGGCAAAGGAATAGATTATTAGAATGGAGAAATAAAGAAAAAATATGAAGCCCAAGAGTCAGTTTGTGGAACAGTCCTCTAATTCTCCTTCTGAAATGAAATGACAGAGGAACTGAGAATTTTCATTAAGGTAAAGAAGAGTGATAATGTATTTTCCCTGCTATTTTCAAAAAACTTCAGAAAAAGTTTAAGAAGCTAAATAATCAAATCAGAAGTCCTGTACTTTGTGTTCTAAAATAAAATGTGGTTACTTAAAAAACACACACACAGGGATCTCTAAACCCACGGGCAATTTATAGAAGTAATTTAATAGCTACTTGATCCTGGGGACATAGATAATACTCAGACGTGGGCAGCAAAAGAAAAAGCATACTGGCTTGATTTCACAAAAGAGGATGAAAACAGTCTGGGGCTGAAATAGGCAAGAATTAGATTTTAGATCTTCATTATTCTGGGAGAAAGAGATGGACCAATGTTGTCCAGGAAACTAGAAATGCCTCTCAAAATTGAATTCTCAAAGAACTAGTGAAGGCTGAATACAATTGATCACACTGAATAAAGGGCAGTAAGCTTACAGGGAAAAACTCTGATAAAATATGGTTCCATGTGAACACGTTGCTTCCAGTTACCTATTGAAAGATGATGTATGGTTAGATTGCTTCACCCACAGTGAAGGGAAATCATAAAGACTGGGCCCTGAAACTCCATTTCCTCAAGTATTCATATAATTAAAGATCGAGCTTGTTTTAGGTGAGAATTACCTGAGAATTATGAGCATTTAATTAATGATTTTTAAAATTACACATAAATCTGGAATTGTTTCTTATGCACACAGTTGTGAGTGTCACATATCACCTACACAAGAGTAACAGCAGGGAACTGCCATGTAAACAACTAAGTAATTGATACATAGTTGGTGAATGTTTAGAGAGCGCAAAGACACCTTATAGTATGGACCAGAAGCAAGGAGAGAAATAAAGTCTGGTTATATAAGCAGGCCTAAAGCTATTATTGAAAAAAATCCTTTATATATTTTAAGAAAAAATATGCAAAATCCTTAATAGATGACCCTAAAGACAAGAGAAAACAAACAACAACAAGCATAAGTTAGAGACACAAGATTGTGGTTAGTAGCTGGCACTGAAAGAAGCACTGAATCTAGGGAGCAAAAGCAATGTGTTTTTCAGATGATCTCAAAGATAGATTTGTTTCTGCAGGTCGCATCAAGCCTCAGTGTGTGGATTAAGAAACTTGTGGCTGGGTGCAGTGGCTCACAACTGTACTCCCAGCACTTTGGGAGGCCGAGGCGAGCAGATCGCGAGGAAAGGGGATAGAGACCATCCTGGCTAACATGATGAAACCCCGTCTCTACTAAAAATACAAAAATTAGCTGGGTGTGGTAGCATGTGCCTGTAGCCCCAGCTACTTGAGAGGCTGAGGCAGGAGAATCGCTTGAACCCGGGAGGCAGAGGTTGCAGTCAGTCGAGATCACCCAACTGCACTCCAGCCTGGCGACAGAGCAAGACTCTGTCTGTCTCAAAAAAAAAAAAAAAAAAAAAAAAAAGAAAGAAAGAAAAAGAAAGAAAGAAAAGAAAGAAACTCCTCCTTTGATTTCATCTCCTCTTTAGGCAACATTTTAAGAGCTACACTGATTTTCCTTGGATCTCCTTAAAGAAAGGGTATTGCTTTGAAGAGGAGACAGAGACTTTCTTACCTATTGAATGGGATATTCTCCTGTTCTAAGTTCAATAAACCGATGTTCCAGTTTGACATTAGGATTTTGTAATATTGTTGAGACTTGGTTGTCATGCTTGGTTCTGTACAATTCTGAGGCACTGAAAAATTTGTGTTTTATGGATCTAGAAAGCACTATACAGATACCACCCAGAGGTCACTCTGTAATCAGCCAGGTAGCATTCTCTTGTCACATACCACATTTACATACATTCTACTTGATGTTTCAGGACAATGGGGAGTGCATACACATATCAAAAAATGGACATTAGTAGAAATTTTCCATGAAACAAATATATATATGAGTGATTAAATGGGAGTTGCATTTTTTTACTTGGACATTATTTTGTAGCAATTGTTTAGATTATCTTGAACCGGTAGACTTTTTATCAATACAGTACTTATACATAACTCCTATAAAGCAACAATGAACACAAATAAATAATAACTTTATGTGTCATTGGTGGTTTCATTTCTTTCGGTTAAAAAGAACATTAAAAGGGCAACAGAGCGAGACTCCATCTCAAAAAAAAAAAAGATATCTTCCTGCCAAATCATTATTTGTATGACTTTGCACATAATATATTTGGAAGCATTTCTTTCTTTGGATGGTACACTAGCTGTGGTAGGCATAGTGACACGACATTTCTGTGGTGTTATGCAAACATAAAATAGACTGGAATTAGTCCTTTTACTATACAGTTGAATTTATTTCTCATTCAGATTCTATTTTCGTGATTTATGTTTTGAAGCACACCTACTTGTATACTATTACTGACAATTGATAGCACTGTTACAATGTCAAGAATCTTAAAATCACAAAATAATTTTTTATGATGACCAGGAAATGTTATAAATTATTAGATCTCACCATAAATGTAATTAGTCACATACTCTTTTAATTTTAAGTAAAATGGTCAAATAATTGCATAGTTTAAAATAAAATATAAAAGTCATACTAGAGGACAAAACTAATTCAATGAATTAGTATTATATCACTCAAGAAAAGACAGCAAAAGCTATTACACAGAAATGTCACACTCTATGGTACGTTCTGAAAATTTTGTAAAAAAAAAAAAAAATCCTGAAAAATAGAAGCATAAAGCAATTAGAAATTCATTAAGATTGACATCAAAAGATGCCACCATGCCCCTGCCTCTGATAATGATGTCACAATGGACTTGGTGACCTGAGAAAGAAATTCTCAAGTGTGTTCTTAATTCCATTTTCTGGTCTCCAGCTTTCTGAGTTGTCTCAATTCTGTTAAATCTGTATCAGCAACATCGGGCCCCTATTTTGTACATACAATTTTATTTATTTATTTATTTATTTATTTATTTATTTATTTATTTATTTATTTATTTATTTATTTTTGAGATGGAGTTTCGCTCTTGTTGCTCAGACTGGAGGGCAATGCGCGATCTCGGCTCACTGCAACCTTTGTCTCCCAGGTTCAAGTGATTCTCTTGCCTCAGCCTCCTGAGTAACTGGGGTTACAGGCATGAGCCACCACACCTGGTTAATTTTGTATTTTTAGTAGAGATGGGGTTTCTCCATATTGGTCAGGCTGGTCTGGAACTCCTGACCTCAGGTGATCCACCCACCTCGGCCTCCCAAAGTGCTGGGATTACAGGCGCGAGCCACCATGCCTGTCTAGTACATACAACTTTAATTCAACTTTGTGTTTTATTTTGGACACGTATATGGAAGAATAATTCCAGAAGTATCATGCAATGGTAGCCAAGGCACAGGTCCTGTCTTTAAGCAGTTTATGGTACAGTGGGGAAGAATGGTGGTAAAAACACAAAATATCTCCCATGCAAATGACCTAACTCTTCGTTAATCAATATCTACATGATCCCACACATCTACTTCTCCATCTTCATCTCTGTAGGACTAGATATTTGATAGTTACTACTTTCCCAATGCTAACTTCATTTATCCTGTCACATTTTGTTTGTTTCAGTTTTTACTTTTTTGTTTGTTTGTGTTTTGTTTTGTTTAGAGACAGGGTCTCAGTCTGTCACTCAGGCTAGAGTACACTGCCATAATTAAAGCTCACTGCAGCCTGGAACTTCTGGGCACAAGTCCTCCTCCCTCAACAACCTCCTAAGTGGTTAGGACTACAGGCATGTGTCACTACATCTGGCTAATTTTTAAACTATTTTTTGTAGAGACAGGGTCTTGCTATGTTGCCCAGGCATATCTGGAACTCCTGGGCACAACCAATCCACCCACCTCAGCATCCCAAAGTGCTGCAATTACAGGCATTAGCCACCTTGCCCAGCCTGATTTTGTTTTTAATGTATTTCACGGTCACATTCGTTGAAACTTACTTCTCCTTTATTATCTTATATTTCAGTACTTTTCAACATTCTGTTTGGATAACATCACTTATCTGGTGCCATATACTTAAATCATAGTCTGAATTATTCCCAAGAATTCAGCATTACCAGTGTTCTAATGACTCCTAAAGCTACATTCTTCTGCTTATTTATACTCACAAATTTCAGATCTATATCCTGTTAAATATCACTTGCATTTTTCAAAGATACCTTAAGTACAGCATGTCTTAACCAGAATCATTCCAATGAAAATGTGCTGCTCTTTCCACTTTTCCCAGGTTGGCAAATGGTACCACTTTTTCCTCACCCTCTCAGGTAGGTATCCTTGGTACCTCTCACTGTTCTCCACAGTCTTATCCACATTTCTGCTTAGCAAATCCCTACTTTTCCACCCTTCAAAGCATGGCTATGATTTTTTATAACCCCCACTCACGTCCTCCTCTACTTCTTGTAGCATATAATCAATCTCTCCATATAGTGCCTCTCATGCCTTTACTTTTAAACATCTAATCTGCACACGCCATTCTCTCTGACAATATTTAAACGCTTAGTAAACAGAGCCTGTCATTCACCTTTGAGTCCTTCATAAAAATTTGCATAAAATAAATGCTCAATAAATGGTCGTTAAATTTTACTCAATGGATTCTTATAACACTCTACATTCCCTATTCACTGTATAAAATTTCAGCTATAGCTACTATGACCTTTGTCTACAAACGCTGCCTTGGTGAAATGTGGCCTCACAAGGAATTGAAACAATAGGCACAATTCAGCATTGGGCACTAGGGTTCAGAGGAATGCAACCTCAGAAATGCATACCACTCTCAGATCATATAGGGCTTCTGAACTACTTAATTAATGAAGACGCTAAGCACTGCAAAGCAGAAATAAAACCATGGGAGATATATTTTCAAGCAGAAATGAAAAAGATTTTTCAATAGCTGGGTACTATCCTATTGTCTGTTTACTCCCAAAACATACCACCAATCACAGATTTTATTTAAACATATAGTATCAAAAATTAATTTCCTTTAAGATTATCATATGTTAGTAGTTGAAACTCTGTTCTAGAGGAGGAATTTAAATTTGCATGCATTTCAGATATTTTCTCATTCTTATAACGAACTTAACAATTATATTTTCTGGACAATAATGAGAAGACATACATGATAATGAGACTTCATGCCAAAAAATCTACCTGCATATATTAAGTAAAATTTATCAGAGACAAGATTAAAAACAAAGCAACCTACTGTCTATATTTCAGTATAAAGGGATTGTAATATAAATACCTGTATGCTTAATTTGAATCCTGAAATAACAATTACGAAAACAATTTGCAAACTTCACAAAAGAAACAAGTTGCTCTTTTAAATAAATATAATGTAATCCAATCTACTCTACTCCAATGTAATTTAATCATCTATTTAATTTGAGTAATACAACTGGTCTTCTGAAAATAAATAACAATGACTTCAAAAGATTATTTACAGGTTCTTACTGAGTTTGAAAGGTCTTATTTACAGCACACACATTTTTAGTAATTATCCATGTTTATAAGCAGAGAGAAAAGGAAGACACAAAATTAATCTATTTTATAGTTCAGATGTGGATTTAGCTTCTGCTGCCAATTTCATCAAGGCTAAATTTTAGAGTTTTTGAACTAATTGTGTTTAACATTAAAAAATGAAAAAAGGAAAAAGGAAGACATAAAAAGGGAACAATACCTGGACTAGAAAAATAAAACAAATAATCTGAATTTATTTGGCTTCAAATGAAGCCTCCAGACCAGTATAACAATTGTTTTTAAATACATCAAAGATGAATAGGTAAAGGGAGAGGATGTGCAGGAAAAAATCATTTCAAGGCCTTCTTCCCGTCCAACATTTTATTTATAAAATAAAAATTTTCAAAACTTGCGTTTATAATTGTTTCTTCCATATAATTTTCCTTTCCCCCTCTGTACCTCACACCACTCTGAACTTCTCTAATGAGCTTACTACTTTTTTCATTATAATTAATTTACTGTGATCAAGGTTGTATCTCCCAAACATAAAAACTTCCATCTTAAAGGCAGAGATTCTTTCTCCGTTACTTAAATTTCCTCAGAAAGCCTTGGTCATATTTTATTTTCAGTGTCCGTTTGTTGAATCAAAATGAATAACCACAGCTTTGACACTGTATAATTACCCCATGAAACAAGAGACACCTATTATTCTCCTTTGTTTTATTTGCAAAGCAAAAACTACTTTACTTACTAAAAACCTGCAAGAGAAGAGGTAACAATGGAGGTGTTTTACCTTAGAAGAGGAATATTGAGTTAAAATGACGTTTCAGTAGGTGGGCTAACCTCCCAGGTTAAGAGTACTAACTTACTGGGCAGGGTGGCTCATGTCTATAATTCTGGCACTTTGCGGGGCCGAGACAGAATAATCGCTTGATTCCAGGAGTTTGAGACCAGCCTTGGCAACATAGTGAGACTTTGTCTCTACAAAAAAATAAACAAAATTACAGGCATGGTGTTGCATGCCTGTAACCCCAGCTACTTAGTAGGCTAAGGTGAGAGAATCGCTTGAGCCGGGGAGGTCGAGGCTACAGTGCGACAAGAATGTGCCATCGCACTCCAGCCAGGGCTACAGAGCAAGACCATATATATATATACACACACACACACACACACACACACACACAAATACACACACACACACGTATATACACACACACACACACATATATATATATATTATATATATAAAGGGACTACTATACTTAAATTCACTTGAACAGTCCAGAGTTCCTTTACCAAATAGAAGATGCTTAAGAGTGTTTGTTATGTTTTAGCAGCACAAGGCTTTTTATACATAAACCTGGCAATAATATCAGAGGAAGGATAGAATTATATATAATCTATAAGCAAAAAGAATTCAAAGACTGAAATAATACCTTAACTAAATAAGGAACCAAAACAATCAAATGTATTATCAACAAGTGCTGAAATTCACACAAGCAAATGCTTTGGGAGTCTGGAGGCAAGAAAACCACGAACTGACCTCCAAAGTCACTTTGAGATTTCATGAGCGCCCATTCCCTCCTCAGATGTCATAAGGGTTCAGCAAAGTCATCTAGTTTAAAAGGATCAAATTAGAATAAAAAGGGGAATACGGCCACACATTTTATCAGAGTTAATTATTAATATTGAGATTAGAAAAGAAAGGACTGAGAATCTGGTAAGCATACTAATTGGACATTATTTTCAGCTCATTTTCCCTGTTAATGTGAATAATTTGCAGCAGTTTAAAGAGAGGTGCAATTTAAAGGGGGGTGAAGAATAATGCATTCAACTAGAACACTTAAAAAAAGAGAAAAGAACGTAGAGAGATCACGACATCTCCCTACCTTGAATGACAGAGAACACAAAGAGTGGGATGATTTGATGCCAAGAGATAGAAGACTTCCTTCCCCTCATTTTAGGTCTTTGCTATATTTATAAGTCACTACTCACGAGTACTACCCTATGGTACTCCACACAAAAGTCAAAAAATTAACTGGAAAATATTTAAGGTGAGAGTATATACTGGTAATTAAAAAATGCTAAATTTGTGAGGCTGAGCATTTTATGAAGTCCTCATGGTTAAGCCATTGTACTATATCAAATCTACCTAAAGTTGGCCAGGTGTGGTGGCTCACACCTGTAATCCCAGCACTTTAGGAGACCGAGGCAGGCAGATCATGGGGTCAGGAGTCGGAGACCATCCTAGCTAACATGGTGAAACTCCGTCTCTACTAAAAACACAAAAAATTAGACAGGTGTGGTGGCAGGCACCTGTAGTCTCAGCTATTTGGGAGGCTGAGGCAGGAGAATGGTGTGAACTCAGGAGGCAGAGCTTGCAGTGAGCCGAGATTGCACCACTGCACTCCAGCCTGGGCAACAGAGGAAGACTCCCTCTCAAAAAAAAAAAAAAAAAAAAAAAAAAATCTACCTGCAGTTAATAATAATCCCAACTATTTATCATTGTTATTTAAATAATAATGGCAAAACATTTTATCAATTAATATAGTGAAAATACAACTTATTACTTATTTATAAATTATCACACATTGTTGTCTTATTTAGTTCCTTCTGCAATCCTATGATTTGCAATTGAACAAAGTGAAACTAAGAGGGGTTAGAAAATAATACTCCTTGTAGGAGGGAAAGCCAGAATTCAAACTGATATCATCAGATTTCAAAGCTTGTTTTGTAAACTAGTAGATTCTACTCACAGCACTGCCGATTATTCTCTAGATTCTTTTAGATTGTACTGTTCCTTTTACCAGACATAGCACACATTTTAATTAGTTGAGATCTGGCTTAGAGACAGTCTCTATAATCCCTCTCTCTATATATTACTATGAAGAAATCAAAGTGAATAGTACCCTCCCAAAGTGGTGGCATACAGACTTTTGAAGGATACTTGGGAGGTATACAGCCACGTCACAATTGACAGGAAAAATGAAAAAAATGCAGCCTCAGTCAGACACTGGCAATTAGGGTGACATAGAGAAATGCAAAACTATGAAAATGAATCCTTAGCAAGGAATGTTAGTCTCTTCCTGCAGAAGACGAAAAAAGGTATGACAAGTATTTGGTTTTTTAGGTATTGTGCTTATGCCATTAAAAAGTATATGAGAATCTATGGAAAGATGGAAGAGGCAGCCTTGCTAGAGAAGTTTGCTCAATCTACATGAAATCAGCACAAACCAATAACTAGACAACTTTGCCTGACAGATGCCTGCTTGAAAATTGGGTAAACAGGAGAAAAGGAGAGATAAAGAGGAGGTCCTTTATCTCCTACAAAGATATGCATTTAGTTTCTAGTCCCATTACACTTGGCCATTAAAAATTAGTGGCTTATTCCCAGTGATATTTCAAATACACTGTCTAAAAGCAATATGAAAAGTCCACGGTTTACTGCAGCATGTTTAAATAATCAAGGACAAGGTATAATGCATGTAGAATGAAGAGATGAAGGAAACAGAATGAATCAAACAGTTGAGCTTAGCTTATATAAGTGTGACAAAGTAAGGAAGTTTGGAAAGGGAAAGTTCAAAAATATTCATGTATAAAAGTCAAAAGTATTATTTAAAGATCTGAGAAAATCAAGAGGCATAAAATGAATTAGGGATTTACAGTGGCCAAATTTCTAACCTCATTTAACTTTTTATAAACCTGTTTTATGGATCATCTGCTGTTTTCTTTTTAAATTTAATTTTATGGTGTGATATTTAAGAAAGTCTACCTATAGAAAAGTATATATCATTTCCTATCTTTTTTTTATTTGCACTCTGACCAAAGTTCACACTGCTAAGTAAGAAAATATATGTGCTTATTCTATTGTGAAATGTCTTAATCATAATTAATGTATTTCGAGGGCATTGCACTCAGGGCTTGATCAGATGCAGATGGCTCTTGCATAGTGGGATCTGAAGGAGGCTCCACAGCTGTCTCCCACACTGGCCTACTATGGTGCCAACATTTCCACCCACCTGGCCAGAAATCACACCATTTGATTCAGTCCACTCCTTTGATTTATGTAAAAAATGCATTTTCTACTATTAAAATGCACTTGCTGTGTGGGTTGACAGAAAGGCCCCAGAATCAGTATTGGCCTGCCCACATTAACATACATTGTCAAATTCACTCACTATCTCACTATGAGACAAATGTCTCTATTCTATAGCGTAAAAGATACAAGAAAAATTGAATGTAAGAGAATCACAGATTATTGGACCTGGAACCGAGTAAGATTTCAGAGTTGATTTATTAATGTCCTTAGACAGTAGCCTACCCACACCGATGGCAAAATTGAGATGAGAAGACAAGAGAGGTGTTTTCTATATCTGAGCTTATTAAACACTTAATTATCACAAAGACTTACATAGCAAAGGCAAACTGGCTTTGCGAAGATAATTTAGAGGGGGCTTTGGAAAGATCAAGTAGGCCATGGCATGAAGGACCAGGATAAATACCATAGACCTAAAGAAACTGTTCTATCCCACTCCAAGAGAAAGTCTGAAGAGTACTGCATAATTAAAATAAGAGCAAACTCTTGCATAGTCAATGTTTGCCTTGAATGAGATGGTGCTTTTAAGCCTAATGTTTGAGTTTTACTTGAATTATCAATTCATAGCAATATGCATCAATTATTCTAACATTTTCATTATCAAATGTTTTTATTACCTATTTCCCACCATAAACTCTATACGAATTATTACTTTATTGCTAAATGTATTGTAATGAAATAACAAATAACCAATTACTTCAATGTTTGATTAGATTGATACTAAAGGATTAGCATGAGATTATCATAATGTTGATGATAATTAAAGGCAAAGAAATATATATTAGTAATCTTTGTCACAAATAAATGTATAACTAACAAGGTTTCCTTAAACTATTTTTTAAATGGTATAATTTCTAGTATTACTTTGCAGGGACCTGAGGCATTTTACAGATTTGGAACTTTAAAATGGTGGGTCTCACTCTACATTATTAGATTCTGGTGGTAAGAAATTATGTTTATTCTTATGGTGTATTCTTTTTCCTTAGCTAATAACAGAATAAAATCTCATCCTACATTTGGCAGTTATGTGTTTTAGAATATAGCTTAAAGCTTGTTAAATAGGGCATTAACACACAGGCCCTTGGAATGAAATTGTATTTATCATACTACAGTACAGAAAGAAGATAAAACTTTTGTAAAATGTAAGTACATTTCACTTAAATTTTCCTGTTTCAGTTCCTTCTTTGCATTTGTGAAAACGTATTTTTATCATTAGCTATCCTAACTTATTCCTGGTTTGTAGCATGACATTGGAATTTTGCTTGTTATTGCACTGGAAATTATCTTCTCAACTTTACAATGAAAGTTAATCCCAAACACTTGGTGATAACTGCATTGTTTCACATATGTTAAAATTCCAGAAAAATATTTGAGGTAATAATAATAAGGAACTAACACAGCATCCCAAATGGTATTTTAATGGAAAATCCAAATGAAAATCCAATACAAATCCTGATTAAAACCTAGTCAAGCAAAAAACTACAGATTACCTGGATTCCAATTAAATGTGACAAATGAATACTTGACAGGTTTCAATTCCAATTCTATTTATGTCAGAATGATCCATTAATATTGAAGATGAAATTACCAGAATTTAAGCAATACAATTGCACTTTATGGCTGGATGAGTAGTTTGAAAACATGGACCCAACAAAATTGTTACTCAAAGGTCAACTGCTACAGTTAGATCACCCATAGTGCATCGCATTTCATTCTGTTATTACCTATAGATCAAGGTTAATATGAATCACAGTTAGTAGATGACAAATGGTCACACAAACTCTGAATTTCAAGTGTTGATCATATACAAATTCAGGAAAAATCCATTACATTATCATGGCCCTTGCTTTTAACAGGTCTTAAAAAGTTAGTTATAAAAAAGAATTAAAGGTCGCTTAGAAACCACACCAGACTCCCATCCACATAAGCACACACCACCATACACACAGATAAACATGCCTTTATAGCCATAAGGCAAAATGCCATTTTAACTATGCAAAATTAATCAAGAGGGACATCAGTCATCAGACCCTGATATCATATCTTCTTATCCGAGAACAATGTGGATAAATAATTACTTAGCATAATATAATTTAGCAATACTTTCACTTGGGGTAATTTATGATATATTATATTCTAATATTGGATTTTAATATTCATAGATAAACTTCCAGAAGAAAATCAGTCTTTCTCCTGCATTAATATGCTCTACTTGCATATATATCGGCACTAAAGAAACTGGTATATAACAAAAAGTTAGAGTATCTTATTTTACTCGGGGGTTGAGATGGCAAAAGACATAAATCCATTTCAAGTTTTACTAGGGATAAAATGTGTGTGATTCCTCTTCCTTTCTCTCTGTATAACCATACCGCTCTCTTCATATTTGAAAGAATAACGAAGTTTGGATGAATTTTACCATTCCATTATTTGACACAAATCTATTCCTCAGGCATTTACTTATGACTCAAAATCCAGAAAATAAATCACCAAATTATCTCTGGGAATATAAACAAATGTGGAAAGTCTTATAAGTGCTACTTGCAATCTAAATGTATAACTTAAAGGAAAATGTATACAAGGTCAATTGTGGTAATTATGAGAATCACCTCAAAACAGTATAAAAATACAGAGTATTATGATTTATTTTCCTTCCTTTCTCTCACATAAAAATGAAAAAAACACCTTATATTTAAGTAAGAGGGAAATTCTAATAATATTTATTGTATATTATGGAGAACAAAGTAGTACTATTCTCCTTTGACTCTATTCAGTGATCACTGGAAAGGAGAGGTTTGAAAACGCTTTTCTAAACATCTAGGACAAGAAAAGATAGAGCAAGGTATGTTTCTTTCATTTCCTTTCACTAAGACTGAACAGTTGTACTTGAAGAAATAGTTGCATGACAAAAATGAATAGAAGAAAACAATTAGACAAGACCTTTCTTGGTGACTATTGTTTAGGAATTCTGCACTTATTTAGCTTCCTTCACAGTGGGCCCTGTTCTGATTTATTTATAAGTGCGTTTATTTCGGACAGGATGTTTTAAAATGGTGGTGCAATTTGGGTGAATTTTATCTACAGAGTTATGTTCCTTTATTTGGCATTTCTGTATTTTAGCAAATATTTATCACTTAAATAAAATGGTTTTAATGTCAGCTATTTTATTTTGGTTTTAGACTGACCTTCGCGAGTCAACTTATTACGGCTCACTAGCGTGATTATGTGTGTGGATGTTGTGTTTGCCCCTACCATTTTCCATATGCTCTGCCTCACCAACACTGCCATCCGGCGTGGTCCTTTCATAGTTGTCCTCTGGGAGTGGAAGGGCACCCAGTCTTGGCCCTGAAGAACTCTTACTGCTTGGTGTTTCTGACTCCTCCAGCCCGCTGTCATAGCAACTCTGCAGTGACCCCTGATGTGGGTCCTGAGGCTGACTCACAACAGAAAACGTCACTCTACGAAATGGCTGCAAAAGAAAAGATTCTGAATGTCACTACGATATAAGATTGTAAATGATCTTATTAATAAAAAATACATAAATTACATACATTAAGGTCTACTGGCAACTAATTCAATACAAAATGAATAGATATGTTGAAATCACGTTAGTTAACTATGTATTATCTAAGGCAATGTTTAGAACTTAGATTTTATTATGGTAAAACTGGAAATTCCCTTTCAGAAACAGAAATTTAAAAAACAGTAATTTCACTAAAACACACATTTAAATCTGATATGTTAGTTCCACGTATTCAACCTTTTTCTATTCTAATAGTACTCACTTCAGATATGCTTTCCAGAAAGGGACTCTAAAAAAACAAGGTCAGTGATTTGTGAAGGCAGTAAATATTGAACTAATCCATTGTAAGAAGACTCAATTTTTAAATACTTTGTCCATATGATACAAAGTTATAAAATCAAATGGGATGACAGTTGACTTAAACTATTCAAAGTACAGCTGACAAATAGGAATTTAGATGCAGTGCTAGGAAACAGAAATATGTTTATTACATAATTCCTATAAAAATATTGTCTATTGACCTTGAAACTGTAAGAGTTTTACTGAAATAATAGATAAAAGTATCCCTAAACAGTGAGTAGAAAATAAACTATAAAGTTTAATTGTGTGTTCTTAATATTACTGTTTGTGATTTGTTCCATAAAGTAAAATCATGTACAGACTTTAATTTGTTTCTTAAAAATTTTATGAAACTTTATCCAATTGAACCCCACAATTTACTATGTTACTGACAATGGCTGGACTGAAGATGGAAGGTATTTGCAGATTATCTTAGTTAACCACAAAATAAAATAAAATAAAAAATAGGTTCATTAAAGGAACAAACCAATGCCATGTATTGACAGTGCTACATAAGAATTATAATTTGGGAAAACATATAAAAATGTCCTGCAACGTCAGTCTGAGATTATTCTTGGCAATAGTTGTATCCATAAAGCTGCTGCATGAATTTGAAAAATGTCAGAAGTGTACATATTTTTAAACTTATAACTCAGACTGTTTCTTTTTATTACAAAGTATAAAGTTAATGTTGCCAGAAAACAGTAAAAGGTTACAAAACCTTTTTTGCACCTTTATAACTTGAATGTTCATGATACAAATTACTAATCATGACCTGGACCAGTAGAATTTTAGAAATACTAAGGATTATATGCACATGGTAGGTTATTAATGGGAAAGCTAACAAGAGTTATAACATCTCCCCCAATTTATAAATTGGCTTTGCTAACGACAAACACATGCTTCCATGAAATTTCCCTTTATTTTGTCATAGATGGAAGACTAGCTGAAAATATCGTGAATTGTCAGTATTTTTACCCAGTAGCTCACAATTCATGTACTTATTTGAAGTGTACAATCTTTACAAAGTCTCCCTTTTATTCTGATTCAAAGTCAAAATCAGAATAGCTGAATCTTAATACAAAAGGAAAACATTTAATTCATGTTCTCTTCTTTATAATGTTTCACTGAATTGGAACTGCAGTATTTATAAATAATTACAAATATTTTCAATATACATAGTATGTATGTTATGGATTTAAATTTACTCACAATAAACTTTTTAGAAACATTATTCTTATTTCACTAATGATTCTCATATTTCTTTACAGTAATATAGCTGTGATATTTTACCCCGTATTTAAAAAATATGTATAAAGAAATGTAAATACCTTGTATTTAAAAAATAAAGAAATCAATTTGTACCCTCATTTTTACCTGTGTGTGTGTATTTTCTTTTCTCCCACCCCTCGTCCACCCCACCCACCCCATCCACTCCATCCACCCCACTTCTCACACCTGTGACTGTTTAATGCTTTTGGTCTCACCTTGGAAATGAGACCACTGAGAGTCTCCTAAAACCACATTGTTCTACACACAGAAAATATTCAGTAAATACTTCTGAACAATGAAATTTTAATGACAATGTTGAATTTAGCCAAGAATGCCAAGGGTTATGCAGACATATTATCATTTAAAGACATAGCAATGGATTTAAAAATAAACAAACACATAAAAACAGAAAGGAGGGTCAACTGCTGTTCTTAATTCTATTTTAATGACTTTCAAATCTTTTAGAATATCTTCATTAACACAAGAAGAAAGCTCAAAATGAATACAGAAATACACAAGACATACCAATAAACTTAGAAACAGAAAATAAGAAATGATTAGAAATGGTGTTTCATTTTGATATAAAAGCAGAAAAAAAGAGTGACATTTGGTTGAAATTTGGAATAATTTTGGAAAAATTTTGAAATATGTGCTTAAATGTTTATTCCACCAAAAGTGGATAGGCTAGCAGAGAAACCGGTGATAACTATGTTTATAATGAAAAATGTTAAGAATAAAATAATGTTTTCCCTGTAATGTACTATATAATGACTGCATTTTGTTTTCTTGATTTCCTACCCTATTTTGACTGTGAATATTTAATCTTTATCAGTTATTTTAGAAGTAAAAATTGCATAATTTTAAAATATTGATATCTATTTATATATTAGAAAATATTTAAATTCAATTCTTCCTTTCTGGTATAAAATGCTTTTTGCATTTAAAATAACATCTGAATGAATAAAAATGTAACTGACAATAAATATTTAAAATAAAATGTATCATACAATGGATTATAATATATCACACCTATCAATTTATTCACATTTTAAAATATTTTATTAGAAGAATGTCACAGTAAGATATCAGCATTACATCACTAGCTCTTCAAATTCAGTTTGATAATTTTGAATAATAAGTTTTTTGTGGTCAAGCATTTAAGTTGACAATGTGAACCAAATTAATACAGAAGTCAAAAATATGAAAGAGCTCCCATTGATGCAAGAATTAGGATTTAATTTAAATAGTATATCAGACACACAGAGTTAGATGAAATGAGAGAAAGACAGAGAAAGAAACGACGAGAGAGAGAGTCAGACAGTTGAGTATTGAAAAGATAGCTGTTTTACAGCGAAGGTTATTACACTATATTCATATTATTTATATATTCCAGAAAGATTGACTAAAGCAGAAAAGTAAAGCAGAGTGTCAACTCCTGACAGAGAGAATGAATTTGCATTATATATGTAACTGTCACTTTGTTAATTACTGATACTCTGAAGTAGAATAGCTTACGTGATAATTCTTTAACCTAGATGTGCCTTAGTATCACCCAGAGAACTTGTGGAAAAACCAGATGCCAATATCTGGTCCCAACTTAAACCCAGTGAATCAGCAATCAGGGTGGGATTCAGAGATAGGGAGTTTTTAAAAATCCCCAGCTGATGAAGAGGCACAGAAAGGAATGAGAAACTTTATTGTCAGGAAGAACATAGGTAGAGGTTCAAGAAAGCAATGTGCTCCAGGCAGTTAGCTCGTTCTTTAAGCGTATAAAACAGTTTCCAGGGAGAGTCAGTAGACTCCTGGTTCCATCTTGAGACTTAAAACTATGGTCATAAAGACATTTAGTAAATTGCAGTGTCTGAACTTTGCATTTTTCTGTCTGGGGTGATAAACGATTTTGTGTTCTGTAAATGTAAATTGGTCTATCTAAGAGAAGAGAAAGCAAAGAAAGCAAAAGAGCTTGAGGAAGAGTGTCAGTCTGCCAGCTCTTTGAAATTGTGAAGACAAGCTACAGACTTGAATAAGTACTGCAAGACGGAGATCTTAAAGAAAATTATTCCAAACCCTGTGGATGAGATGTGTGAAAGAATTAAAAAACAGGAGAGTGAAAATCAAATAATTTCTTTAGGTAAGTGAATTATCTAAAGAAAAGGTCAATAATGAAGACATTTTCTGACAGTTCCTTATAAAAGAGGAGGAAGACGAAATGTTGAAGGCAGAAGATTATGCTAGGAGATATAGTATAATGAAATATTTACCTAGCAAGAGGTAAGGCTGAGAGAAGGTGGTGGCAGTGAGAATGGACAGCAAGGCCATTATAAAGAAAGCCCATATATCTGACTGGATTGAGTCATTAATTCACTAGACCTCCATTTATTTCATGCCTATTATGTTCCAGGGTTTTGAGGATGCTCCAACAATGATTCTACACATTTAAGAAACTCAAAAACTTATCAATCCATAAAAGCACAAAAATATAATGTGATCAAGTTTCCAGTAAAATGGAGGCGTAAATAAGATTCTCTAACACTTAGGAATTTAGGGCAGGCACTGCAAAGACAGTGGTTTGTTGGTTGAGATCTCTAAAAGAAATTTGATAGATAATATATATTTGGGGGTTGATTATAGATTCCATATTCCATATTGCTAGAAGCAAGCAATTAAAAAAAAACGGGTGAGGGCCAGGCGCAGTGGCTCACACCTGTAATCACAGCACTTTGGGAGGCTGAGGTGGGCGGATCATGAGGTCAAGAGATTGAGACCATCCTGGCCAACATGGCGAAACCTCGTCTCTACCAAAACTACAAAAATTAGCTGGGCATGGCAATAAGTGACTATAATCCCAGCTACTCAGGAAGCTGAGGCAGGAGAATCGCTTGAACCCTGGAGACAGAGGTTGCAGTGAGCCGAGATCGCGCCACCGCACTCCAGCCTGGTGACAGAGCGAGACTCCGTCTCAAAAACAATAACAACAACAACAAAAAGATGAGAATGAAAAGCAGGTCACTTTCAAAACTCAGAAGTCAAGGAAACATAACATTTCCAGAAAGGCCATCCTATGTGATCAAAAGCATCAGAGACATCAAGAAGGATGCTGACTACCACATGCCCATTGGATTTATCCTTTAGAAGGCCATTGTGGCTATAGTATCTCTAAACTCTGGGGAACAATTGTAGGTTGGACCAAAAGAAGCAGAAGATTGGCTTGTCAGTAAATGGAGAAATAGAGAAAGCGGGAATGCACTACTACTCTTAAATATATGACAAGAGAGAGAAAAAGGGTAGAAGTTAAAACAAGATTTCTGTAAAATGTTTGATTTATTGATCTACATTTTTGTCTTTCTTCATTGGCACTGAAGAAGGTTTGCTTGAAAATAAATATTTGGAGACGTAAACAAAAAGGGGTGCTCGATAAGAGAAGATGGGAGCAGAATGAAAGAGAGCAAAGAAGACAAGCTAGCTAGAATTAAGAGAGAAGGCCGGGCGCGGTGGCTCAAGCCTGTAATCCCAGCACTTTGGGAGGCCGAGACGGGCGGATCACGAGGTCAGGAGATCGAGACCATCCTGGCTAATACGGTGAAACCCCGTCTCTACTAAAAAATACCAAAAAAAAAAAAAAAAAAAAAACTAGCCGGGCGACGAGGCGGGCGCCTGTAGTCCCAGCTACTCGGGAGGCTGAGGCAGGAGAATGGCGTAAACCCGGGCGGCGGAGCTTGCAGTGAGCTGAGATCCCGCCACTGCACACCAGCCTGGGCAGCAGAGCAAGACTCCGTCTCAAAAAAAAAAAAAAAGAATAAAGAGAGAAATAAAATCAAAATAATTATAAAAACATTGAAATGTTTCGAGGAATTTTGTTAATGGGGTATGTGGATGTATGTGTGTTTAATGGGAAAGAAACAGTGCACAAAAAATAACAGAACAAGAAAATAATTCTATTCCAAGAAACCCTATGGGACCTGGAGGACAAGTCAGCTGATCTTCGGTTATTGTGCCTTAGACTCAGGGTCTGTACAATGGAGATAATAGCACCTGCCCCTTGCTAACTTAAATACTCTCAGAATTAATGAGATAGTAGTATACCTCAGGCCACAGCTATATAACTAGAGTTATCTCCCATTGTTTTGATGCTTTTTAAGAAAATATAGAGCTAGCCAAGTAAAGTTTCTAAATAGAATTTCTAAAATCCACACAAAATTTCAAACCTAATTATCCTATTAAAGTGCTAAAATTTTATTTTTCTAAACGCAAATTATTTGTACTGCAAATATGTACATACAATAATACTCAACATTTTTAAAAGCGATTTAAATCTAATCATTCATTAAGCATGAATATTTCTCTATTCAGTTATTTTTGAATGGTATTTATCAACTATTTTTTTCTCCATTATGACATACTAGAGACTTTCACTTGAGGACATATCCTACTACAGGTACTACTCGGACATTTTAGGGTTTGTTACAAATATATTCAAAGGTAAACTCCAGATAATGTACAATCCCTGGAGCATTGTATGTACCATCATTCTCCCTCTAAGCCTCCAGCTAATGGAAATGCATTAGAGCTGACGCTGTTTTAAACTACCATATACTTACTCCTTATTTAATTTTATTCACTTTATTTTCTGGAAATCTAGAGGTCCCATGAGTAGGCAAAAGTGTTAAGGGAGAGGTCCTCTATCTGCCATGCTTGCTCTTCTGCTGTTGGAAAGCCTGAACATGGTGGCCTCTTCATATCCTCCCCTCTGCCCTAAAATGTGAGTGAGACCAGAGGAAGGGATGTGCGATTACAGTGATCATTTCTGAATGAAATTAATCTCAGAAACTTAAAAGGACAAACATAGCAAATAAGGATTTATTAAATTGACTGCTGTGGGGTGTACTATGTGACATATCCAGTAAATGCATTTGTATTGGATAGCTTTGTTTTCTGAAAAATATAAACAGATGCTAAAATGGACATATTGGTGAAATTGGGATCAAGAGAAAGACTGCCTGCTTAGATAAAGAGAGGAATTAGAATCCATCTGGATTACAGAAAGAAGGCTTCTGTTCTAATGACATTATTGCAAAGGATAAGGCACTCATGAAGGGAAAATGAGGTGAGCATTTGATTCATTATTCCCTTTCCTAAAATTGCATCTCTATGATTGATAACATAAAGCACCTAACAATCACCCTAAATCTAGGCAGTTGACAGATTCAGAGATGACATGAGAAGCTCTCAAAAACTGTACCTTTTTTTCAAAAATAAACTAGCAGCCAAATTCTATCCCGCTCTCCACCCAGAGAGTTCAAGGAAAGTTAAGTCCACATATTTCAAATTCACTAGAAGACTGAAACAGTTTTCAAAAAAGTCCACATTTTTAAATCTCTAGAAAGCAGAAGTCAAATTGTACTATAATAATTTATTTACTTTTTATTTTGCTTTGTGAATTCATTTTTATTTTTTTAATGTCAAAGAACCATGTAACCATCCTCCCTTTTTGAAAGTATTGATGTAGTGACATTTACTACTTATAATCTGCACATTTGAGGAAGTTAATTTTGAAATTCACATTATTATTAATGTTATTAATATTCTATTACTAATGTATTCTGCTTTCAGAATACAATAATTGCAAAATATGTATTACCTATTTGGTATTACAGGTGTTACCTATTTGGAAAAATATTTGTTCAAAAGTTCACGTATAGTTTCCAAGAGGAGCAATAGAGACCAGAAGAATATTTACAAATATATATAATAATAATATTAAAACATTTCTTTTTATCCATCCTGATTATATTAATTAGAAAGTAACCATCACATCATAAAAGCAAACATTATGTTCCACAATCAGACATATTAAAAATGTGCCTTTCATCTACTAAGCAAAATTTTCTAAGTTACAACCTGTACACAATAGTTACAGTAAAACAGAAAATATAGCACAAGGCTAAGAGTGCAGATGCTTCCCCTTGGAGTCCATTTTTTATAACCTAGCGACACTACCTTTATGGGGATTTTATTGGCAAAAGGATAGGACCCTAAGGATGCCATCTATTGGAAAGAACCCCAGGTTAAATCTCTTTCCTTATTGAATACTGCTCTTTGTCTTACAGACAACTTTATTGGGAACTTTAAATCTGCACCTTCCTTTTTAGCTTCAGTAGTTTCTCCATAAATCGTCTCCTTATCTGGAACTCACATACAGCTGTCTCAGTCACATCAATTATTTCTGAATGGGCTGAAAAGCCTTTTTTATTTTTTCCAATTCACTTAGTTATGTCCATCAAACAGACTTCTAATGACTCTCTTTGTCAGTCATAAAGCACTGAAACAGTCATGGAGCAGAACATTGCACTATTATAAGGAGTGCTGCATTTCATTTTTAAAGAGCGGCTAAGGCTGTGAGATCTTTCCTTGCAAGTGAACAGGCACTGATTAATCTGCAAACAGTCTCAACCAGTGTCAGTGGCTACTGAACAAACATATTTAGGATTCTATAGTGCATTAGTTGGAGTATATCTGGCAGAACTCTCAAACAAACTTTAATCAGGCCTTTAAACTTTTTAAGGGTGTTTTCCTTTGCTAATATTTCAAGATCCCTCCATACTTCAAACTCTCTTTCTTTCTTTCAAGTCAATAGCAGATGAAAGGATATTAACAAGATACATGTTGAGACATTTGGATTAGTTAATCAAAACTCTCATTTGCAGCAGAAGTTAAATAACTGTATTTCCTTTGACTTGCATGCAATTACATATTTGACATTATTATTTATATTTATATTTTAGAAATTAAGAGTGTAAGTGATTACTATAATTCTTAGTCCAGTAGATTACAAACTATTTAATTATTGCAACAAAACAATGATGTTAATTTTTTTTTTTTTTTTAAAGCAGCTACTCTGTGCCAGGAAAATGCTATTCATTTCATTGATGTTGTCACTTTTCATGCTATACTTATGTGGATCATATTAATATTCTGATTTTGCAAATGAGAAGAAAATATAATGAATTTCAATATTCAGACTAATGCAAGAACTACTCTGGCTTAAAAATGCAAATCGGCTTCTTGGGTTTTTACCCGCACTAATGAAAAATGTCAGGAAACAGAATAGCCAAAGCCTAAAACTCTTGGTTAATATAGACAATTATTTTTCTGAAAACTTCTAAAAAAGATATTATATTCTAAAACACAAATTGCGGGCACTGTATATTGCTGACACAATCATTCAATCTAGGTTTTGCTCTTTATTGCTGGGTTATTTTAAACCTAGTCAAGAGTTTGGCAAACTTTTTTTGTAATATGCCAGAAAGTAAGTATTTCAGGCTTTGTGAGCATAGGTCTCTGCCACAGCTACTCAACTGTGTCAGTGGAGTATAAAAATAGCCATAGAACATCTGTAAATAAATGGACATGGTTATGTTCCAGTAGTTTTTTTTTTTTTTTTTTTGGAGAGTTTTTTTATGTACTTTAAGTTCTGGGATACATGTGCAGAAAGTGCAGGTTTGTTACATAGGTATGTACATGCCATGGTGATTTGCGGCACCCATCAACCCGTCATCTACATTAGGTCTTTCTCCTAATGCTATCCCTCCCCTTGCCCCCCAACCCCCAAAAGGCCCTGGTGGGTGATGTTCCCCTTCCTGTGCTCATGTATTCTCATTGTTCAACTCCTACTTGTGAGTGAGAACATGCAGCGTCTGGTTTTCTGTTCCTTTGTTAGTTTGCTGACAAGGATGGTTTCCAACTTCATCCATGTCCATACAAATGACATGAAGTCATTCTTTTTATGGCTGCATAGTATTCTATGGTATATATGTGCCACATTTTCTTTATCCAGTCTAATATTGATGGGCATTTGAACTGGTTCCAAGTCTTTGCTATTGTGAATAGTGTTGCAATAAACATACATGTGCATGTGTCTTTATAGCAGCATGATTTATAATCCTTTGGGTATATACCCAGTCTTGGGATTGCTGGATCGAATAGTAGTTCTAGTGCTAGATCCTCAAGGAATCGCCACACTGTCTTCCACAATGGTTGAACCAATTTACACTCCCATGAACAGTGTAAAAGCTTTTCTATTTCTCCACATCCTCTCCAGCTTCTGTTGTTTCCTGACTTTTTAATGATTGCCATTCTAACTGATGTGAGATGGTATCTCATTGTGCTTTTGATTTGCATTTCTCTAATGACCAGTGATGATGGGCTTTTTTTCATATGTTTGTTGGATGCATAAAAATGTCTTCATTTGAAAACTGTTCATATCCTTTGCCCACTTTTTGAGGCGGTTGCATTTTCTTAGGAATTTAAGTTTCTTGTAGATTCTGGATATTAGCCCTTTGTCAGATGGATAAAATGAAAAAGTTTTCTCCCATTCTGTAGTTTGCCTGTTCACTCTGACAGTTTCTTCTGCTGTGCAGAAGCTCTTCAATTAGATACCATTTGTCAATTTTGGCTTTTGTTGCAATTGCTTTTGGTGTTTTAGTCGTGAAGTCTTTGCCCATGCTTATGTCCTGAATGGTATTGCCTAGGTTTTCTTCTAGGGTTTTTATGGTTTTAGGTCTTACATTTAAATCTTTAATCCATCTTGAGTTAATTTTTGTATAAGGTGTAGGGAAGGGGTCCAGTTTCAGTTTTCTCCATATGGCTAGCCAGTTTTCCCAACACCATTTATTGAACAGGGAATCCTTTCCCCATTGCTTGTTTTTGTCTGGTTTGCCAAAGCTCAGATGGTTGCAGATGTGTTGTGTTATTTCTGAGGTATTTGCTCTGTTCCATTGGTCTACATATTTGTTTTGGTACCAGTACCATGTGGTTTTGGTTACTGTAGCCTTATAGTATAGTTTGAAGTCAGGTAGCGTGATGCCTCCAGCTTTGTTCTTTTTGTTTAGGATTATCTTGGCTATATGGGCTCTTTTTTGGTCCCATATGAAATTTAAAGTATTTTTTTCTAATTTTGTGAAGAAAGTCAATGGTAGCTTGCTGGGAATAGCATTGAATCTATAAATTACTTTGGTCAGTATGGACATGTTCACAATATTGATTCATCCTATCCATTAGCGTGGAATGTTTTTCCATTTGTTTGTGTTCTCTCTTATTTCCTTGAGCAGTGGTTTCTAGTTCTCCTTGAAGAAGTCCTTCACATCCTTTGTAAGTTATATTCCTAAGTATTTTATTCTCTTTGAAGCAATTGTGAATGGGAGTTTGCTCATGATTTGGCTGTTTGTCTATTATTGGTGTATAGGAATGCTTGTGATTTTTGCACATTGATTTTGTATCCTGAGACTGCTGAAATTGCTTATCAACTTAAGGAGCTTTTAGGCTGAGAAGATGGGTTTTCTAAACATGCAATCATGTCATCTGTAAACAGAGATAATTTGGCTTCCTCTCTTCCTATCTGAATACCCTTTATTTCTTTCTCTCACCTGATTGCCTTGTTCAGAACTTCCAATGCTATGTTGAATAGGAGTGGTGACAGAGGGCATCCTTGTCTTATGCCATTTTTCAAATGGAATGATTCCAGCTTTTGCCCATTCAGTATGATATTGGCTGTGGGTTTGTCATAAATAGCTCTTATTATTTTGAGATATGTTCCATCAATACCTAGTTTATTGAGTGTTTTTAGCATGAAGGGGTGTTGAATTTTATCTAAGGCCTTTTTTGCATCTTTTGAGATAATCATGTGGTTTTTGTCATTGGTTCTGTTTATCTGATAGATTACATTTATTTATTTGCACATTTTGAACCAGCCTTGCATCCTACGGATGAAGCCAACTTGATCGTGGTGAATAAGCTTTTTGATATGCTACTGGATTCAGTTTGCCAGTATGTTATCAAGGATTTTCACATGGATGTTCATCAGGGATATTTGCCTGAAATTTTCTTTTTTGTTGTATCTCTGCCAGCTTTTGGTATCAGGATTATGCTGGCCTCATGAAATGAGTTAGGGAGGAGTCTCTCTTTTTCTATTGTTTGTAATAGTTTCAGAAGGAATGGTACCAGCTCCTCTTTGTATCTGTGGTAGAATTTGGCTGTGAATCCGTCTGGTCCTGTGCTTTTTTTTTTGATTGGTAGGCTATTAATTACTGCCTCAATTTCAGAACTTGTTACTGGTCTATTCAGGGGTTCAACTTCTTCCTGGTTTAGTCTTGGGCGGGTGTATGTGTCCAGAAATGTATCAGTTTCTCCTAGATTTTCTGGTTGATTTAGTCTTTGTTGTGCGATATTCTGAGACACAAATACTGTAAACTCCTCATTCCCACATTTTTTCCACCTTATGGCTAATTATATTAAAGGATGCTATCCTAATTTCTTATCTCTGTATATTTTCTAATTAATCTATATCACCCTAGCATTGGGCATTTGTGCTTTCACTTTTTTCTTCATTGCAATTTTTAATCAATGTACTCCATAGGGGACTGTTTAATTAGGAAGCCCATTTCTTTTTTTTTTTTTCTTTTCTTTTCTTTTTTAAATTATACCTTAAGTTCTAGGGTACATGTGCACAACGTACAGGTTTGTTACATAGGTATACACGTGCCAAGTTGATTTGCTGCACCCATCAACTCGTCATTTACATTAGGTGTTTCTCCTAAAGCTATCCCTCCCCTAGCCTCCCCACCCCTCGAACAGCCCTGGTGTGTGGTGTTCCCTGTCCTGTGTCCATGTGTTCTAACTGTTTAACTCCCATCTATAAGTGAGAACATGCGGTGTTTGGTTTTCCGTCCTTGTGATAGTTTGCTTAGAATGATGGATTCCAGCTTCATCCATGTCCCTGCAAAGGACATGAACTCATTCTTTTTTATGGCTGCATAGTATTCCATGGTGTATATGTGCCACATTTTCTTAATCAAGTCTATCATTGTTGGGCATTTGAGTGGTTTCAAGTTTTTGCTATTGTGAATAGTGCTGCAATAAACATACATGTACATATGTCTTTATCATACCATGATTTATAATCCTTTGGGTATATGCCCAGTAATGAGATTGCTGGGTCAAATGGTAATTCTAGTTCTAGATCCTTGAGGAAGTACCACACTGTCTTCCACAATGGTTGAACTAATTTACACTCTCACCAACAGTGTAAAAGCATTCCTATGACTCTACATCCTCTCCAGTATCTGTTGTTTCCTGACTTTTTAATGATCGCCATTCTAACTGGTGTAAGATGGTATCTCATTGTGGTTTTAATTTGCATTTCTCTGATGACCAGTGATGATGAGCATTTTTGCATATGTCTGTTGGCTGAATAAATGTCTTCTTTTGAAAAATGTCTGTTCATATTCTTTGCCCAGTTTTTGATGGGGTTGTTTTCATATTCTTTGCCCAGTTTTTGATGGGGTTGTTTTTTTTCTTGTAAAATTGTTTAAGTTATTTGTAGATTCTGGATATTAGCCCGTTGTCAGATGGGTAGATTGCAAACGTGTTCTCCCATTCTGTAGGCTGTCTGTTCGCTCTGAAGATAGTTTCTTTTGCTGTGCAGAAGCTCTTCAGTTCATCATATCCCATTTGTCTATTTTGGCTTTTGTTGCCAAGGAAGCCCATTCCTTTAACTCCCTTACTGGAGGTCTCCACAGCCCAGTATTTTCATCTTCATACGCTGTTGCTGAGAAGTCCATAGACAGGTCATCAGCTTGAATCTCAGTTTAATAATGTTTTTCCTTGCATCTGGATCCCCAACAATGCACGTTTTAGAAATTATTGCTAGGACCATAATCTGCTTTATTTTATTTTATTTTGTTTTTATTTTATTTTTTGAGACCGAGTCTCGCTCTGTCACTCAGGCTAGAGTGCAGTGGCATGATCTCAGCTCACTGAAACCTCCTCCTCCCAGGTTCAAATGATTCTCCTACCTCAGCCTCCCAAGTAGATGGGATTACAGGCACAGGCCACCATGCCCAGCTAATGTTTGTATTTTTAGTAGGTACAGGGTTTTGCGATATTGGCCAACCTGGTCTCAAGCTCCTGACCTCAGGTGATCCTCCTGCCTTGGCCTCCCTAACTGCTGGAATTACAGGTGTGAGCCACAGTGCCCGGTCCATAATCTACTTATTTTTAATTACTTAAAATGTAAAATTCAAGATGCTATATAACAGCACTTTTCTAACATACCAAATTATTGGAAAGTGTAGCTGCTATTGAGCCAAATAGATCTCATTGTTTCAACATTTATAGTTCTTCAGTTGTATTAAAATTTTTATACATTATTGTGGACTTTTCAACTATACTGTACAGTCCTTATAGAGAGCATTTATCCATTATACCAGTGTTTCAATGACAGTATCTTAAAAATTGTTTTACACAATTGCTAGGTATTAACATGTTTTAATATGTCTTGTTCTTTTTAGAAATAACTGAATTAGGGGTTTGGGGGACTTGTATTCAAATAGTGGTTTTGATATTGTGTGAAATATGGAACAACACCTAATCTTTCAGCATTAATACCTTCAACTTTAAAAGGAGGGACTTTTAGTAGTTGGTATTTAATATTATTTTCAGTTGTTTAATTCTCTTAAACCATATGACTTTGAAACTGTAAGAGTACATGGGTTGGATTAGTGACTAAATGGTTGAAATCAATGATTTCGGAGTAGACTTTGTTCACGTATTAAGAAACTCCTTAGTATACTGCCTGGCTTTGAAAATCCATCTTGGATTAATGCATTTTGAATATCACAAAATATGCATTAATATTCAAACATTTTAGTTAATTAACTTAATGAAAAGTAGCAAAAATGGCAAGGTTTCTTTAAGCTTAACATCTTTGTGAAAAAGCAAAGACATCCCCAAAGATCAGTTCCTTGGAATATGTTTGTCTAAATCTTCCCTACCTCTGAAACCATCTCTTCTGTGATTTCTTCTATGCCTCAGCCTCAGAAAAATATTGAATTCCTACTGTGTGTAAAAGGCTGTGAGATCACATTCATATCTAAAATGTATAATTCTAATAGCAGAGGATAGCAAGGCTGCTATAAAATAGAACAGAGAAAGCATGCTGAACCACAATTGGATTTCACCTTCCAATTTATTTGAGTCAAGCCCTTGTAAGTCTCTATGATTACACCCACAGAAAGACAGGAAGACAGAGGGAGTCCTAGTTAGAAAAAGAGAATATTGACAAGCAACTAATGCGAAAAATACTATCTTCACAAAGACATGCAATCCAACAAAGACTTATTAAGCACTTGCTTTGTGCCTACCACTGTGCCAAAAAATCTACATGCTGCAAATTCAGGCATTAAACCCAGTTGGGCAAAGTGTGGATGAATCGTACAAAAGCATTCAGAGAATACAAGCAAAGATTTCTTTTATTTTTATGTTTTTTTTTTTTTTTCATTTTCTCATTGTGATAATCATCAAAAGCTCAGTTCACATGCTGCTCTGTTGCTTTGCATGACTACCCTACACACCCATGGAGTTCCAGACGCAGCTGAATGAGGTCGATAAACCTAGAGGGTAATTTACACAGTTGGAGTTAGTCTGCAGCAGTTCAAGGGAGCAATGCTGAAGAGCCAAGTGGAACTCCAGTAATATGTAAAACACTGAAAATGAACAAATAAACAAGGACAAAAAAACCAGCTTTAAAAAGCTACCTCCTAAAATGCACAGAAGCACAGATAGCGGACTACATCAGGAGCATTGGAATCATTTCTCCCATAATGAAATGAATGAAAATGAAACGTGCATGTTAAGATCCACTCAAACAGATGCTCCATTTTCTTCTTTTTTTTTTTTTCTTTTTCTATCTTAGACATTTCATATAAACTGCACCTGGTGAAATCTGTTTAGGAAACTACATACACTTAAAATCCTTGGACTTTCCTATTCTGTGGAATGAAGGTTTGTGTCCTTAAATAGCTTTTCCTGGTCTAGATGAATTAATATGTCTCACAGGAATCAAGACAGACAAATAGAGTCAGTTCCTGAAGTGTTAGTGAAGCATTAAATTATTAAGCTGAACTGAAACTTAACTTTGGCACCGGAACCTTTTACTACACAGGTGAACTTATTTCCTCTGCCACTCCCATCACTCACTTGTTTTAGCTTCCTTATCTGCACTTTGTTAAAAAGAAAAGCTACCAGTGACCATGAGGAAAAATATATTCAATGCCTAGCACATGTTAATTTTTATTCCTTAGTAAAAGTCAAATGACTCCAGGAAAATAATTGAAAGTGGGTGTGCTAAGCAGAAAAATTGACTCCCAACAAGGTCCGAGTCCTAATGCATGGAAGCGGAGACATGTTTCACAAGCAAAGGGGAATAAAGGTTGCAGACAAAATTCAGTTTGTTAATCAACTGACCTTAAAATGGGTAAATTGTCTATTGAACCATCTGGGTGGGCCCATTATAATCACAAAATTTCTTAAAAGGAGATGGGGGAGGGAGAAGAGAAGGTCAGACGATGCACTGTGAGGATTCTACTCACCTTGGGTAGTTTTGAAGAGGGAGGGAGTGGGCTGCATGCCAAGAACTGTAAAAGGCAAAAGAGCAGATTCTCCCCCAGAGCCTCCATAATAAACATGGATTTGCCAGCCCCTTGATTTTAGTCTAGTGAGGCCGATTTTGCATTTCTGACATCAAGAAATATAAGGTAACAAATTTGCATTGTTTTAAGCCATATGCTCCTGGTGGTTTCTTACAAAGCAATAGAAAACTTACATAGTAGGTCGTAGAGCCTGGTTATGGTGGGGAGTAGATGGAAGTGACAGTTGGGCTTGGGTTTCACACTTATGAAAGAGGTTATAGTCATCATTCAGATTTAAATGGGTGTTTCCTTGTTGGGTTCACCTGTAGGGCACTGCAAATCACATGTCATTTTAACAATTACACTTATTTTATAAAACACTCAATATATTGTGTTGTATATTTTGTGTTAAAAAAGTGTTAGCTTAGTAAGGGTAAAATCATCAAAATAGTCTTTATAGTCTTACTTTTACATGTAGTATCCTTTTAATACAATAAAAACACCAAAAACAAAAAATGAAGTGGGCTAGGTCTCTGGAATCCCCTTGTAAGGCATAAACACTGGAAATTTACATTTTGGTTCTCTCTTTTCAGATAACTAATATTGCATTTAGGGAAATTCATGGGGTTTCAAGTCAGGAGTCCAGAACTACTTCTGTGACATCAACTATAAATTGAGTAACTTGGGCCACTCACTTAACTTCTGAGCCATGATTCATCTTTTGAAAATATAAAGGATAATCTTTCAATTTTAAAGCTGCAATGGAGATCTGATGAGAGCTTTATAAGTGAAACAGATTTACACTGTAGAGTGCTCTAAAAATGACTGAATTAAGCTCAGAATTTTGTCTACAGGCTGAAGATTTTAGGGAGCTGTTATATACACTAAGAAGAAAAAAATATCCAGGAACTTGAAAGAAATGAGTTTTTTTCCACACTTGTAAGAATAAAAAATAACTGATAATAAATGTCTTTATTTTCAGGATTGGCCTAATTTTCACTGGAGAGAGTTATTGAATCCTGATTGGAGCCTAATTGGAGTTACCATCTTTGTAGCTATTGTTTTTTGCTTGTTTCCTTCTTTCTTGTTTCTTTTTTTTTTTTTTTCTTGTTTCTGTTTTATACTTGAGTTAAAAAAAATTAAAAAGATGAGTAATTTATATAAAAACTCAAGCTTTTCAGAAGAAATGACAAATATAAATTCACTAAATAATAATAAGTTTTGACATTTTCATGATTCTGTAGGAAAATGAGGATAGTCACAATCCGGCCATAGCCCAGGGTCACAGAAGTCATTCTTATTCAGAAAGGCGAAGTTGTCAGACGCACTGTTGGCCATCCGGAGTTTAATTTTAAAGCACCACTTGATAATATAACCTAAATTTTCCAGTATTCCCCACGTATTATCTAATAGTAAATGCAACAAGAGCAACTTATTTCATTTATCCTCTTCTTGAGAAAAATGGTTTGAATTCTTAAGCTTATAGGAAAGGGATTTTTTAAACAGGAGGGCAAAACAAATCTATGAGGCAGTAGTAGAACAATCATATTTTATTACTACTACGGCTTGACTTTCTAAACATGTTTACATTTCATATCTGAAGACTCGGTGAGCCGTATCTAAAATAAAATGGTTTTATTCCTTATGTTTTCAAACTTTTTTCCTTATGACTTTTTCAAGTCTCTTTTTTTCCCACACATGTTTATAGACATGGGCATTTTCGACACACTACTTCACTAATATCTTAATTTTCACTTCAGAAGCACTAAAATGATAAAACGTTGGCACCCATAATCTGTTAAATTTATTATAGTCTATTAAAATGTTTGATTCACCAGTGTTTCTGCCCCTTGGATCTCATTATATGCATCCCACGTATTAAGAAATAGCATTAATAATAAAGCATGTAATTAAGCTAACTCTTTTATTCTGGGGGAAGGAACAAGATAGTGTTGGCATTTTTAAAAACGTTTAACTTCAGTGTTTTTAAATGACAACTGCTTACATTGGCAGATCATGAATTAACTAGGGATGACATTTATTACCTGCACTCAGTTTGACAGAGAACCCTGAAGTGAAAAAACTCATAGAGATACAAGGCTGGGCCATAGACTTACATACTGCAACAACTGACCAACAGAAAGATCATCCTTTCCAGGGGATAATGAGTAACTGGTATCAGACATTTCCCAGAACTTATCGAAAGAAGGAAGGTAAAGTCTTCTTAGCAACAGAGTTGATAAAGTGTTTGTACTTAAAATGCATAGTGACATTCTCTAATACTCATCGTTTGTCACAATAGTACTATGGGTAATTACTCCTGTTATTCTGCATTTTATAGAGAAGAAAACCAATGCCCGTAGAGGAAACTTGCTCACAGTCACATAGTTGGTAACTGATCCATTGGTTGGTTCTTATTCATCAGGCAATGTCATGGCCTTGACTGAAACTTAAGAAGTTGATAAACAGGCACTGAGACTTCTGAATATATTGATAAGAGCATTGATATAACTAAACCACATTCCAGCACAGCACAGCTTACTTAAAAGTAAAGTTTGGTAGAACTTGAACTATACAAGAAAATCAGTCCTCAGGAGAATGAAGTCAATTATTCTAGCCACTTCTGGTAAGAGTTTTTCATGAGTTCCTTAGGCTGAAAAATTAGACATCCAATTTGAACTCCACCAGACATTATCTGCAGTGGGTTACATTTAAGCCAATTGTAAGGGAAAAGGTATGTAGTTCACCTTCCATCATGTGGGTTGGAGTCATTTTCTTACAGCCCAATAAATTCCCTGCCTTGTTTTACACAAGTCAGCTGTTCTCCACTCTGGCTGCACATTTGAATTACCTGGGAAACTTAAAAATATATTGATGTCTGAACTACATCCCAACATTATTTTTGGACACAGCTCAGTATCCATGTCAGCAAGGCTGAAAAATCTACTCTGTCCCTGAAGTAAAATGGAAAATCATCCTAATTTTAATCTGCCTTGGCTGCTAGGGATGTCAGCACTCCATCACCATATAATTTATAAGCTAAGTAGGATTGGTATATATACTTATTCTCCTCTCTATGTAGTTTTTCTGTTTTACTTTTACTTTACTATTTCTATGTTAATAGTCTTACTATAAATGTGACTTATTGTCAAATACCTCAAATCTTTTTGGAAGCTGGTAGTCTTCATTTTGAAAATGATTATAGAAAAACTTAAATGAGTATTTCTTCTCATTCACGTTATTTATTCTGTGAAAAATGGCTGGGTATTGTTTTTTAAAGCTATCGTACATTCTAGTAAAAGTAATTTGTAATTGGACTCAACCGTATTTGGGAGTTCGTTCAGAAACAGGATGAGTAATAGAGTTTTGTTTATTAGATACTATAAGAACAATGGAGATGACAGTAAAAACCAGAAAATGTATCTTCATAGAGGTACTTAAGGTTTATCATACGATATGAAAGACATGTTGCCCCTCAATTAGCAATTAGTTTTGTAAGACTGGTGCTAGGCCTATTTTCCATCATCATATTACAAATGTATAGTTCCATTCCTGACTTTATTTCCATGTGATCAAATGCTAGCTCCTTCTTTAAGCCCAGGAACTCCCCATATATAATGCCATCACTAGACAGCACTAAGAAGCATTTCTAAATCTGTATCTTTACCATCTCTTCTGCCTTTTAGCATTTTTTATGTCTATATTTCACTTTCTCTGTATCCCAAATATCTCAAGTCATTCTACTGACATACTGCATCAAAACCATCTAGGACAAATTACCCTTTCTCTGTCCTTGGACTTCTATGCACTAATTTGTAAATACCCATGGTGATGATAGCAAGAGTATTGATATATTACCTTTTAGATGATGTGTTGTTCCTGTGTCTTAGCCCAATTAAAATCCCTGGTGCTTTAAGAGAATCTTTCATGAGTAGTATAAATTTCAAGAATATAAATTTTATCTCAAAGTTGAGAGACATTTGAGGAAGAAGACTGAGGAAGGAGACTGAACTCCTTAAATCACAAGCACTCCACCTATTCTTCCTTCAACTGAAAATAGCACCAGACTTGGAGTTGATAATTGAACTTTCCCATTTCAGCAGCAATTTAAAAAAATTTATTGGTTCTATTCTTTGCTCACGCCATACATTTTTGAGTTCTAGCTTTACCATTCATTTGCTCTATGATATAAGACAACTCCTCTAAACCTCAGTTTCCTAATCTATAATATGAGGGGGGAATGGGAATACTTACATCACAGTATAGCAAAAAGATTTAAGTTAGACAGCCCAGTAAATCCCAATCATTGTGTGTCTGGCAATCACTTGGGAAATTGTTCAATACTCAGACGTCCTTTATCCATATCAGAGGATATGGTTTTAGGAAAACAAACAGATGATCGTGATGCACACCAAATTTTGAGAATCACCAATATAAACTATGTAAAATATGGACCATACTATTTGTTTCATTATTATTATTGTTATTGTCAACATCGTCACTTTTATGACTATTATTGAGATGTTGCTTATAGCAGGTGATAAAGTGGGAGTGAGGTTCACCCCTTATCAGGAAGTTTAGTCATGGCAAGACCCAATGTGCAGGACTGCAACCATTCCCAGGCCACCTCACCCCCACCCCACAAACACACATGTGATTAAGAATTGGTAAAAGATGAAAAAAAAAAAAAGTCATAATCAAATTGTTCCTATTCTATAAGGATAGTGAGGAAAGTTAAGAAGATCGATTTCAAAAGATGGAGTCAACAGTAAAAGGAAACCCAAAAGGACCTCTTAGAGATTATCAAATGACTTAGCCTAGTTCTGGCAGACAGGCTACTGCTTCCTATTGGCTTACAGGCTTAAATGAAACCAGCAGCAGATGATATAGTATATCCCACCTCGTACAGGGCAGGCTCATATAAGATTAGCCTTACAGAAGGAAGCAACAGGTAGTAACACAGCTTTAAGGAGCTGGGACCTAGAGATAGGAAATTAGGCATGGCATGATTATGAAACAAGAATATAACAAAAATTTCCAGATACACAAAATATTCATGTCAGGAAAGTCAAACAAGGGCAATTTTCTCCTTCAAAACCTGGAATACAGCAATACCTTAAGGGCCTCTCATTAAAAAAGTGAATTTTTGTATATTCAATGTGAGTGGGATAGGAATATTTTAGAATTTGCATTGTCCTGGACAGTCATTCTCAAAATCTATAGTGTAAAAGAACCCTGGGGCAGTTACTTTCAATTTTTTTTAATCACAACCAACAGTAGGAAATCAATTTTGCATTCCTATCCTGTAAACACACACACTAAAGGAAAACTTTATGAAACATTTTCCATTATTTCATAAAGTTCAGTTACTTTTTTTTTTCCCATATTCCTTTCCATTCTTGTCTTTAATTTTAAAATGCTGGTTAAGATCCACTAAATTGACTTTTTGACCCATTATTAGGTCTCAATCACAGTATGAAAAAAAAAAAAAAGGGAATTTGCTAAAAAGTAGGGATTTCAGGCCGGGTGCGGTGGCTCACGCCTGTAATCCCAGAACTTTGGGAGGTGGAGGCGGACGGATCACGAGGTCAGGAGACTGAGACCATCCTGGCTAACACGGCGAAACCCTGTCTCTACTAAACACACACACACACACAATAGCCGGACGTGGTGGTAAGCCCCTGTAGTCCCAGCTACTCGGGAGGTTGAGGCAGGAGAATGGCATGAACCCAGGAGGAGGAGCTTGCAGTGAGCTTAGATCGCCACTGCACTCCAGCCTGGGGGACAGAGTGAGACTCCGTCTCAAAAAATAAATAAATAAATAAATAAATAAATAAATAAATAAATAAATAAATAA
>NC_045436.1:154883847-154907303 GCF_002776525.5 Piliocolobus tephrosceles
TAAATAAATAAATAAATAAATAAATAAATAAATAAATAAATAAATAATTTAAAAAAATTAAAAAATTAAAAAGAAAATGGGATTTAAGCTCCATCTACACCTCAAGATGTGCATTTAATAATTCTAGGGGAAGCATCAGGAATGTGCATTTTACAAGCAATCTAGATGATTCTGCTTGCTAGAAATAATGTGACCTGTAGAGTTGAAAATTACATTCAGATGGAGCTGCTCTCACCTCCCCTTGATGTCTTTCACATTCCTGTTCTTGTATCCTCCTTGACTATCTATCAGAAGTGGAGCCAACCTTAGATAAGATTCAATCTGATATCTGCCACCATTAAAGAGGGTGAGTGCCAACCCTACACTTAAATCTCTTCCGGTTTTAAAATTCCTTCAGGTTTTATACAGATGGCAGAGTTCAAGTCAACAACAACCGAAAAAAATAAAAATAAAAATAAAGGCCCCTCAAATGCAATCTATGGTTTCACTAGTTCATGCAGTTTTCCCCCCTGAGGCTATTTTTATGGATAGAAAATAAAAACATGTTAAGCCAATTTGACTGAGTTCTACTTTTTAATGTATAATTTATCTTACCGCAAATTGGAAAACTTAACTTCTCGATTTTCTTATTGGGATTCAACTACAAATGTACCTTTGGGAAGAAAAAAACATTTGCAGTGAACTCTGGAGTTGGAGCCATAAAGCAGGCCATTACAGGACTGAGAGCTGATTGTACCAAGCTGTACAGATACCTTCCATTACTGCCAAAGAATAGCATATATTGTACTAGTTGGCCAAAATTTGAAATGATTTCTCAAATAAAACTAGAAGCAATTTTGCTCACAGTCCCAGGAAATCACTACAAAAAAGTAACTACAACCCATTTCATTGGTCTACAATATTAACCTGTATAATTTATTTCAAAGAGATAAACAGCTATGTGTGCTTTAATTCGTTCGGCTAACCTGATTACATTTACTCTCTAGCATCAATAATAGAATTATTCATTCACATAACTTCTGTTAAGAAATTTAGGAATTATAGAACCCTATTCCTCTTCAAAAAGTCTGTCATCAATAAAATATATGCAACAAATATCTAATTCAAATACCTTTACATTATTTTAATTAAAACATAGATATCAGTCCATTATTTTATATTAATAATTAAAATAATATATTAAATTAAATATATTAATGAAATAATTATTTTATATTAATAATTAAACAATTATTTAATATAATAATAAATTAAAATAATTAATAATTTTCAATATAATATATTAACAATTATACAATTGTCATGTAGCTTAAAACATATTTTATACTGGGAATTTCTTTAGGAAAACCTTAAAAAAACTTCGACAAACACTTTGGCATGAATATGGAAAATATTTCAAGTTAGTGGGCCACTTATTTATGATTTAGTAAACTACAGCATTTACTAAATACAGTTAAATGAGTGACGTAACAAATGAGAGAATGATGTTTAAACCTCATATCTTCAAAGTACTTTAAATATTTGTATAGTCTCTGACAAAGGAGTTTGTGAAGCAATTTAGTGTTGTAAACAAAGAACTGGGAGGCCAGGCGTGATGGTTCACACCTGTAATCCCAGCACTTTGGGAGGCCGAGGCGGGTGGATCACAAGGTCAGGAGATTGAGACCATCCTGCCTAACACGGTGAAACCCCGTCTCTATTAAAAATACGAAAAATTAGCCGGGCGAGGTGGCGGGCGCTTGTAGTCCCAGCTACTCAGGAGGCTGAGGCAGGAGAATGGCGTGAACTTAGGAGGCAGAGTTTGCAGTGAGCCAAGATTGTGCCACTGCACTCGAGCCTGAGCGACAGAGCAAGACTTCACCTCGAAAAAAAAAAAAAAAAAAAAGAACTGGGAGGGGGCACAAGGCAAGTGGAATGGGTTTAGCTATCAATTCAAAAGCAGGCTGGTGTCCATGTACGTGCAAAGATATGTGCAAATTGCAAATAATTCATGTGTTTTTGCTTTAAGAAGTAATATGGGAAGTCGGTATAATGACACAATTATTAGTACAAGACATAGTAAATATTTTGAAGGAATAAAATTTTATTTAAAAGTTCTTTATCAGATTTTCCACTTCTTCCTTAAAATTTTCCATACAATTAGTCTGAATTAGTGTGGTTTTATTGTATCTAATTAAATTACTGTTTAAATCACTCATCAGGTGTAAGACTAAAAAAGAAAAAAGTCATAAATCATTTCTTGTTCTAGTGATGGTTTGTACTGTATATTCAAAGTACAAGATACTTTATAACATTTCTAAAAATGCAATTTTTTAATGGTTATCATTCATGATGGATTAGAGCCCAAGGTGGGGGTAGAAACACATTTGCAGAAACAGACCATTGAGACACAGTTCAGCATTGAAATATACCCAAATCTAGAAAAGCAATTAAGCTGTTTTAGAAAAAATATAAAATTTCAACAAACAGGATTTTATATTTTGCTTAGTTTTCAATTTCACGGCAAGAATTTAGTGCCTGTTCAAGTCTATATAACTAAATTATAAATTATATGCTCTCTAGACACGCCAAATTTACGGTCCAAAATGCAAATACAACTGGATTTAGCCAGAAGTTGTTCATTAGAAAGTGAAAGGAAAATAAAAATGCCATTAGAATATGTAGTTATGTCATGGAGTTCAGAAAGAAACAATAACCCTTGCAACTCCTCATGGTTTATGTAGTCAAAATTATTCTTGCTTATAAGATTGGATGGAACTCTCCAAATACCTTTGACATTGAACCGGAGTTCCACGTATGGTGCATTAGATGAAGTGGAAGAAGTAAAGCATCAATAGAGTTTTGAATTATTGATATGTTCATTGGAGAAAGCAGATATCTTCATTTCTCACATCCCCTCTTGTGCTTAGCTTCACTTTGAATGGGTTTGCAGTTGTTTAGATTCACTTGTCTTATAAACACAATCTGACTAAGGTAGCAGGTAACGAAAATTTGCCACAAGCACTGGGCCACGGCAAAGTCCATCCTGCTAGCAACTGGCATCAGTGTTCCTGTATTTGGGAGAAGGGTAAGAAGGAGATTTATTTTTCATATCCTAGGATTCTTTGCAAGGTAGCTGAAAAAAAAGAAATAATGTCCTGCTCTAACTTTTACCACTGGCCAGCTGACAGAAGTGCTGCTCTGCTTCCACTGGTGGCGGGGGGAAATGAATAGGGGAAAATAACATTCATGATGGGAGAGCAGGTAGGGGCAATTTTTTCGCCTAGTAGGATTTTTACTAACTCTTTGAAGTTCAGTTACAATCAATCCCATTTTACAAGCAAAATCTTCCAGTTGTGTTTGAACTCCAACCTGCTTGTAAGTGCCTCTGAGGCCTGAATTACCCTTGTGGTCTCTGTGTCCCTTACTAGCCCATGAGCTCTGTGAGACTGGGCAGTACCTAGCTCTCTGGGAGAGACAAATCCAATTATAAAATCCCGTTTTGTTCTACCCTACATTAGAAATGCATCATATGTTCCTGTAGCCACATTGCTCAGAAGCTTTTTATTAAGTTGATATTTTGGAGATCACTTACATCTTCTGGTTATTTTATCTGAAGATACTTACCTATTGCCCTATGTAGCTGAGATCACATCATGAATGCTATAGACCTATAGTAAAATACTTAAACATACATGTGATTACATGTTGCCTGTTTTCCTGATTAAATTGGAAGATTCTCCAGCACACTAGATTTTGTCCTCCTTTGCATTCTCCACTGCTATGGGAACAAAACTGGTACTCATTTTTTTTTTCTGAAATTGTCATGTTCATAATGAAAATGGAACTGTTTAAATAAATAAATAAAAAAGATATTGATTTAAAATTTTGTAAAGAAAGGATAGATGCCACCCTTGGTCTAAGAAGATAAAGCTAATGCATGACATAATACTATAATAAAAATAATATCATAAAAATAAGTATAATTGATTTAGCACCTATGAATTTGCTAAACAAAATGCTAGAGGTTTTGCATATGTTGCTTATTTCTCACAAGAACCATATGGCATCGGAATTATTTCAGTTTTATAGAGAATGAATCTGATTTTCAGCGAGGTTGACTAAGCTTCCAGCAATCAAGCAGAAGGGGCAGAGCCACAACCTAAAATCCGGTTCCTGATCTTTTTACTCCTGGAGTTCCTTTTCCATCTCATGGTAGTCACATGGTCGTATAAAAACATCTGAATTTTCTCATCAAATATTACTCATGATCAATGCTTACATTTAAAAGATCATTTGCCTGGATTAAACTATGAGTTTATAAACTCAAAACATATATACACATATATAAAAACATATATATATGCACACTATATATTACATATACATATGCACATATATTACACATACATATACATATATGTATATGTGCATATATGTATATGTACACGTATACACAAAAACATGTGTGTATATGTATACACATATATACATATATAAAACATATATACACACTATATATTACCTATACATATACATATATAACACATACATATACATATATGTATGTGTACATATATGTATATGTACATGTATATACAAAAAGCATGTGTTATGTATACACACATATATAAAAACATATACACACTATATATTACCTATACACATACATATATAACACATACATATACATATATGTATATGTACATGTATATACAAAAAGCATGTGTATATGTATACATAAATGTGTATATGTATATACATATATGTTATATATGATATACATGCATATATGCATATGCATGTATATACATTTGTATATATGTATATGCATATATGTATATACATACACACACACACACGCTTTTTTTTTTTTCCTGAATGAAACTAGTCTCCAGACCATGGCCTTGGACTCATCAATACCGCTCTCCAATCAACTGAGCTTATCTGGAAAGCTACAACTACAGGGAGGCTGATTAATATTATTCACTAGTGTACCCTTTGCCACAGACATTGATACTATTTTTTTCTAACAACTCCCCGACTTAATAGGACTTTAAAAGTAGCAAAGCTGTTCTTTGGGATAAGTGTTTTCTCCTGGGTGCTATTGTCTGGTTTAATAGAATTCAAAGCCTACCTAAGCTGTCTGGAAAGCAAACTTCAAGCACTGGAGGTCCCACAGTTTCACTGGAGATAATCCTTCAGAATACAAGACTCATATTCCTACAGAAATAATTTCTTAAAAACAAAATATAATAGCCCAAGCAATAATAATTTATTATCAGAAAATGTGGGGAAGTTTGCAAGATTCTACATTCAGTTCTCCCAGGAAGCATTTTAGTATCTGTCTGGTACCCTGCATATTCATCTAGAGAAGTATGAATGGCTTTAGCCATTGGTGGCCTCCCTGGACCATATATAACACATAAATCCTTTGTGAGGATGACTTAACATTCACTACTCCCTAGACATTTAATCTAGCAAATTTAGCCAAGATGATACATACAGGCCTGTGTAAGCAGCAGAGTCAATTTTTCATATGGAAGGCATTATATTAGTTTTCAATGAAAAATAATACAATAAGGAACAATTAGTGAAGTAAATAATATATTTTGTTGCAATAAAAGTCACTCCTGGTGTTATACACAAAGAAATTTATCGAGAAACACAGTTATAGGTGTATTTGACACATACTAATATTCAACTAAACAAGCCATAACACTTGGAGATAAAATCTTTCAGACCTCACATGTAGCAATTCACATTTCTGCAGAAGTATAAGCTCATATACCTGCAAACCTGAATATATACTAAACTTCTGAATTTATATTCAAAGTAATATAAAGGTAATAGCGATAAGTGAGTTTGAGAAATAATAAGACAGACATTGTTATCTCTATAGCAGTATACTGAATACTGATATTTGGTGATACTTTGAAATTTAATCATAATCCAAGAAGGATTGCACCATATATATAGTTATGTAACTTCTCAGGAGAGAGGAATGTGAGTTTTTTGGAAAGCAAAAATAAACCTATTATTAAGTTACCACAAGCCCAGAAAAACAACAACAATGGTAGCTTGGAAAAGTTGATAACTGAAAATAGTATCTTATTTTAATGTTCAAACAAATATATTGTCTGCTTATTTTGTCACAGAAAATTGCTAATTTGTTTTTGATGCTTCCAATTATGAGATAATATAGCATGTGACACAGAACATACAGAGTGTAACAGAATTGCTTATAAAGATCATATAAAATGTATTCAGAAAAATGACCCTACAATACTTCTATAACATTTTAAACAATTATAGTCACACTCCAATATGACAGTCAGATTTGATGCAGAGGCAGCTGTTGTATGGCTTGGAGTGAACAACTGTGGAAAGAAATGTGGCCTATAATAGTGGTAAGAGGAAGTGGCCTAGGTAAACAGGAAGTGATAAGTTGATGGGAGGGTCCAGTATGTACTATTTAATTAATAACTGTTGAGTATCCCTAATCCATGAAAGCATTCATCAGATTTATTTTTCCTTCATTTGGGGAAAGATAATACAATTATTAGGTTCCTTCTTTGTTATTTCAATTCCTACAGGCATGACATTCTATATCCAAAATAAGGAAATTCATATTAACATATTATTATGCAATCATTCATCTCACAAAAAAAGATTCTTAATTTACCAATGATTCACTATTTAAATTCATTAAGGAAAAGGCACCTGGTGTACTAAGCATATCTCATTTTTCACAAACCTATGCAGTATAATTTATTGCATGAAAAAGGCTCTACTTTAGAATTCTGTTTAAGAGTAACTTTTTCTCTGTTAGCATTGTTTGATTCAGTTTCTAATTCACCATGAAATATTCCAATAAGTCTTAATGCCTTCTCAGTTAATTTAAGAATCACTAGATATAGAATAATTCTTCTGAACTTTCTTCCTTTTTGTCCTATGTAGTACATCAATATGCAGTTTAGAGAATCCATCTCTCCATGTGGTCTACTTTAGTAACAATAGATTATAAATTCTAACAACTTTCTTTTTTTTTTTTTTCTAATAATATATTTACGGAGAGGTGCTTCATACCAGCACTCTTTTGAAAATAAATCATATTATTTCTACAGGCGCCTTATATTTACCTAGTTTAATAAATTATATCAGTAATGTCTTAGTGAAATCCAAATGAAATAACTAACATTACTGAAATATGAAATGCGTCCTTCTGATTTACTGCAGCAACCCAGTTAAGTGGGGGCCTTTATGTTATTAAACATGATCAAGCAACATAAAAAGAAACTTCTTCAAGGTTAGAGATAGGCTTTTTATCTATATAAAAGGCAGTTAACATATTTAATATTCATACATTTTTGACAGAGTACCTCTCTTTTTCCTATCTATACTATGTAAAATGTATGTCAGTTCACAAAAATTCTTGGGAACGTGATCCCCTTACCAAATTAGTTGAAAGTCTGACATATTGTGTAAGCACAAAAAGGCATCACTCCCATATTTTCTGGAGTAACTTATACAATGGACACCCTGGAGATTACAGTTTAACTCTTAACAGAAAAAATACATAAATAAATAAAACTCTCAGAGAATCAACCAGTTAGTTGCAACGTGTAATTAACTAGCAGTTTTATGTTCATCAATAAGTGACCTTTGGTCATTTCCCTGTCCTTCCCATGATGGAGTTTGTTGTTGCTGCCATTCTTTAATTTAGCTAAAAGAGAAAAACAGTGGAGTTAGATCAGACACACTGATAAGTTCATTCACCAGAAGCAATCATTTTCCCATTAAGGGGAAGAGAAAGTCTTAAAGGATAACAAGATCCTAATCAACTATTCACTTAATCTAATGTAATCTGGTATCCTAATTATAGACATTATTCTATATATTTATATAGAGTAAATGACACTCCGGGTTCAGTAAAACTCAGGCTTAGTATTTCTACATAATGTATAAAAAACATCAGAATCCAGATCCTTCTGAAGAAAAGTGACACTTTCTGTACATTTAATAAATGTACTGAGAGCAAACTCTCGTTTGCTTGGTGATTGACAAGTTAATGCAACTCCAAAATGCGACCAATGTTTTCTCCTATTTCTGGTAAAATATACCTAATTGTTCACTATGCCATGAGATTAAACTAACATAGAAACCCAAGTAACTATCTGAATGACTAAAGAGGGGTTTACTAGATGATCCAAAATGAGAGGGGCAATTAGAGGCCGTTCTTTCATTTAAACCGAGCAAGAGAAGGTGATAAAAATTCAGACAGAGAATGTACAAACCATAAACTGGTATTACCATGAGAGTTTCCTTTTTCAAGCATTTATGGAGCATCTAGTTTGAGCACATTCCTAAACTTGAGAAACTTTCTGTTCATGTCACTTGATCATGTTTCATAACACAAAGGCCCCCACTTAACTGGATTGCTACAATAACTTAAAAGGACACATTTCCTATTTTAGTAATATTAGCTATTTCACTTGAATATCAAGAAATCATTACTGATACAATTTACTACACTAGGTAAATATAAGGTTTTAAATATACCCTTAGAAATAATAGGATTTATTTTCAAAAGACTGCTGATATGAAGCACCTCTCCATAAATATCTCATGCATTCCATTTTCCCAGAAATCTATCAGATTATTGATTCTCTCTTCCCTCTAACCTTGAAAACGATAAAAAAAAAACTAGTGATCTGAACTGTATTAATGTGCATCAAAATGAATTAACTCTTTGAAAACATTCTTAAATATGCACAGAAACAAAGCTGATCATATATTTGGGCTTAAATATTCAAAACATTTGGTTTTCAGCAGTTGAGAATAACTATACAAAGATCAAGAAAAATAACAAATGATGAAATCTAGTGCAATTCCATCTTTTAACAGACACATCAAACAAAGTGCATTAAAAATGATGTACTACTCTAAGGTATTTATGTTAAGCATGCAATTAAAATGAAAGTATATTAAGTGTGTAGGGTATTTTTTCTATCACCTCAACTTCAGAATCCTTCAAATTAAATGAGTATGAATTGCATTAAATGAAAATCAGACACACTTGGCATACAAATTCCAATTCTCTTTGACAGTGATTTCATTTTCTGTGTTTTAAAGGAGATACCTATAAATACCTGTCAATGGCAAATTTTACTCTACAGTTGATATTTCTGAAAGTCTGCTAATAATATCTCTAAGTCACTGTAAATAAATGCTGTACATAGAACGTGGTAGAAACCTCTAGCAATGCTTTCTTCCACATCTATACTGACACCTAAGCCAAACTGATCATGATCCCTGTGTGTTCACTACACAGATCTAACATTGTACTTATCCTATTGTCTAGCAACTCCTTATTTATGTATTTGTCTGCCTACAAAGACTTTTCATTCTAGCACATTAGGATCAATTTCTGTCTGCAATGCCCAGTATGATGCTGCTGTGGTCTGAATGTTATATCTGTGTCTCTCCCAAATGTGCATATTGGAACCTAATCACTAATATGATGGTATTAAGAGATGGGACCACTGGGAGATGATTAAGTCATCAGGATGGAGCACTCACGATGGGTTTAGCATCCTTATAAAAGAGGAACCAGGGAGCTGTTTTGCCCCTTGCACCATATGAGACTGCAGTAAGGAAGCATGATCTGTGAAGATCAGGTCCTCAACAGACAGAATCTGCCAGTGTCTTGATCCTGAATTTTCCGGTCTCCAGAACTCCAAAAAATAAGTTTCTGGATTTATAAACCACCTAGTTTGTAGAATTTTGTTATAGTAGCTCAAATAGATGAAGACAGATGCTGAGCACATAGAAGATTTTATGTATATATATATGTATTGTTTTACTATAATATTGTGAAATTTATTGCAATATTGTTGTCTTGTGCTATTGAGCATCACTATGAAAGTTCGTTTGGTGTTTTACATTCTGAAAATGTTATAATGTGGACAAAGATAAATTTTCCATCGCTTATAATAATAAGGATAATAATAGTTATTAGTATTTTTGTAACAAAACCAGTAAGAGAATATATTGCCATTATATATCCCAAACCATAGTTAACTGCCTGCAGTTACTTTCAAACTACCTCACAAATGCTTAAAGCGCTTCCACTTTCTAATTTGTTAACTCTTGCTAACTTAAGAGTTCTAAAGTAAATATACAGTATTTTCTTTTGCTTTTATTATTATTATTATTATTAGTTGAGATACGTGCTCATCACAACCTCTGCCTCCCAGGCTCAAGCAATCCACCCACCTCAGCCTCTGGAGTGGCTGGGACTATAGGCATGCACCACCATGCCTGGCTAAGTTTATAATTTGTTGTAGGGATGAGGTCTCACTGTATTGCCCAGGGTGGTCTTGTCTCCTGGACTCAAGCAATCTTCCTGCCTTGGCTTCCCCAAGTGCTGGGATTTCAGGCATGAGCCACTGCACTTGGCCAAAAGTAAATATATATTATTAACAAACCTGTTTTCCTATGGAGAATTTTAAACATATGCAAAACCCAATAAAATAGTGTAAGTACTCATATATACATTGGTCAGTCCATACATCTATCATCCTAAGAACAAGTCTGTCAAACCACTCTCCAGTCCAATTTCTTTTCTTCCCAGTTACCAGGAAGCAAATCTCAGATATTACTTCATTTCATCCATATTTTACTAGGTACATCTATAAAAAATGGACTATAGACCAGGCGCAGTGGCTCACGCGTGTAATCCCAGCACTTTGGGAGGCTGAGGCAGATGGATCACGAGGTCAGGAGATCGAGACCACCCTAGCTAACACGGTGAAACCCCATCTCTACTAAAAATACAAAAAAATTAGCCGGGCGTGGTGGTGGGCGCCTGTAATCCCAGCTACTCAGGAGGCTGAGGCAGAAGAATGGTGTGAACCCGGGAGGCAGAGCTTGCAGTGAGCCGAGATTGCGTCACTGCACTCCAGCCTGGGCGACAGAGCGAGACTCCGTCCCCCACCCCGCCAAAAAACAAACAAACAAACAAACAAAAAACAAAAACGGACTATATTAACCAAACCACAGCCCTATTATCAAAGTAAAATATTAACAATAATCCCTTAATACTATAAAATATCCAGTATTCACATTTGCAATTGTTTCATACATAAAATAACTTGTTCTGTTTTTAGAGTCTATATAAGTTCCATACGTGATAAAATATTTGATTGCTATATCTCTTCTAGTCTATAAATATTGCCTCTTTCTCAATCTATTTCTGCCTTGCAGCTTATTTGTTGAGGAATAAAATGAATGTTTTGCATAATCTCACAGTTTGGATATCGTTGATTACTTTCTTGTGGTCAAGTTCAACTTGCCCCTCTATTCTGTGAATACACAGGCTTATCAGATTCTGTGTGTGTGTGTGCGTGTGTGTGTGTGTGTCAGAAGACTACTTCATACAAAGTGCCTAAAGTATGGTCATGCTTTGGATTTTAAAATTATGATCGATCCATTACACAAATCCATTTTAAAAAGAAATGGGCCAGTCAGGTGCGGTGGCTCACACCTGTAATCCTAGCACTTTGGGAGGCTGTGTAGGGCAGATAACGAGGTCAGGGGTTCGAAATCAGCCTGACCAAGTCGGTAAAACCCCATCTCTACTAAAAATACAAAAATTAGCTGGGCGTGGTGGCCGTGCCTGTGGTCCCAGCTATTCAGGAGGCTGAGGCAGAAGAATTGTTTGAACTCGGGAGGCAGAGGTTGCAGTGAGCCAAGATAGCACCACTGCACTTCAGCCTGGGCAACAGAGCGAGACTCCATCTCCAAAAGGCCATGACCATACTTGCATCATTGTTTCTTCTCTAATGAAAATCTGATGAATGCCATGTGAATGCAAAGCTCAAAAACTTCATTGAATCTAAGTTAATTGGTCTACATATTCTCACATATGAACACTCACATGTAAAACTGAATTTGCATGCCTTTGTAGTTTACCTCATACCTAAACTATTTAATATTAAATCAACAAAATTATTTTAGATCTAATTGTAATCACACGTGTTTACTGTTTCATAGAGAAAAAAGTTCTAAAAAATAGAAGGAATGTATTTTTTATGTATTTTATCAAGTGTTATCTTCTCTACATTATTGAATGTGTGCTTACCTTTTGCTGTAGCCCTCCATTCCATTTGGCACTTGATAATGTGGTCCTTTGGATTACAGACAGTACAATAACCATTTATTGAGTGCCTACTATGTTTGAGTCTGAACTCTTAGGATATAAAGATGAACTTGAAAAGTGAGCAGTATAATACAGAAGAGCTGCACATACACACAGATGATTTTTGCTTCGGTCTTAATGTGGTATAAGTGTGCTTACAGCAATCCCAGCTTTAAGAATTCAAATAGAAAGAAACAATGGTTATTTCAAAAAAATCTAATATCTTTACTATCGACAGGGGATTATTATTTAGTCATAGCTACCTTAGCATACTACTGCTATGTTTGCCAAGAATAAGATTGTTCCTATGCAGAGCTTTTAAACTGCACACACATGCACACACACACACACACACAGAGACAGTATCTTGAGAAGAAATAAAAGTTATCTTGAAAGAGACTGAAGAAGTAACTGACACTCTCATACTGCTCATTAGGTACCATGTGCCAATATTAGTGCTTTGCACTTATTAATTCATTTGATTCACCGAAGACTAAACATGTAATATCATAAATTACCGCATACGGTAAAACAGTTTCAGAGATTCTTCTGGAATTTCACAGTAACAAGTCACAGAACCAGAAGTTGAACTGAGGCAACGTCCCTGCGGAGTCTGTGTTTTAATCACTATGGCACCCTGTCTCTTAATCAAAATGTAACAAAGGACAAACGGTTGATTGTGTGGAAATCAACTGTGCTCCCATGAGTCCAAATATCATTCTGAGGTGCTACAGTAATTACAAATCTACTATCAGCCATCACATATATTGGAACTGAGCTTGTACAATGAATCTGAGGCGGATTCTCAGTTGACAAAGCCACCCTTACAAGATTTTTCACCTTCCATTTCATCTGACCCTTCATCATTACAGCTCTAGCAACTATTCACCTTTTATTCTCACGTGAAACAGGATCTAATAACCCTTTAGGGGTTTTGTCAGACCCCGACAAAAATCACTTTCCACTCCTATTATACAATCAAAGATATTCTAGGTTTCATTTTCCTCCTCCTCCTTCTAATTCTAGTACTATTTTTGCCTGACCTCCTGAGAGACCCAGATAATTATACTTTAGCCAACCCCCTCAACACCCCACCCCACATTAAGCCAGGGTGAGACTTTTTGTTTGAATATGCAATCTTACAATCCATCCCTAACAAACTAGAAGGCATCCTGGCCCTTGTATTCTCCATTCTCATTCTAGCAGTTATTCCCATATTTCACATATCTAAACAACAAAGCTGTAATATTTGGGCCATTAAGTCAATACCTATTCTGAATCTTAGTGGTTGACCTGTTTACACTCACACGAATCAGAGGGCAGCCAGCCGAATACCTTTTTATTACCATCGGACAGACAGCATCCATTATGTACTTCTCTCTACTATCCTCACCCTCATACCATGCGCTACCCTAATTGAAAATAAACGACCTAAGGGAAAATGCCCTTGTCAATACTCTGGTGTTGTACACCAGAAATGGAGAATGCCCTCCCCAGGACAACTCAGGGAAAAAGCATTGCCACTTCACTGTTAACACCCAAAGCTGGAAGTCACATTGCCTCAGCTTGAATTCTGGGACCATGACCTTATGCAAAATTCTTCATGCTTTCTTCTGTTTATAAAATATCAATGCTAAAAACGCCTACTACACATGGATGCTGTTAAGATTCACAAAAATGGTGTGTACAGTGTTTGGCGAGTAGTAAGGTGCTCAAAAATTTCAGCTATTAACTTTATCATTATGTGCCCAAAGTACAAGTCATGGTATTTAGAATTGGTTCTGAATGAAGGAAGGCTCCTTATTTAATACATAATATTAAAATAAATAGAAAATAGGGTAACTAGGAAAAAGTACTTTTCCTCGTGCCTCCTGTAGGAATTAAAAGTTATAAAAAGGAGAGGAAAATGTTAAAGGAACCATTTTGTCAATAAAGATGAAGGAATACTGGCCGCTGTCACAGTTATCTCAATGTTCACTTCAACTCCACCAGAAGTGTTTTCCCACATCGCAGTCAGAAAAACTGAGTCATGTTGATCATTCAAATTTGCACAGTCAGAAAATGGCAAAGCGAAGAGGACTTGAAACTATACCTCCCTGACACAACAGCTCTTACTTTTCCATTACATCAGTGTTCAATATATTATAGGTTACAAAATTTAGCAAGTCATGAAATCATTTTAGTGGATTTTAACCTAGCCTTTGCAAAAATTAAAAAAGGAGAAGAGAGGAGAAAATATCAGTGTACACTACATGAAGCAAATACTATTGGATGAAAGTATTACAGTCATACATGCATGTGGGTATCCATGGATCTTTGGGGTTGCCATGGAACCTGTACTTCTTAGTGTCTGTAACAGCAAAAATGTTAGAAACAAAGTAAGTACCATGTTACATTCGTCATGCTGGTGTGATAGTCAAACAAATACATATTGATTCACTGAACCACTGAGGTCATGATTTCTTGGAACTACACATATTTCAAGGAAAACAAAAAAAGTTATACATGTTAGTGAAGCAGTGTGCAGCTTTCTATTCTTTATCACATTCTCAGAAAGTACTGGGAGAATTTGGCTTGGTAATGGTTATACCATCTCTAACAAACTGAGTGGGTTGACATATCAATTAAATTTTATGTTCCTGGGTTTTTCCTCTATAAACAGAAGATAACAATTCCTTCTCTCTAATTACCTCTATGGGATTCTGAGCCATTTAGGCTAAAGTCAGTGTAGTGATTGAGGGAAATAGTCCAGGGAAAGGATAAGTGGGTGCGTGTGTCCATGCACATGTGCGCATACTTTATAGAATCCAATGCCAACAAAAGATATGGAGCAGTGTCAGAGAAGAAGGCAAAATATGTATCACACTGAGAAGGTAATTGCTGCTCTTTGAGAACATGGGATATCCTTTATTATGTGGCTAGTTCAATAAGAGTCTTAAGTAATAAAACGGAAATTATGAAGAACTTGAAAAATTGAGTAAGGTTAACACAGATATATAAAGATATTTGGATGTTAGCTAAGAAGCATATACTACTAATTTCTGGCATGGGGTCAATCTCAAGTAATTGCAGCTATTTCTATGGCAGTGACTTCCATAAACAAATGACTTTGTTTTTTATCTTCTTTCAGCTCTTCAAAGAGTAAGGCATGAAAGGAAAGATTTATTTCCCCACATGACTAACACACAGAGATGGTAGAAACACCGAGTGCATATTTTATTTATTTTACCAACTGGTACAAAGAAAATAACTTTGTATTTAACATCTCTGAAACACTAGAAAAGCATTCTCAGGCCAGGTGCAGTAGCTCACACCTGTAATTCCAGCACTTTGGGAGGCTGAGACAGGCTTGAGACCAGCCTGGGCAACACAGTGAGATCCTGTCTCTACAAAGAACAAAAAATATTCACCAGGCATGACTGTGTGCCTGTCATCCCAGCTATGTGGGAGGCTGGGGCAGAACTGCTTTAGCCCAGGAGTTTGAGGCAGCAGCGACCTATGACCGCCCCATTGCACTCCAGCCGGAGCTACAGAGCAAGACCCTTTCTCCAAGAAGAGGATGAAGATGAAGACGAAGATGAAGAAGAAGAGGAGAAGGAGGGGAATTAAAAGGAGGAAGAGATGAAGGGGAGTAGAGAGAGGAAGGAGAATAAGAGGAGGGGAGGAAGAGGGAGAGGAACGGGAGGAAGAGGAAGGGGAGGAGGGGGATGTAGCAGGAGAGGAGGAGGATGAGGGGGAAGAAGAGGAGGAGGAAGAGACAGGACTTCTCAGAATTACTAGCTCCAAATTGTGACATCTACAGTAAGACTCATGTTTCCCACTTGGTAGCCTTTAAGGGTGCCTCTCTGCTTTTTGGCCAGTTGTTATCTGTTACTTTATATGTAATCCACATTTATATCTTATCTTTGTTAAAATAAATAACTTGAAAAAAAATACTTCAGATTTAAGAATAGGCACAGAACTCCAATCCCATCAATTCAAGGACTATTTCTGAAGGGTTCGTTTGGAACACTGCTAAAAATGTGAAGGTGGAACCTGCAAGTCACATAAAGGAAGATTCCATTTTAGCCAGTTTTAACTTAATATGAGAGCAGCAGATGGTGTCTTATTGAAAGCACTTTTCAATTTTCTGGGCAAAGTAATTTCTTAAATGAAAAGGCTCCTTTAGGCACGCAAAAACTGCATTCCAAAGCTGTTAAGAGACCTAACTGCAGTCAAAAAGCTAGAAATGGTGGTAAAAGACAACTAGAACTCAGCATAATTGCCTCCTAATTTGTGCTAGAGATGATACAAATTCCTCAATGATCTCTGGTTGTTGTAAATGCGCATGTTTGTTTTTATGCATGGGTCTTTAGATGTGAGCAGTTGTTCTTGACTTTGACCCTTCTTATAGTAAGGAAATGTATAGTTTGTTTAGTTTTTTGTTTTGTTTTGTTTTGTTTTTTGAGATGGAGTTTCACTCTGTCACTTAGGCTGGAGTGCAGTGGTGTGATCTCAGCTCACTGCAGCCTCCCAGGTTCAAGCAGTTTGAAACTTACAGTTTTTAAGTGAAACACTCCTCTCCTACTCCTTGTCTCTGTGGTGACCTGCTGATGGCACCAAAAGTTCCAAGGTTGGTAACAGGATCAATTTTTTTTTTCCCCATTTACCTTGCCAAAGTGATTGGTCAAGACTGAGGAGATGTTCTGTAAGTCCATCCCTGACACTGTTCAACACATTTGATTCAGGAAATGCATGTGATCTGATTTTATTTAATGAAAGCTAATCTGATGGTCTTGGAGTTGAGAAAGTGTAAATCTGACTTTAGGGAGACCACTGGAGAACACGAACAGTGAGTGTAACACAGAGGAAAGCAAGGAAAACAAAAGAAGCTACCCAGTCTTGATGTCATTGCTTGAGTCTCCAGCTCCAGCCATACTCCTGACAAGACTCTGCCTCTTGGCTTTCATTTAAGTACGCCAATCAATTCAATTTTATATTCTCTGTGTTTGGTTTACCACAATTCACTTCTCCTTGCTCTTATCTGTGTTACTCTATATTACTTTTTGTTACTCAAAAAAGAAAGTATTTGCTTGCATTTTTGCCAAAAAGGAGAGGCTGGCCTTTTTGAGTTTTGAAGGAGCTTAAAGAAATAAATAGCACAGTAAGAGGAAAAAATGGAAATAAACAAGAATATAGAATTCCTGTTTTTATGTTTGTTTTGTTTTGTTTGCTTCAAGTTGTATGACAGAAAGTAGATGATACCTCAGTGCATAAAGAACTTTATTAGAAATTCAGTGCAGAGGTGTTTATATGGAGCCCTGCTAATACTGATTTCATTGTTTTTCACTGAATCACAACTATAATACCTCTGTGTCCCATAACAGTTACACATATTCTACATACTGCTTTAACTATGCAATGCAGACTTGGTTATGGAGAATATTTTAATGAAGCTGTTTATATGAGGAGTGCTTTGTAATATGGACTTTCTATAGAAAAGCTGAGTTTTTTGTTTTTTTTTTTTTTCTTCTGTAGCTTTGCTTTTCAGTACTACGGATAGTGACCACTTACACCTTAAAGACCCTTAGAGGAAGCAACATATATTGCCTTTTATCATTGAGTATTTTACCACAGTTAGTTAAACCTCTTGGCTCTCTTCAACTGTTCCTAGGTGTTGCATTTTGCCAAGGAGTTAAATTCATCTGAAGCTATGAAATACCTAGAAGACATTCCATTAAATATTCCATGAGTCAATCTAGTATAATGACTAAGAGTGGGGGTTCCAAACATTGGGTTACGAAGTGGAAACTATGAGTGGCGTTTAGGGAATCTGTTAGAAAATGAAGTATGCAAAATATTTTAGAATCATGTATCAGGGTAATTTTTTCTGCAAGAAAAGGCTTCTACCTTTTATCAAATTATTGAAGAAGTCTATAATCCAAAAAATGTTATTAACCAGTAGCAGCCAGAAGAAATTTGATCTTTAAAGATAAAATCAAGAAACAAGGGATATTATTGTGTTTTTCAGAATTTCCATTTTCTATTTATCTAATCGAAAACCAGCTTCAGTATGATGTCAATATCTGCAGGTGGCAGGATTATGAATACATAAAATCAAGCATGATCTAATCTGCTCTACATTGCATATCATCACGGCAATAATTGCTTCATTGTTTAGTGGTCAGGATCCCTGTGAGGAAGCATAATCCAAATGAGAATTAGATGCAAGAAACATATCTTCATGATATGACAATTAGGTTCAGTACGGATAGACTTGAACGTAAAAGGTCAATTTGTAAACTTTCAAGGATACTGTCATGTAAATGGTAAGAATTTGGGGCTTAAGAGAGAAATTTTGCAAAAAAGTTCTAATATGACTTGTATAATCACAGTTCTAAAATTTAAAATCATCTGGTCTAAAGAATTTCCTCTTAATGCACAGTTTTGTTAATCCTGGAAAATAATCACTTTTGATTTTTTTTTTTTTTGTCTAGAAATCAGAATCAGATCATTGTTTCTACTTGTTTACTGGAGGAAAAAAGGAAAGAACCAAGAAAGTAGAGAAGAAAGGAAAGAGAGAAGGAAAGAAGAAAAGAAAGAAGGAGGGAAGATGGAGGAAGCGGGAGAAGGAGGAATAGAGGAAGGGAGGAAGGGAGGAAAAAAGGAAGAAGAAATTGGATTTTTTTAATATTAACTGAATATTTCCAGAGAAACCTCCATCTCCCTGTAAGTTCAATGGCTTTACCTTTGCTTCACTTCCTAATGATCTTATAATATTTCACATATATATTTTAATAAAGACTATTAGAGGATATACTTGGATATTTTTTCCCCTCCTAGCTATATTAGCTAGGTGACTGGTAGCTAGGTTACTGCGGTGAAGACTCCAAACAACAATGAAAAGAAAACACATGAAAATAGCGGCTTAAAATAATGGAAAAGTATTTCCTGTTTTTTGTTTGTTTGTTTGTTTTTGTTTTTGTTTTTCTTTTCTTTGAGACAGAGTTTCACTCTTTTCTCCCAGGCTGGAGTGCAACGGCGTAATCTCAGCTCTCCGCAACCTCCACCTCCCAGGTTTAAGCAATTTTCCTGCCTCAGCCCCCAGAGAAGCTGGGATTACAGGCGCCCACCACCAAACCCGGACAATTTTTATATTTTTAGTGGAGACAGGGGTTTGCCATGTTGACCAGGCTGGTCTTGAACTCCTGACCTCAGGTGATCTGCCTATCTTGGCCTCCCAAATATTTCTTTTAAATCATAGACTGGGGGTGAGTGATCCAAGCTGACAGCACAGCTCTGCCTTAGATGACCATCTGGATGCCCAGCTTCCTCTCCTTTTGCACCATGTTATTGAAAACCTCGGTTTTGGAAAGGTCCATTGGCTGTCTTTCAATCTTCATTCTACCACTCCCTCCCAGTACAAGAACTCCACGGAAGCTCAGAAAGACACTTCCTAACCTTTCTTCCACTTAGGTAAACCCAATTAACTATAATTTTTGGGCAACAGCATGTGCACAGAAGTAATGTGGGAAAATCGGATCATGCTTCTAACAGTCCAGAAGTGGACTCCCTTGCTCTTTACTCTCTACTGACTGAAATCCAGACCTCACAACTCATTAAGGGTAGTGAAGCATTGAGACAGAAAGAGACCCCACCTAAAATCATAGAGTCAACCCATTGCACCAGCATGATGCCCTATTAATGTGTGACAGAAATAACATTCCACCTTTGTTTACGCCAGCGTTATGTTGGGTCTATATCACACAACTGAATCCGCTTATTAACTACTGTTTCAATCCAGTATTTGCTGTTCTTCCTCACACACTTTTCTTCTGATATAAGCTTATCTATAAATAAACTCTTCTACCTCATTTTTCTCATAGTGAGTTACTTTTGCTACAAGCAAAATAAAATAAGGCACCATAGTAATTTAGAGTTCCCATTAAGAAAAATAACAAATAACGATCCTCAAAACTTTTACTTATCTAACCAACCAGATTTCCATATCCAGATAAGAATTAGCACTGGCATATTTCCATCTCCATCTGTTGATTCCAATGTAAATTACCTAAGAACAGAAAATTCTGCCTAAAGCTATATGTATGAAATTTTCCACTGAATACCATGTAGCTACCAGCATAAAAATAAGAATGAAATCTTAGGAAAACTAAATTATGGAAAAAAGAATAGGATACAGTTGAAAGTCATATTCCTGAGCACTGATGTTAGAAATGGAAATTGCCTGCATGGTGAAGAGACAGCCAGTTGGAAGGAGACAGAGAGTTAGGTGATCTGCCTAGATCATGGGCCTGCTGCCTCCTTTCCTTCAGTTCAAATCATATTGTATTTTATTTTTATTACACACAAGCTCTGTTGCCTTAGGCATGTCTTTCTTTGATAGCTACAACTTCCTCTTCTTACTGCCCATCTCTCACTAATCAATACACTACGAGGTGCCAGAGTAATTTCCTTTTCATAAGACTTTTACCACTTCCTGACACTTTTCACATTTCTTTCCTAATTATTTTTGGATTTTGACACCAGACAGAGAGCTCTTGTCCTCCCTAATAGGCATTTACCTTCCACATGTTGGTCCAACTTTTGCTTAGCCCAGGCCTGTCAAGCATTTATTTTCTTTCTTTCTTTTTTTTTTTTTTTTTGTCTTTTTTGTTGTTGTTGTTCTTTCCACACTCCCCAAACCATCAACCCTAGTTTGAGTTTGTCCTTACATCCTAAGAAGTATTTTTTTCTTCTAATATTCACTAATATTTTCACAAAATATTTTCATAATGCTTCTCAATCACTACTAAGAAGACTTTGGAGGAAAAAAATTGAAAACAAGAAACCATTAATACTTATCGGGGCAGTGCAGAAAATATTACAAATTATTCATCATAACAGTGAGAACACATGGACACAGGGAGGGGAACATCACACAGTGGGGCCTGTCTGGGAGTAGAGGGAAAGGGGAGGGAGAGCATTAGGACAAATACCTAATGCACGCAGGGCTTAAAACCTAGATGACGGGTTGACAGGTGCAGCAAAGCACCATGGCACATGTATACCTGCATAACAAACCTGCACATTCTGCACATGTACCACAGAACTTGAAGTAAAATAATAATAATAATAATAATAATAATAAAATAAATTATTCATCATAGGTAAACGACTCACATCTCCACCTTATGTGCTTACTTAAATACCTGTTCTCTGAGGTCTAACGTATTTTTAAACAGAGTCTTAATAAATACACCATAAAACTTGCATGCGATATTATAATACAAATGTACAGTATTATAAATGTAATGAATGCATCTATATTATTATCTACACAAATGTTTTTATTATTTTTTACTATCAATATCAATTTATTTAAACATTTTACAGCATTTTTACTTGAAAACATTTCTTGATCTTAAATATAAAAATGTAATATCATAAGAACAGTTGTTTAAATTTCTCAAATTTTATGTATGTTAAGCCCCAAATAAATACACATTTAATATCACTTATTTCATATATGTTTACTCAAACTTTGCCTACACATAATTTCCATTCTGATGTGTTTTTCTATTCACTAGATGATAACAGATAAGAATATTAACACTATAGGTTGATCTTAATGCATATTGCAGCCTGTTACCTTCTCTAGCTGATAAACATGTGAGTGGCCAGGAATTAGGTGGAGGAACAATGCTGATTCAGATTTTATAGGACTAAGGCTTTACTGATTTTATAGAACACCATTAGTACTTAGAAATATTACAGATCTACTTGGTTACAGTTAACAAATACTCCTTGGAGACCAATACGACCTCAGAAACTACTTATATAACTTTAACAGCACACTACATAAAACCAGTGAATTTAATTTTCACCCTATCTCATATTACAGAAGAAAACGTTCACAGATCCGATTGAAATTAATAGCCTAATGTCTAGCCAACATCATGACTTCTTAATAAATCTTTGCTAAATGAATAAATGGTAACTATGTGCAGAAGATTCATAGAAAATTGGATTAATAATGTTCACTTATTTAACTAAAAACCTTAAGCTAAGACCCAACAAAGCAAATATGGAATCAGATGACCCTAAATCATGACCACATGAATTCTAATATGACCCAAGTGACTCCAGGGCTGAGAAGCTTTCAGTCTAATTAGGCAGAATGCACTGATGCATTATTCTAGAGAGAGGGAGGTAACTAAATACTCTGGAAAGTGTTAGACAAATTTAGGATTCTTGTTCCGATTCTGACACAAACAAACTGTAAACTTGGACTATTCTCTTAGAATCTCTCATTTCTAAGCTCCAACATGTTAGAGGTGGATTTCAAGTCAGTCTCTGTTATGGACAGAATTGTGTCTCCCCAAAATCCATCTGTGGAAGTCCTAACCCCTAGTACCTCAGAATGTAATCTTATTTGGAGATAGGGTCTTTTCAGAGGTAATTGATGTAAAGTGAGCTAGCTCATTAGGGCAGACCCTAATTCAAAATTACTAGAGTCCTTAAGAAGCAGGGAATTTGAACACAGAGATGTGCATACAAGGGAGAACAAGATGTGAACACAACGATGGCCAACCAAACCGAGAAGAGAGGTTTGGAACAACTCCTTCCTGAAAGAATCAACTCTGCAAACACATTGATTTTGGATTTCTAGCCTCCAGACTGTGAGAAAATAAATTTATGTTGTTTAGGTGTGTAGTATTTTGTTACAGCAGAGCTAGCAAACTAATACAGTCTCTAAGGTCTTAGCCAACTTGAAAATATGATGATGTGAGGAAATAAGGACTGTAAAAAAAAAAAAAATGGGTGAAAGTGGGAGAATTTGTAAGACACACCAAGTCTGCGAGCTAGCATAAGCACCAGTATGTATTCAGGAGCCACAGTAAAAATAATAATAACAATAATAATAATAATAATAATAAAAGCTCCAACAAGTATTGCTGAAGAGTAAATGCTAAATACTTTAACAAGGCAGAGGTAGTTAAGTAATGGTCTCTGGTATGGTAGAAAAGGGGGAGAAGATAGTTTAAAATTCACAACATTTCTAAATAAAATAAGTAACATTTTTTTCAATTTCACTATTTAAAAATTAATATAGCCCAACTGGAACAACTAGGAACTTTCTGAGCCATTACATTGTAAAGAGCTTTCAAACACTGTTAGGGTCATTTAGACTTTTAGTCCTTAAACTAAATTCAGGCTTTTAGTCCTTAAATTGAAAGAAAAGAAAAGAAAAGAAAAGAAAAGAAAAGAAAAGAAAAGAAAAGAAAAGAAAAGAAAA
>NC_045436.1:154907313-155046463 GCF_002776525.5 Piliocolobus tephrosceles
AAAGAAAGAAAGAAAGAAAGAAAGAAAGAAAGAAAGAAAGAAAGAAAGAAAGAAAATCCTCCAAATACAATTAAGCAACAAACCCACAAAACTGTATTTCTGTGGATTTGAATTTATCCAAACTGGTGTCAGAGGGTATTTGTATTATGAACATGGGGCATATTGCATGCTATATTAAACATATAGAAGTAAAAATACCCAATAAAATATTCAATTTTGACCTGAATCTCACGACCTCATGAATATCATACTGCAAAACCATCAAATCATATTCCTGTAATATGACCTACATTCCCTCTTAATTTAAGAAAAGTGAGAAACTAGCTAGATGATCATTGTAATTCTCTGCAAAATTTCTCATTATTTAGAAATACATATAGATCTCAAATTAAATTTGTATATAGATCTCAAATTAAATTTGTATTACATTTTAATATAACATTGGGTAGCCAAGAGTTTTTTCTCTGCCATATCTCCATAAAAAGTTCTCAATTATACATGATTAAATTTTATTCAATTTTATATATTTGTCTAATGACATCAGAATCCCCAGATATAATATATAAATATTTTATACCAAAGTTAGCTCTAAAGCATAATTGTATTCATTGAATTAATTTTCCTTTAAATTCTTATTGTAACGTGGATGAGACTTCAGGTATATTGTGACTAGAGGACTTAGTGGCTGCTTTCACAGTTTTATGCCACTGTTCTCCCTAGTTGAGCAGAAATAGTATACATAATAAAAGAGAAACTATTCTTTCATCTTAATCAAACTGATAAATCAGGAAAAGAACACTCAGGCCTGAATAATGATGATGTATTCATTTAGTTCACTCTTTGACATAATTTCAGCAAAAATAAAATTCAGTAATTCCTTTTGCTGAGTAATAAGGGAAGCCAATTATAACAATAATGGCCAGTGTGACTAGCTGTCATTTACTGAGTGCTTACACAGTGCCAGGCACTGGTCTGATTCTTGACATGTATTACTGAATCCTCATAAGCAAGCTAAAAGCTAGGCACTATTATTATGTCTATTTAAAGGATGAGGAAAAAATGAAGTACAGTGATATTAAGGAACATGCCCAAGATCAAACATCAGAAGGAGACATTGTTCTCGTCTAATTTGTTACACTGCCTCTGCAAAGGAAGAGCTATGTAAACAACTATATATGAATGCCTACAATGAGCTAGGCATTGTGTGGATGATTTATGGGAATTGTCCTCATTTTATTGATGAGCGATTGACATTTACAGAGGTTAAGCCATTCAAGATCACAGCTACCCAATGATGGTCAGAATTTGAATTTACGTTGCCTGAATCCAATCCCAAGGTTCATTTCACAATATTCACATCCAGGTTATAATGGAATATAGTCTAGCACAGGGCTGCAAATACCACAGCCCACAGGTCAAATTCAATAAAATGTATGAAATTCAATAAAATAAAACTTTTATTGGAACAGAGCCGTGCTCACTCATTGACTATTGCCTATGACTGCTTTCATGCTGTAATGGCACACTTGAGAAACTGTGACAGAGACTATGGCCCACAAAGCCAAAATTATCTGTCTCGATCCTTACAAAAAAACTTTTCAGATCCCTGGTCTAAGTTGTCCCTGAACAACATCTTGGTAGAAATTAAAAGAATTCTGATATGATTATAGTTGCTGTGTTTTATATTTAATGTATTAATAAGCAGTAACTGGTAAAGAACTTAAAAATCAAAACAAAACAAAGGAACCCAATGTATCCGTTATGGATTAAATTGTTTCTTTCTCCCAAAAGATATGTTGAAGTCTTAACCCCTGATACGTATAAATGTGACCTCGTTTTGAAAAATGTGCAGATGTAATCAAGGTCAGATGAGATTTACTGATGTAGACCCTAATCCAATATGACTAGTGTCCCAAGAAAATGAAAGCACCTATGTAAGGACAAAAATGCAAAGAGAGAATGATGCCATAAGATGATGGAGACAGGGTTTGGAGCGATGCAGCTGCAAACCAATGAATGCCAAGGATTGATGGGTCACCACCATCAGCAAGGATGGGGCGATGAAGGATGCTACCAGAGTCGCAGAATGACCCTAGCTCTGCTGACACCTTGATTTTAGACTTTTGACTTTAGAACTGTGAAATCCTACATCTCTATTATTTTGTGCCACCTATTTTTTATCACTTTTTAATGACAGGCCTAAGAAAGAAATACAATGCATTCAGGATATTTAGAGGCAGATATTAGCATTAAGTTACTCATTTTGAACAGTTAGCAGAGGTTGCCAGCTGAACATCAACACTTTGTTTTTATTTTGTCTTTGTTTCTGGTGGACTTGTATTCGGAAAGTGGCTGCCCTGTCAGAGGCTACATTTCTCTTGCCCCCGTTGACTTAGTCAGACTCAAGTGACTTGTACTCATCAACAGAGTATTATTGGAAGCAAAATGGGCAAAGTGACTAAGAAAGCAGTGTGTCTTCTTCAGGCTGGATGCACAGGATCTGGCAGATGGTTCAGAAGCCCTGTTGGGTCATGGAGCCACAAGATGAAAAAAGTCTGAACGCTGAACAAACACATGGAGCAAAACCCTATGCTCCTTACCCATCCTCTGCTAACTGGTCTCTATGCGAGAGAAAAGTAAACTCTGGGGGTAAGTCCTTGGAATGGTTTTATATTATGTCAGCTACAATTACATTAACCATAGTAACTACTAAACACAAAATCAAATTTTTCATCATCTCTAGAACATGAACTCCCTGTAGATGTCATATTATGATTCCTCTACGAATATTTCTAAAAACAAATGAAGAAGGGCATCACCAATGTAAAGTTCACAAGCACCTTAATCCAAACTCAAACAACATTTGCCATCAGCACAAACCTCACAGAAGAGCCACATAAAATAAATGACAAGAGAACATCCAAACAACTGCTAAGTATTGCATAAAAAGTGAGTAAACCTCAGAATTTGGGGCATAGAAGATGTTTACAGGTGCCACGATGTGCAAAACCAGTGGTAATAACTAGATGTGGACCTCTAAGCGGAAAAAAAAGGTAGCTCAAATATCAATCTGAGGCACAGCCAAGACTGTGTTTGAAGCAAAGCATTAGACAAGAGGTGAGAATAAATGAGTCACTGACAGCTTTGCCTTCTGCAAACAATGGCTTCCAAGTGACGCCAAAATGTGATCTTTCCGTGGGTGCAACAGGGAAACCAATTGGTGCTATTTTCGCACTTCCTAGAGGCAATAACACATCTAGAGAGAAGTCTTTGTCAAAGATAGTCTTTAAAGCTGCAACTCCATAGAAGCTTTCTATGGTTAGGAGGAGCATTTACCTGTCTTGAATAAAATAAGATGAGATAACAAATACAAAAATTTTCAAATGAGACATTCTACTTTTAAACTTCTTTTTAAAAATTCGTTTCTTCTTTTTTTATTTTTAAAGTAAATCTAAAGACTTATGTAAGACCTGAAACCATAAAATCCCTAGAAGAAAACCTAGGCAATACCATTCAGGACATAGGCATGAGCAAAGACTTCGTGACAAAAACACCAAAAGCAATGCCAACAAAAGCCAAAATTGACAAATGGGATCTAATTAAACTAAAGAGCTTCTGCACAGCAAAAGAAACTATCATCAGAGTGAACAGACAACCTACAGAATGGGAGAAAATTTTTGCACTCTATCCGTTTGACAAAGGGCTAATATCCAGAATCTACAGCAAACTCAAATGAAGTTACAAGAAAAAAACAAACAACTCTTTCAAAAAGTGGGTGAAGGATATGAATGGACGCTTCTCAAAATAAGACATTTATGCATCCCACAAACATATGAAAAAAAGCTCATCACCACTGGTCATTAGAGAAATGCAAATCAAAACCACAATGAGATACCATCTCATACCAGTTAGAATGTTGATCATTAAAAAATCAGAAAACAACATATGCTGGAGAGGATGTGGAGAAATAGGGATGCTTTTACACCATTGGTGGGAGTGTAAATTAGTTCAACCATTGTGGAAGACAGTGTTGCAATTCCTCAAGGATCTAGAACCAGAACTACCATTTGAGCCAGCAATCTCATTACTGGGTACATACCCAAAGGATTATAAATCATTCTACTATAAAGACGCATGGATATGTATGTTTATTACAGCACTGTTTCCAATAGCAAAGACTTGAAACCAACCCAAATGCCCATCAATGATAGACTGGATAAAGAAACTGTGGCACATATACAACATGGAATACTATGCAGCCATAAAACAGGATGAGCCCTTGTCCTTTGCAGGGACATGGATGAAGCTGGAAACAATCATTCTCAGCAAACTAACACAAGAACAGAAAAGCAAACACTGCATGTTCTCACTTATAAGTGGGAGTTGAACAATGAGAACACATGGACACACAAAGAGGGGAACATCACACACTGGGACCTATTGGTGGGTGGGGATTAGGGGAGGGATAGTACTAGGAGAAATACCTAATGTAGATGGTGGGTTGATGGGCGCAGCAAACCACCATGGCACGTGTATACCTATGTAACAAACGTGCATGCTTTGCACATGTATCCTATAACTTAAAGTACAATAAAAAAATAAAGTAAATCAACATAATTATTTTCTGAATTTGCACAAACTAAACTACATATATTAATTAATTTTTGATAAGTTTTCCTTGTTCTTGCTAACAAAATTCTTTTTTACATGAAGTCCTAATGAGACGGCAGATTTATCTTTCTGGGGCGGCATGCTGCTGCGCGATCAGCGGATTAGCTGCCACCCTGGAACTGGCAAACTACCTTGGGGTATTTCTGTGCTATCTGACAGAAGGAATCCAAGATTATCATGTCGTTCTCCATCACTAGCTGAAAAAAAAAAAAAAAGCTTGATAACATTTTTGGTTTTCTTTTGACATAGTATATTTTTAGTTCACCCCTTTTCGTTTTACTAATTCTTTTTCATACGGTTGAACTATTTTGCAGATAAAACTTCAACAAGTAAAGACAAAAATTTTTGCTTGGAAGTCACACTGTACATCAGGAAGCTAGAGTTACATACAGAAACATCTGTCAGCATATGGCTATACAGATGCATCACAACACTTTAGGGTCTGACAGCTTTACTTTGGATGGGCTCTTCAGTAAAAGAACAAATTGCTTTGTTTTCTTGGATTCTAAAACAACAGGCCTATTCCAGAGGTCAAGAATTCTTGATATTAGATCCTGGATTCCATCAGTCACACTTACATAAACATAGATTTTTTATTTTTTTTCCCTCAGAGAGTTTATCATGTAATTATATTGCTTAAATCATACAAAGCAGAAAAAAATCGAAAAAAAATTAAGCTCAAGGAATTGCCATTACAAACAGAAGTCTTTGAATAAACATTATAAAATGGAAGGCACTGAAGATCCCTTGTCAGAGAAGCTAAATGAGAACATACACAACGACTGCTCGTAAGTGCTCAGGAAAAGGCAGAGACAATTCAGCAAGGAACTTAAGTCAGCAGCGTAATGTTTAAAATTGGGGTTTTGCAATCTGACATACCACTTGAATTTCAGCTGTACCATTTTGTATGATCCTAACATGCAAATGAACCTAAATCACCATTTTTTCATCTTTAAAATAGTACTATAATAGGGATTAAACGAGGTGATGTATGTAAAACACTTAGCACCATGCCTGGCATATAGGAATTTCGCCAGAAAGGGTAGCTTTAAAAAGTGAATATTCATAACAGTTGGTATCATTAACTGAAGTCCCAGTTAGTAGTGCATGAATTTTTATTTCTGTCAGAATACATTTCTGACAGGACTACTGAAAAGTAGTGAAAATGATGGATTTTACAAGACATGTAATGACGGATAATAACTATTAATAATAACTAATGTGGCTTCAAATTTCAGCCTCTTTTAGGGAAAGGTTTTATGACATCCTCTTATAGAAAAAGCAGCATGATTGACAGACCTACATTTTAACGTATATTAAAAATATCATGCAATTTTTAAACTGCATCCTAATCCAGAACTATATGTTAGTTTCTCAAAATAAGGATATCACCTCTGATACAATTCAAGTAGCTCTTTTGAATAGCCCTACAATCAGAAAGAAAAATGAATGCTATTTTCCTCTCAGGTGATCCATATGAGTGACAGGGACAAATAGACATATTCCACATCACACTGCATGTCTGTCTTCCCCTTTCTCGCAAGGAAGTGGCAGCACCAATGAATCACCAAACCTTCTGCGGGCTCCTACCCAGAGAAAGACACTGTGCCAGGCTCTTAGTTGAATCCACGGATGTCTAAATCCTCGTCCATCCTTCCCCCAGGGAGCCTACAGCTTAGGTAATGAGATCCAGGAGAAAAATATGATGGGTAGGAATGCAAAAGTTAGTGAGTACATCATGTACCGTCTTAAAAGAGGCTTTCATTCCTCCTTGCTAAACAATGATTTGCGTTTTAGGTGCCCTGAAGTATAGGTCAAATGTAAATAATTACAAAGCACATCACAAAATATATACTTTCTTACCCCTTTGAGTATATTCTTTAAAACTCCAATAATTTCTGTGAGGGGGGCCTGTGGGAAATACTAAATTGGACCCTCACCTCCATTCTTACCTTTTTCTCCCTTAGCATACAGAGGCTAATTCTACACAGGATAACCAAATCAAATCAGAACTGAAAGTTCAAACCAGCAATAATTCTCCATCAGTGGTTTATGTTTCTGGGAAGTCATAGAGTGCTCTGATCCATGGACCTGCACAGACAGCCTGAGTTGACATACCAATTGAATCTCATCACCCTGGGCAAACAATCTCTAATTCCATCTAGACAGTAGCAAGTAAAGGTGTAGAAAATAAATTTCCCATTTCTACACCATGAACCTTAGATCTACCTCACATTTAAGAGTAAGGTTTCATTTCCTTTTTGTTACCCCAACCAAAGTCCAGCTCTGTGTTCTGGGGGAAACCAAAAAAGAAAAGAAAAAGGAAAACAAAAGGGCAGGTTTACTGTTTTATCAAAATGAGGGCTACATGCAGAAACTTCTTTACTGGCTGCAGAAGGGTTTCATCTTTCCTTTGCAAGTCCTGTTTCTCTATAAATGATTGTCTTATTCCAGTTTACCATGTAAGGATTGCAGAGAAAGGAGTAAAAACACATCAAAAGGAACAATACTTTTTTTTTTTTTTTTTGCCCGAGATTCTATTTGTGGAAAGAATTTTCCTTTTATGGCCATGGCCAGAAAGCAACTGATTGCTGAGCAAAGCTGTGTAAGCAAAATATCCATTCACTTCATTTCACAGAAATGTAACCTGGAAAATTGAACAGAAAAGTTAGAAACTGGAGTATATTCGCTCTAACCTTATGGCAATCAGCCCAAAAATGCCTCTATTAAAAGATCTAAGTCAAATAAAGAAAGCTGTCGGGTATAATGGAAAGAGCATGAACTTGGGGTCAAACAGATCTCATTTTGCCTCTGCTTAATTCTTTGCTACACAAGCTGACTAAGCATCCGTTTCCTTAAATTTACAATATTGATATAGGCAATACTTCCTTCTGGAGGAAGTTTAGAGAATTTAATGAAATAATGTAGATATGTTAGGTCATTAGTAACCTGTTAGGTAACAAGCCAGGTTAAACTTCTCAAATCTCCCCTCATTACTAACATGTAAATAAAGTTAAGCTTCTTGATATAGAACCAGCTTTTAAAAAATTTTGCCAAGTAAAGAAATGAGGGCAATGGAAGGAACTAGAAGGAGCCATCAGTTAATGAGCAGAAACAGCTCAAGACTATCAGGTAATAAGACAGCTTTAAAAAGACAGGAGTGGAGTCATTTCATGTTCATTTAACATACAGGAATTCAACTATTTAGGTTCAGGCAAAAAGACAGAAGGAGCTTAGCTTGTGTATACCATTTTATCCAATTTTCCACTCTATGGAAGTATGCCCCTAAATTCGAGTGAGAGGATAAGAATGTATCTGCTCTTCTCTCAGGCATCTTACTTCCATCTTTCCTTCCAGCATTTGAGGATTTCCATGCCAAGTGTGATTCAAGGGTCAAAAAACACATGGTTTTCATACAACATACTCTATAAGTATGCCAACTACTTCCACTGGTTCTTAAGCATCAACTAATCATCAACTGAGAAAAGACTGGCTATGTTAGAGAGACAGAAGGTGTGTATGTTTTTATCACTTCCTTCCTATGAGGTTTTCCAAGGTAATTTTCCTTAAAATATGACAACATCGTAAATTATTAAGAATACTTACAAACTATTATGAACCTTCAACTGTCATCTCATGGCCTAAATGTGATGCACTCCTAGAGCTCTACAAACTTTCTAGGTGGTATTTAATATGGTTGGAACAACTGTTACTCACATGTTCAAATTCCCTACGTGAGATTCAGTGAACAGTCTGCCAAACTACAGTCCAGCTTCTCCTGAAGAACCCTTAGGGATGGGAACTCACTACTTAGAGGATTTCCACTTTATTTATGGATCTGCCCATTGAAATGTTCTAATACTTATTTAAAAACCCCCTTTCCTGTAAATATCGATCACTCTCCTGAATACTACAATGTAATTCCTCTTAAGCATGACAAATACTCAAACATTTCAAATTTTTAACATAAAACCTTATAAACATCCCAAGTCCTATGTTCTCCAGGTCAAACGTTACTGAAATCTTCAGCCTTTTTTTATATGGCTTTTTCATCATACTGACTTCCTTCCTCTTCAAAATTATTTTAGTTTTTGACTGGGTTATGTCTCTTGTTACCTGAGACACCTAAAAATAAGCACAAAGCAACTAGTAGGGTATGGCCAGTGTTAGACTGTTTATCAGTTCCTACTTCTCATATGCTTCATCTTAATCAAGTGTTCTAAAATCACATGAGCTCATTTTGTTGTGAGAGCCGCACTCAGTGCTAATTTATGTTGTAACTTATATAAAACTCCTGAAGGTTGTTGTCATTGATGCTGCTCTTGAAGTTTATCTTCCTCATTTTTTTAATCTGAATTTTGCCTAAATTTTTCCCCATTATCTTTATTAAACTGCACTTTGTGAAACTCCATCCCTAATCCAGCCTGTGAGAACCTTTTGCACTGAATTACTTTGAGATGTTTACACATTGGACCGAGCCATAGTGTCTTAGTAACCAGAAATATCTAACAAAATCAGAGGTTTCCTCAGCTGAACTTTGAAAGTGCAAACTTTTTCATTCACAATGTAGGACCACTGAAGAGAATATCAAAGCATCTAATTTTTTGGACTGACTTTGTTGTGTAATAAACAATCTGTCATCTATGTAAATGTAGTATAGCATCTATAGCTGATGATTTTAGGAACAACAACAAAATTAAACTTCACTATTTTCACTGGTAGATTAAGCTGGCTCCATTGGCAACAAAAGAATGTGTGTGTGTGTGTGTGTGTGTGTGTGTGTGTGTGTGTGTGTGGGTTCTCCAATAATTTTTCTTTCTAAGATAAAAATTAAAGGACTTAAGGACTTTCTCATAATAACTGTTTATTAAATTTGAGTCTATAACTTCCCTAATTTTTCAAGGAAGGAATACAATTAATATTGCTATTATGGGTTTATTTATATGTCTGTCCCATATTCGGGATATACTGAGAGGTCAGGGGACATGTTGTTGTGCTGTGTTTTGTTTCTAGTGTAATTAATATGTTCCTAGTGTAATTAACACATTCTACTGAATGAATAAACATATAAATGAATGAAAAGGTCATACAATTGAAAAATCAATACAAAAACAAAGAGATGGTCTTGGAATAATTAACCAACTTCCTCTCCAGTTGCAGAATTCCTCCGCCAGTCTTTTGTGCACTGTGTTGAGCCGATCACAGATTAAAGTAATTACAGTGAATTCTTGATTGCCGTCATGCGCTCTAGCTATTTTATGAATAGCCTATCACAACTAATTCCAAACTTATCTGCTGCCACCCAGCATATGCCTGAGTTACAGTCAGCCTCACTGATAGCAGATGTATGCTTCAGGAAAGCACATTTATGTTGACATTTCTGCACAGAATACACAATTATCAAATTTATTCTAGTGGGGGTTGGAAAAAACCCAGAAGCATTCTGAAATAAAATGGATAATTTTTTGTGTGGATGAAATTTTTGTGTGTGCCAAACTTCAATACAAAAGTTTAAATAATGATTTCCAACCTCACCAATGAGTATATGGAGAAGTATAAGAAGTTAACAATCCTAGTCAGACACATTTGAGAGTCTTTCCTCATTCCATATTTATGGAACAGCTTTTATGCTGTAAGATATGCCAGGAGGCAGAAGGTTAATTCTTGCCCTAGAAAAACCTTACAAGCCAGAGGTTAGACACATGTAAACCAATAAACACTAAATCAGAATTTCTCAGCCTCAACACTATTGACATTTGTGCTTGATGATTATTTGTTATAGGGACCTAGCTTCTGTATTGCAGAATGCTTGGCAGAATCCATACCCTCCACCCACTAGATCCCACCCTCTATGTGACAACCAAAAACATCTCCAGACATCACCAAATGTTTCCCCAGAGGCAAAATCACCACTGGTTGAGAACAACTATATTGCAGCCACATACGGTGGTTTGAGATTACAGAAGAAAGAATAGTTAACTGCATAATCAGGAAATGAGGCATCATTTTCTGGGCAGGAAACCAATACAATACCTTCTTCATTCCATAATATTTTCAAGCAAGGGGAAGTTATTCCATAACCACCAGGCAAAAGTCCAATTTCCCTTAGTGGTACTCTGATCCCAGAACACATATGAATTTGGAGTGCTTTGAAATTGCAAAGGGGACACATTTAGTGGTAATGCCAAAGCTGTCCAGACATAAAACTCCTTCCATAAAAATGAGAGAATTTACTTTAGTACTTGTCTCTTGTATACAACTAGAAAATCTTTTTTTTTTTTCAATTTCTTTAACTCACCTTTGGCAATACATTCTCATACTCAGAACTATGTTTCCATAATCATGTGGTTCAAGACGACACTAAATCAGTCTCATGGTACTAAAGTAACCCCTTAATAATGTAGTGCTGCAGACCTCAGAAGGTCAAGAGAACAAATATTTTCATTTCAAGTAAGAAAGACAAAATCAAGTGAGACTTCCTGGTCTCACTTATGACCCTTTTGTTGTTGAATTGAGAGAAGCTACTAAGAATAGGAAGCAAAAAGCAAGATTCTTCTGTGCATTTATTTAAAATCTGCAGCAATGGAAGATTCAGCAGAGGCGACAAACCCTAAAAGGATATTTGCAATTGGCATAAGATATTATCTTGGTAAAAAAACTAGATAGAATATATTATCACTTCTTAAATATAATTCTGTAATATCTCACTATGTACACACTTCAAGTTTAGAAACAAATTTCTACATTTCCCAATAGAGAAGCCATTGGAACACAAACCTCTGCATATATGAATAGGGATTTCCCAAGTTCTCAGCATGATATTCTACATCGTGGATATAGATGGCTAATGGCAAGAGAGTTTTCTGTGGAGAGAATAATGTGATTCTGACAATTCTGGTTCCTATAAAGGAAATATGTTAGCTACAGAGAATTTCACACTGTTGGCATCCCTCTCGGAAATTCCTGGAGAGCACCAAATAATTTTTGATTTTCATCACCACTGTGAATTTCTCCACTTGGTTTGTATCCTAATCATTATCAACACCTTATTATTGTTTATATTCCAGTTTAAAGAAATATAACATGGGTAAGCTGGAAGACCAAGAAACAGAATTCAGAGGACTTGGGAAGCTAGTGATACAACCTTGATCTTGACCTCAGTTTCTTCAACCATAAAGTGAGGACTTAAAGTATATCATTTCTATAGTCCCTTTCAGCTTTACTAATACATAAACCAGACTTCTTAACATGCCCTAAGTAGGATTATATTTTCTCATGTATAGAATTTATACCTAGCTTATAATTTGAAACTAATGAGGGCCAAAATGAACCAGAAATTTAACTTGGGGGGAACAAAGTCAAATAAAAGGTTATCAAGGTGCTCTACTTCTAAGTAGGTTCTATATAACTTCTGTCTGACCAAAATATGATTTTATACCATTGAACATATACCAACTACAAATAATTCATTTAATGTTACTTTGATATGTACCTGTATATGAAGGTAAAAGCATTGGGTTTACATTCTCAAAAAGAGCAACAACAAAAATAAAGCTTCCTAAGTAAACATTAAGTAATATAGTACTACACTAGAAAATTGTGTGTGGAAATTAATCCCATTACTTGAGCTATACTGAATTTAGCAATCATAAATTTCAGAACTTCAGAATAGTTAAAAATTATCCTAAATCCCTCAATTCACAAGTGTTGAAATAAGGGATACACAGCAGAAAATAATGAATACAATTAAGGAGGTCATTTCTTTGTCATTGTGTTGCTTTTTCAACTACCCTGTGTATACAGATATTTCACTCATGTGGTTACTAAAACATGCAGACAAACATACATGTATTTAGTTGCTCAGATCCGCTGTTAAGAAAATACAAATATCACCCTGGTTAGTCATGTTATACCTGCATGCAGTATGTCACTAGGGAATCAGAAGCAAGAGAGTGGGGGTGAATCAGAGAAAGTAATTACCTCTACCGGAAAAACAACTCAAGATCCTGTAATGCTGGTGTCGATGGTTGGAGGCATCATCCTCACATACAAAGAACAGTACTTCAAGTTTATAAAGTGGGACTGTCATGAGATACAACTGATTCAGCAGACAACGCAAGAACATTTCTCTCTCGTACACACGCTCCCTTCTGCAATCACCTTTTCTTAATTACCAAGTAGCTAAGATCTTCCTGCATAAACTGTAAATGTCTCTGCAAACTCTTTTTACTGCATTATCAAATATATAGATCTAAAAATAGTTTTAAAAATAATTTTGATATGGAAAAGTATCCTATGTAAACAGCAGTTAAAAAAATCAATTCAAAAGCAGATGACAGTACACTGGGTACTAGAGATTCAAAGATAACTATAAGATGTTTTCCTTCCTCGTTGAGCCTTAAACCTAATTATCAAAACTGAAATAAACCTGCATACTCTTTAGAAAAGTCACATGTTAAATTTGGAAATATTAACAAGAATACAACCCTAGTACCTTCACATTTATTTTTACATAAAATTTTTAATACATATTATATCACCTCAAAATTTGAACATTATAAAAGAGCAGATGATGCTGTTTTTGGTCTTGGAGCAAGATTGAGCAAGAGGGTAATCACGTGGGAAGAGAAGATCCTGGACATATAAGCAGAACCTCAGAAAGGTGTGTCCTTGTTCACACAGACTCCCAAAATATGTAAGGCATGATGCACAAGTTGAAAAGTACAATGAATAGACAATCCATAATTAAGAAACCCTAAAGCTTTCCAATTTGAAAATATGGCTGATACTAAAACAAAGAAACAAAAACAAAATACTTAATTATTCATTTACACTTGCCAATGTCCTCTCTGCTCTACTTCCTCAGAGCAGTACAGTGACTTTTTCCAATTCAATGGTGTCTTTTTTGACAATCATAGAGTTCAGTGAGTTATTTTATCCCCTTGGGAAACTCTTCTTTTTAGACCCTCCCTGGAGAGAGAGAAGTCATGATTTTGAAAGCAGAGAGAGACCTGGTGCTCCATGACTTAGTAAACACACCGCAAAGTATTTAGCTTACTTGTACCTTAAATTTTCCCATCTGTTGAATGGGAATGAGAGCCGCCTTTCAGAGGTTTGAGAATTCAGTGCCTTACTGATGTTTGTGTTTGAAAAGAATCTAACACACAGTACGTGCTCCAACAAAGACTGGTTCTTATTTTTTCACTACTTTTAGAATTTCCCCTCCAATGAAAACGGAAAGATTCCCAGCCTCAGTCACATTTTCATGAAAAGTTTACTGTTATTGATTTTTTCTTCTGAACTTCTCTTTAAGGTACCAACTCATTGAGAGACTTCTTTCTCTTACTTTCCAATGTGCTTCACTCAGTCTTTACACTTTCCTGTATCTACTAGAAGCAAAGTCCGTTGGCTTTTAGTTTCCTTCCAATCAGCTAAATTCTTACCATTCTCAACTGAGACAATTTTTGCCTTCTAAAGAATCAGAGCTGGCCCGGCATGGTGACTCACGTCTGTAATCCCAGCACTTTGCGGGGTCGAGGCTGGCAGATCACTTGAGGTCAGGAGTTCAAGACCAGCCTGGTCAACATGGTGAAACCCCGTCTCTACTAAAAGTACAAAAATTAGCTGGGTATTGTGACAGGTGCCTGTAATCCCAGTTACTCGGGAGCTGAGGCATGAGAATCACTTAAATCTAGGAAGTGGAGGTTGCAGTGAGCCAAGACTGCACCACTGCACTCCAGCCTAGGCGACAGGCGACAGAGTAAAACTGTGTCTCCACGAAAAAAAAAAAAAAAAAAAGAATTAGAGCTTTCTCTGATGCACATACAGGGGAATGAAATAGCTATTGTTTCAAAATATCACTCAGAGGGCAGTATACAAGTATTAGGACAGATTTATTGACTTAATCTGATGTGAGTATGCTCTCCTAATTATACCTAAACATTGATAAACTATTTAAAATGCTGTGTGGTTATATACATTGACCCTTAATGTCCTTTTCACCTAGGAAAAAGTCTAGGATGAAAACCATAGTTTTAGATAGGCAAATTGTCCTAAAAATGAGTATGCACTGCAATGTAACAAAAACAAAATGAACAACTTCACTACAATGATAAGAGTAGCAATAGTTAAGAGCAAAGAGAAAAAGGGAGAAAAAGGAAAGGCTGTTTTCAGATATAGCTATAAGCTGTAGTGCTCAGGACGAAAGCTAGAAAGAGTAACACTATTGGCCAAACACATGTGTGGCCACCATCCGTCAGACAATACAGAATTCCTGCAGGTAACTGATTATTATTTCCACTACCAAATGGTAAAACAGTATGTGGCAAGTTAGAAGAATTCAAAACAGAAACTCAATATATTCATCTCAGAAACTACTCTCACATAGGACACACTTAACTTTTTTAAAAAAAGACTTCATGGGGAATCTCAGCACTATAACAAGATGAAGAACTAAATGCTCAAGGGATGTTCACCCAATGGTAGGAAATCAGTAAACAGCTCATTAACCTGGTTATGTATACACAGGTTTTTGCTACTCTTGCCTACTAAGAGACCCTCTCTTTGCTACAGGGATGTATTAGCAATATAACTTATATGTGCAGAAAGATATTTCTAAAATAACTGTGGTATTTTATCCTATTAATGTGTCTAGCTATAGGCCTACCTCTGAATATAATTTCAGTGGTAAATTTACTTAATTACTTGCCCCGGTTAGAATAATAAATTTATCCCCTACAAACAAAAGCTTATGCTAGCAAAACAAAATAAACAAAAACAACGAAAAAGACACAGCAAGTTGGAAATAAAACAGAAAAAGAAAATTTGCAAAATATCACAGTGAATATCCAAATAGATAAAGAGATTTTACAAATCAGTAAGGATAGAAAGAAGAAACAATATGGTTGCCCCAACAAATGAGAACAAAAGACATGAAAAGGTAATTTAAAGGCTTCTGCTGAGTTAGCGATAAAAAATAAAAGAGACTTTTCAATGAATATCAGAATGGGAAGACTATAAAAATATTGGCAAAAGTCTGTATTAGCCTTGATATAAGGAATGGCAACTTTCAGCATTACTGGTAATGTATGGCTGTATGAATCAATGTAGGCAAAAGTTCATATGCATACCAATAAATAAATTTTGCACAGAGATATAATTGGATATAAATTTGCCAAAATATTAACTATATGTTTGAGTGGCTGGTATAGTTTCTGTTTATTTTTAGTCTTTACTTAAGTCTGTATTATTTTAAACTTGTACACAAAGCACGTATAATTTTTCAAAAGCAATACTACTACTTTTCCAATGAACTGCATTGTTTATGTGAAGAGTTCAGTTAAAGACAGAAGACTGGGATCTGTGCTTTGATTAAACATAAACAAACGAGAAATGATCCAGAACAAAAAAGGCTAATATAAATTACCTGTTTTTAGTGTCTCAAAACACAGTTTTAACAAAAATAGAACTGGTGCAAAAGGTCAGGATGGGGTACAGGAAAACACACTTAATGAACTGTCAGGATACTCATAATAGACCCTGTTGTGTTGATGCTCCTTGGCAGGACAACCTGAGTTTCAATTCTCTCATCTCTAAAATGAAGAGTCTGGGCTCCAATTCTAACATGTCAAGAACTAAGATCCTCAGAACACACCTATGCACAACCCAGACAAGCTTTACTTACACAAACAGGTCTTGTAAGATTTGCAGGAAGTTCTGCAGACAGACATAAATTGAAATTATAATGGAAAACAGCTCCACATTAAAAGTTAACTTGCTGAAACCACATCCTTTATAAAGGTTAAGGGGCTGTGGTCTTTAACAAATAAGATGCTCCGAGTGAGGGGAGTTAACTTCCCTATGTCACCCTCAATAATAATGTTAATGACTTGATGAAAACAGCATCCAGACAGTCTAAAATGGTTAGGTTTCTACAGCATTACTGATGTGACGCAGACAGCGAAATTAAATTTCTAAAATATGCCTATTAAATGAAAGGCATTCAGAAAACACACCCCAAAAGAGAAGTCGCTGTAAAAGGTAGCAAGGTTGCCATGAGATTCAAACAAGAGTGGAAAAGAAGTTGTGTTTTGACAGTGGGTTTGAAAAGGTTTCATTCAAATATCATCATTAACCTTGTTTTCTAATTTCAGAATGTATTTAATTACATCTCTATTTCAACCTCCACGTTGACTCACCACCACTACCACTGTTCTCTCATAACTGAAATGCCTGACAAAGTAGAGTCATTTGAAGATTAAAGAAAAAAGCTTCCAAAATTACTTGAAGGGTTCGGTGTACAATTTCACAATCAGGTTTCAGAAAGTAAATCTGTATTTCTTTTTGACATTAAAAATGTGAATTTTGAAAGTCAATAAATTCATATTTTTAGTTGGCTGCAATATGTACACCTCTGTTTGCAATCTTATGTGAATAAGTTTTAGTTCCGGCTTACACTAGTTTAAAGCATGTATATATATATATATATTTTTTTTTCTGACATCTGTATAGTAAATACTTACAAAATTACTTACAATTCACTTCACAGTTCTATTTCCCTAAGCATGAATAGACTATGTATACACATATGTATCAAATTGTGATTTTGTATTTTATAAATAGAAAAATTTGTGATCAAGCTTTTATACTGGTATATGACAACTGCAGAATACAGATTCCATTTTTAATAGCTGACTTCTAAGCTTTTGTAACATCCTATAATCTTGACTTATTTAAGAAGCTCAAAGTTTAATCTGCATTTCTTCTTTTACCTACTAAATTCTCAGTCTAAAAGGAAAAGAGAACATATTCTATTATGAAGAGTTAGTTCCAGCAATATCAAGGATTAATATGATTCCAGTATACACACAGTGGGAGAAGAATTTGTCTCTCTGTTCAGAAGCAAAATGTAAATACTCCAAAGGATTACTATAAAAATAGTGACTTAGCACAAGATAGAAAAAGAGAGTGCTTTAAATCTTGTAAAATTACTTTTTTTTTGTAATCTGTTAATTCTTCTTGGCATAACCTCTCAGATGAACTAAATTTAGGTATAAGGGTGAGAAACATTTTGTTTAAAACTGACATAGAACTCACTGTATTTTCTAAAAATGTCCTCATTCCATCAAAAGTAAGAAAATGGGTTCAAGGGAAAAAAATCAAGAGGGTTAAGTTCTTACTTGGTACTTCAGTAAAATTACTTGTCACTGCATTCAGGTGATGATTACCCAGACGGTGCCCCCTTACATTAACAATGTTGACAGATACGACATTTTACTGATGGCAATGGCCATCCAGCAGATTAAAGCACAATGTAGATTTAATCTCCCCAATGACTTGATAGCCTCAAATGAAGGATTCTCAAATTTCATGGTTCTGACCTATTCAGGGTGAATAAGTGTATAATAAATTACCTGTCCCCTAGCTTTGTAACAAGAAAAAGAACAGAATTGCCCTATTCCTGTGCTAACTCCAATGTATTACTGTGTATTACTAAGTTTACCAACACAATCTGCATGCTACAGAGCAAAAGATCATCCTCTTTAACAGATTTCAAGAAATTAACTTGCATTGATAAATGATCCTGTTTGATGCCAATAGAGTAATGTGGTAGCAGCAGGTTACAGAGAAGCCAGATTTCAAGAGAGGCTCATTTGACTGGTGATTAAGGATAACTTCCAATAAAAGTGATTTCTCATCAGGGAGGAAGGAGGAGTTTGCCGCAAACCGCAACAGTGACAACTGGCCAGCTATTGTTAATCACAATCACACCAAGTGTACACGTCACGGTCACATCAGATGATCTAGGGAAAGGGGCAATGAGCAACTGATGTCTTAGAAAAGGACCAGGATGAACAAACGCAATAAAGGAAGAAGCATCAGGTCTACCTGGATGTTCTGTTCTGATCATGACAAATCAAGCATCTTTACAAAGGTTTCATTTATATTGTGCTTTCCCTAACTCAGGGTGATTAAATTAGAATCACCGTTATCCAGCAATAGTGCTGCCAATGCATAGACACTTCACCAATGTGCGGCTTCCTGTCCTTGTCAGCAGCCCCAGAAATACCACAGCAGCAGATTTTGTGAACACTGAAAATTAGCAATGAGCCTTCTGGCTTCAGAAGGCAAATGCTTTCCTCCTGTCTCTAAGCAGAAGAAAAGAAGCTTGAGCCAAGGTAATTACCAGATCATAATTTTAGGTGAGTCACTTAACTCAGAACTGTACAGCTCCTGATCAGTAAGGGATAAATAATAATACCTGTTTTACCTGAAAATAGTTTTTCTTTTGAGAAAATTTACACAAATTATATAGAACGTAAATTTTACTTCTTGAACACTCCTAGGAAATGTAATATTGCAACCATCCCACTACCCACAATCCTCCTCTTCCACTTTTCCAAGTCCTTCAAACTAATATCCATGGTAACCAACAACAACCGTAAAAATTCCAACTCTTGGATGACACTTATAAAAAATACATGTCGCTGATAGTTTCGTTTTTGCTGCAAACAATTTTAAACCATTTTTTCATATCATAGTTCTTTCTGCTTATCCCCCAAAGACTATCCCTCGAGGACATTCTGTCTCTGAAATAGTGTTTTCTACTTTAAAAAAGTAATAGGAAGATCCAACCAGATCATTTTAGAGCTTAATAAGACTCCTATAAATCCTCATATATTTAAGTTGAAATATGATACGGGAAGAATAAGTAATCACAAAAAAAACCCCACACAGTTAGGAACTAGTAAGCCTAGTGAGTAGTAACCTAGTTCTCTAAATTCTTAAATCGGTATTATCTGGAGACACTTTTGATTTTTCATAGTTGTCAATGATGAAAGAAAGTGAGTTACTACTGGCATCTAGTATGTGGGACCAGGGATGCAGTAAAACATCCCACAATGCACAGGAAAGCCCCTAAGAATTAGATAGTCCAAAACATCCATAGTGCCAAGGTTGAGAGGCTGTGCTGTAGCCTATGAGGTGGGGGAAACTGAGATTTCTTTAAATAGAAGATTTTCTTTTCAATGGAACGTCTAATCAAGTTTGAATTGTATCTTAAAATGTCAAAGTTGGTGTGTTAATAATGGTTTTCCTTTCAAATTTCCATTCTCTGCCCAAATATACCATGAAACAGAGTATTTCCAATTCTGCATAGAACTGGTATTTACTATCATCATATTTCATTTTACCTTGAAATGTTAATTGCCATACAGCAGGGCTGCATGGTTGATTTAAATTTACATTTGCTTTTAAATTTGATTAAGCTAGTCTCTTAGGAGCTCATTCTTCCATATCTACTCAGAGGGAAAATAGACTTTGGAGTACACAATGGCTTAAAAAAAAATCCTGGCTGATGTGGTAGTTACATTTTTACATCTAAAGTGACTTTTAACTTTAAGCAGAAAAAAAGGGATGCTAAAAGAAGGCTAAAATATATCATCATTTACACTTGACTTCTGTCCTGAAAATCTTACGCATGCTGTGACAGAGCAATAAATACAAGAGAACACATAGCTTCAAATAATTTCCCATATTCCAGAAAATATGCCACCTCTTAGTGATACCCTAACATGTTTGATTAAAAATAAAAATAAATATACAAAACTTAAAAGAATTCTCTGAGGATCTAATAGGGTTGCTACATAAAAACACTGAATATGTCTAGCTTCTGGCTCAACTTACAACCTTGCATTCCCAAATTCTCCTGGTGAGCATTGCTGAATACAGCCCAGAGGCCCATTGTAAGAGTCTTGTGGCTACACCTAGAAGACTTGATAAATAGTAAATGGAAGAGAAATAGCATTTCCTAAATAACTAATACTCACCGCACACTTTCCTAGACATTTAATTCCTTATATCCTGGAAACAGACTGGGAGATTGGTAGCACATTTTAGGGAATAGATTAACACTAGGTAAAGTTAGTTTCCCACAAGGTCACACAGTTAACAGGGATGGGATGGATCAGGGTTCAGATTTATGTCTCTCTGACTCCAGAGGCCTAGTTTTTTCTTTTAGAAATTCTTCTGCATTTCTCACTTTCTAAGCCAGAAATGGCAAATACTGGCAAGCACCCATCCGCCTCACATTCCAAAGCAGGTGTCTATAATCAATCATGTCACTTTCTCAATAGCATGGATCTACCACAAAGCCCTTCTCAAGGTAGCACTCCAGAAAGCCATTACCAATGAATCTTTATAAAGCAGCAGGTAGAATGAAACACATTTGCCATCTCTGATAAACACCAAGAGCACAGACAAGGAATCCTCTGCTGTTCAGTGAAGCTGAATCAAATTCTCAAACAGAGCCTTCTTCTTTTTTTTTTTTTTTTTTTCTCTCGTGTCTGATAGACCTGAGTTTGAGTTCTGGTTCTGACAGCTTCACATCAATTTCTACCAATTGCTTAACCCTAACCCCCATCTCATCTGAGGCCAATATAGTTGGAATTCTGTCAGGAAAGTATTGAAATTTGGAGGGCATAATATTATTAAATAAGAGTCTCATACACAAAGTTTTAAAGTCCTTCCTCCTTCAGGGATTTTTCAGAAGGACCATTATGATTCAATAATGAACGTCAAGTAGGGCCATTTGATTTCATCACCAAGAGATTTTCTACTCTGCCACCATTTTGGTTAACATATTAATAACTCAAGACTACTTCAAGTAGTCTCAAGAGATAGTTTAGGATTCTGGCTGATTAGATGAAAGAGTATTGCTGAAGGACACATTATCCTCTGACATATCTGAAGCCATTAATTGCCTGGGATACTATCTTAGATCTAGAATAATTATTTCCCTATCCTCTAATCCCCCGCTGCCTTTTGTTTTCTTGACTTAGACACATTGCTAAATCCTATACTACATGAATCTGTATATATCTACATATAAACAAAGGGCCTTCATTGAATCCAATGTGTTTCTGCAGCTTGATAACTAGTGCTTTAGCATGATATTCTATATTTTGTCACAGTCTCTTAAATATAAAACATTAAAATGGTAAAAAAAAAAAACACTGAGATTGCTAGACATTAATAGAAGTGCTTACATTACAATACTTTTTAGATAAGAAAACACTATTTTTAGGTGTTTTGTTGAAGTTAATAACATAAAATAGCACAGAGCATTAAATGGTACCTTCCACATATTTTATCTATTGCTTTCCATTGAAAAGTCTCTTTCCCTAAGTTATAACTAGCGTTATCTTTGAAAAAAGCCACTGAGTTTCATTACTTCTATGTAGCCATGATATGTGAGTTGATATTTGTATATGTGCATTACGTTTTAGGAGTAAATGAATATAAATTATCATTTCTAGCTAAATATATCCCAATGCTGATGTATATGATATCACTTTCCATCGAGTTTACCATCTCGACAATATGTTTTCAAGAAAAAATAATGATAAGCATTACTTAAAGAAGTAATGGTTACTTCTTCTTTACTACATTCAGTAATGGTTACTACCTTTAGACCCTGCTTTCCTTTAGACCCTGAAGCTGAGAGGCTGAGAAAGTAAATATGTGTGTGTGTGTGTGTGTGTGTGTGTGTGTGTGTGTGTGTGTGCACGCGCACACACATGCATTTGTGTTGAGGCATCACACAAATGCTAAAAGCAAATGTCATTAGAGGGATGCATTTCAGTTTGGGTATAATGAGATACATTTGGACCTGGAAATTACACTTACCTACTTTTGAAACTAGTTTCTCCAGTTACTAAATATGTGATCTTGGCAAAAATTATAAGTTAAGTGCTAGAGTCAGAATCTCTACCAAGGTTTACCAGGCTCCCAAATCTGTATTTTTCATATAACGTGGCATAAGACATTCCCTAGTCGAGAATATTCATTTAATATCACTGAAGAAAAGAGTGTTTATGGTTTTCTGACTTTAAGAGTGTTTACGGTTTTAGACTCAGTTTCTTAGGATGAAGAGAAGGTAGAATAAGAAGTCTATTAATGCCATTTCCAAAAGGCATCTTTCACATACATGATCTAATTTTGGTCATACAGTTACAAATGAAGCAACTGAAGCTCAAAGATGTTAAATAGTTCGTCCAATCATTTAGTCTTCATTCATTTACCTTCAGGTAAGATGAAGCCCATTTGCCTTTCCTGCTTGACACTAAAGTCAGGTTTATAGACTTTAAATGTATTCAGGGTAAGTCACTTAAGTTCTCTGGAGGTCGTATTTTTTCATATATAATATGAGACGAAACCAAATTATCCCTAAAGCTATTTCTAGCACAAATAGTCTATGGCTTGATCAGAGGAATGAAGAGAAGAGCAGTTATTAAAATTGAAGGTAGAGGGAGGGGAAAATCAATATGAAAGCTGACTCAGTGCTTAGCCATCAAGTTGCAGCTTAAAAGCCCATTCTCCTTTATTCCATGAAGACTGAGCACAGTCATTGAGATACACTAAAACCTTGCCCCTCAACCACAAATAATAAGTACAAACATCAGGAATACAGTTCCAGTTGAACTCTTCACAAAAAGTGTAATTTAATTGTACTTGTCATAAAACAGAAATACGTAAGAGACAGTAGATGGTCTCTGTGGAGATAGACAGTTTTGAGCTATATGAAGACAGAGGCAAGAAAAGAGATAAAGGATCTAGAAGAAAAAGGTTAGACAAAGGAAACAGAACAGACTGGTTCTTTTGCAGAATAAAGAAAATTATGCTATAGGCAAACTAATGTTATAAACAAAGATTGGGGTCCTGACAGAATTTCGGCTTTCAAGAGAATTATTTTGACCTGAAGCTAGAAAGTATAGACCTAAGTCCCAGACTAACACATATGTCTCTACTCACAGAGAATGGGAGAACCTATTCTGCCTTGAATTCCAGGAATAGAAATTAAAGAAATACCAGAGAAGAAAAGAGACTTCAAGGGATTTGAAGCTTGAGAAGGAAGAGGCCAATGTGAGGGTCTCAGTGGAAGAAAATGATCAATGCTGTAAATTTAGTGACTAGATCTCTCATAACAAGCAGCAGGTTTGTATTTTACACACAAAGATGATAAGAACCAAAAAGGTAAAATAAACTAACAAAATTATATAGCTCATTACTTTGGAATAAGCAGAAGCTACACATTCACAATAACCTAACTCATCGACAGATACAGGCATGCACACATGTATATTGTCATGCGTATTTTTCATATTTAACATCGCTGAAGATCTGTCCTATGATACAGTGGAAAATTGGAGGGAAGAAGACTGAAAGTAATATGAAATGGGCAAAGGCCCTGAAAGGTCAGTCTGCCTATTCTGAGAATCAGTAAACACATGTTATGATCTTACAGGTAGTATGCTGTTATCTGTGGAAGCTGTCTCAACTTTAAGGTAGTTGAGCTAACATGTTTTCTCACTATGAGTCTATGATTTCCCTAAGAATGGTTTTTGGAGGGGAGAGGGAGGTCAGTCTTCTCTTATACACAAGCCCATGACTACCAAAAGGCCAAGTTTCATCCAACAGTATGCTCTCTTGGATGGCAGTTTTCCATACTGACATTTAAATCATAAAAATAGGCATACCTATGCTATTTTTCTCCACTGATAAACCACAAATAAGGGAATGTGTTTAGCTAGAATGGAATGTTAAAGGTCAGTAAGTGTTACTAACAAGGAAAAAATATTGAAGCATCTTCATGTTTAAATCTATAAAGAACTGAGCATGATTTTTCTAAAGGGTTCAACCTCAATAGTGTGCTTTTCCATTTTATAATTAGTAATAAGAATAGGTCTTGAGCAAAGAAAATAGTATTTCCAAAGCCCTATCGTCAGGGCCAGTTTATCACCTAGCTAGGGTAGTACAATTTTAATTGCATACTTAGGTCATTGGCTGTAAGTGCTGATAAGCTGTTACCATGAAACATCCTAAAATCAATAAAGAAAATGTTAGAAGGAGAGGAGAGTTGTAAATGGAAATGTTAAGAGATTCTTAACTATGCTGTCTTAAATGCTACTGTTGGAATACAAACTGAACTTTAAGCATGATTTAGCAGGACTATGAAAAGAAAGACCTCTGAACCACAGCACTTATTTTCAATTGTACTGAAAGCTAGCAGTCTTGTGTTTATGCCAGACTAATTTAGTCAAAAGTAAAAGTATTCATTTAGGCACACAGCCCTCATTGCATCTGTCCTCATCCGAGAAATAAAAACTAAATGAAAAAGGAAGGAATGCTCTTTGCATTAGAAAACTTTTAAAATACTCAAAATCACTGTTGAGTATGCCACACTGTATGCCAGCACTGTGGTAAATACATATTAAAATTATAATTATGCAGAGAATCTCCTGATGACACATTGCTTCAACTATTTTTGCTTTCCTACTGAAATACCTAGTTGTTTACACAGAGTACTTTAAATTTGAAAATATAGTTTTGTTTGCTACCTAGTCAAAGTTTAGCTTCATGCAAGGTTTTAGGCTCTAGCAAAGATTTCAGATTGCCGATGTTATCTTCATTAAAACTATTTCAGAAAGAAGTTAGTCCAGAGAAGTGAATGTAATTGTACAACTGCATTAACTCATGCTTATAGTGTATACAAATAATCTATTTATATAGATAATCCATTTATGTAAATAATCCAATCCATCTTCATATACATTAAAGACAGAGCAGGCATATATCAAGACAATTCATTAAATATATATTAATAGTTGCAAAATAAAAAAGTTTACACTTTTCTCTTGAAAATCATTTTATAGTAATATTAGTGTTAACTCTAAACCCTAGGTTCACACTGATATATTACTAGGTTTAGAGATTCAACAGTAGTACCAATATGAACAAAGTAATAAAGGAAGAGTGCTAGAGAGGAAAGAGCAAGGAAATAAGATAAAATTGAAAAGCTTGTGGTAAAATGTATAATACAGTTCTTGAAAATGAAATAAAAATCATACTGCAATTTATAACACTTTACATTATTAAAATCCACTATAAAATTAACTTAAAATTATGTCAGCAAACGTCAACTAAAAATTTCTATCATTCTTTTTTTTAAAAAAAAGTTTCACTAAACTATTTTAGTAAGAAAAAATTCCATGTTCACTTGGTTGGCTGAAGAATTAATAATTTAACTGTATACTATTCACACTGCATCCTGCCTTTGTCTATGTGAAGGCAAACAAACATTTTGGCAAGTCAGACATTAATGCATGTGGATGTGGGCAACAGTTCCTTCACAGGACAGCTGGGTGAGTCCTGCAAAGACGTTTCAGCCAAATGTTTATTCTAAAGCCTTCTGGTGTGAAGCACAAAGGGAGGCCTGCAACACAACTAGTTTGAATTAGCCCCAATGCAAAATGCTAACACTACTCATAATGGATTCTCACTCACACATTCCTTGAGCTACAGGGTGTAAATCTGCATCTGTCTTGTGTCAATCCATCACATAAAAAAGAGGTAAAAGCACAAAATCTGATAGTAGCATTATACATTATGAATAAAGTTAAAACATTTTTTAAAACACATTCTTTTTTTTTACTTATTTATTTATTTATTGACAAGATCTCACTCTGTTGCCCAGGCTGGAGTACAGTGGTATGATCACAGCTCACTGCATCCTTGACTTCCTGGGCTCAAGTGCTCCTCCCACCTCAGCCTCCCAAGTAGCTGGAACTCCATGAACATGACACCATGCCCAGCTAATTTTTAACTTTTTGTAGAAATGAGGTCTTGCCATGTTGCCCAGGCTGGTCTCAAACTTCTGGCCTCAAGCAATCCTTCTGTCTTGGCCTTCCAAAAGGCTGAGATTACAGTCATGAGCCACTGCCCCTGGCTGCATCCTGTCTGCTAAAAGCCTGATATCTACACACAGAACTGGGAGGCTAAACACACCTGCACATATGCATAACATATTTTGAACAACAATAAAATGTAACTGCATATTTACCTGAGAAATAATAGTTCTCAACAGGCAATTCTTTTTAGGTGACATTTGACAATGTCTGGAAATACTTTTGATTCTCACAACTTGGGTGGCACTCTTGGAATCTAATAAGTAGGCACTAAGGATGCTGTTAAATACTTTATCCTGCACAGGACAGCTACCCACAAGTAATAATTGTCTTAGTCCATGTAGTATTACTATAACATAATACGACAGACCAGGCAGTTTATTTAAAAAAAAAGAAAATTCTCACAGTTCTGGAGTCTGGGAAGTGTAACATCAAGGTGCCAGCATCTGGTGAGGGCCTTTCTGCTGTGTCTTCCCATGAAGGGAAGAAGAGGTGTAAAACAGCACAAGAGAGGGGGAGCTAGGAGGCCAAATTCATCCTTTCATCAGAAATCCACAGTTATAATAACTAATCCACTGCCTCCTGTGATAACAACATGAATTCATTCATGAGGCCAATGCCCTCCTGACCTAATCACCTGTTAAAGGTCTCAACTATCAACACTGTTGCATTGAACTTTGGGGACACATTCAAACCATAGCAAGAATTGTGTGATCCAAAATGTCAATAGTGCCAACACTGAGAAACCCTGGTATAGATATATTCAGACCATGTTTTAGTTATAGCTATCACTATAAGTAAAATTTTAATGTATGTAAATAGTACAGCTGTTCATTAGACTACCATTTAAAAAATAATTCCAAGACGAAAATTCAATTTCAAAAATTCATCATTTCTTAAGCACTTTTTACATAGTATTGAGTTAATCAATTTCTAGTTTCACAGCATTCAAGTAAGAATAGAGAGGCCAAGTGTGGTGGTTTACACTTGTAATCCCAACACTTTGGGAGGCGGCTGCAGGAGGATCACTTGACCTGCCCGGGCAAAGTAACGTTACTCTGTTTCTAAAAGCTTTTTAAATTAGCCTGGTGACACACACTTGTAGTCTCAGCTACTTGGGAGGCTAAGGAGTGAGGATGGCTTGAATCCAGGAGTTTGAGTTTGTAGTGAGCTGTGACTGCACCACTGCACACTCCAGCCTGGATGACAGAAGTAGACTTTGTCTTTAAAAAAAGAGAGAGAGAGAATAGATAGTAAACAATCCAATTTCCCATTGCATTGTAACTTTACACCAAGTTTGCACCAACTTAAAAACCTGTTTTTAAGTTTCAAGCACACTACAATGTAAGTGATACAATTCCATAACAAATTCACATAATATTTAAATGTATTATAAGCTTGGATTGGTTTTACTAGAACTGTAACTTCAACTCCACAAGTTACAATATATAAATGCATACTAAGCAAATTTCCTACAAATTTTCCAAGTTATGCTTCCATATCAAAATGAACATCTCACACTAACATTAGAAATAAATGTAAGAGACAATATTTCCATCAAATATGACATCTGAAAAGGCTAAAACCTCCTGTTAAAAACACCAATGTCCTTTTAATGTGTTTCACCTTTTGAAACCACTGTGTAATAAGATCCTCAAATTAAGTAGATTGCATTTTAGCTTAGATAAACTAATAGCACAATTAGAGCACCACATAATTCACCATTACTGCTCCAAAGGAAATCACTTAAGTATTTAAGCTCTTTAGAATAACATCACTGATAAAGGAATGACAAAACTCCCCTGAAGATTAGTGGTTTGGGTGTCAGTGGAAGGGGAAAGAAGGAAAAGAAAACCAAAACCAAAACAAAACTCCCTCCTCATTCAAAGATGCCCTTTTGATGGACAAAATCATACACAGATTTTCAAGGACATCTGGTGTATTGCTCACCTCTGTCCCTTTCAAAATGTAGAAAAGAGATGGTATGGCTAGTCTGCCTGATTTTAACCATGTGGAATGTAATTAGAAGGGTTAAACCTTAGTGATTACATACATTAATTTGCTTTCTTTCCAATAAGGTCTACCACCATCCCTCAAGTTTATTTCATTAATATGCAGATTGCAGTATGCTCAAATTCTTTTTGAAACAAAGATGGCTATATCTACAGCAAAACATATGTATGTATGTAAATAATGTGGTTTGTGTGAATAATTGATTTGGAGGAGGAGATTTACGATTACTTCTTTTTTTTTTTGAGATTGAGTTTTGCTCTTGTTGCCCAGACTGGAGTGCAATGGCGTGATCTCAGCTCACTGCAACCTCCACCTCCCGGGTTCAAGTGATTCTCCTGCCTCAGCCTCCTAGTAGCTGGGATTACAGGCATGTGCCACCATGCCTGGCTAATTTTGTATTTTTAGTAGAGAAGGGGTTTCTCCATGTTGGTCAGGCTGGTCTCGAACTCCCGACCTCAGGAGATCCACCTGCCTCAGCCTCCCAAAGTGCTGGGATTACATGAGTGAGCCACCGCGCCCGGTCGATTACTTCTTTCCATAACTGTTCTCTAACCACTTTAACTCTGAACCTACCTTAGAAATGACTGTAAAAACTGTTCCCTGAAAAAGCTAGAAAAGCTACAAGTATGAAAAAGAAAGCAGGTAACAACAGTATGTGGAAGTCCATACTAACTTAGAATCCACAGAGTTCATAGAGGATTCATTTAAAAAGCAAATATCTGAAAAGCTAATTTTTCTGGTAATTATAGCTAAGATACAAGAACAAAACAAACTGCTGATTATACTGTTTGTTATTTCCACAGTGATAACTTTGCAATGATAAGATGAGTTTTTATTTGTTTGTTTAGTAACATTACATGACACAGGAAAACTCTTATTTTGGGATCGTATTGTTGATACTTACTTTCTATGTATTTATTTAATAGGAGTTAATAGAAATATCTGCATGCCACATACAAGAACATAGTGTCTGCGAAGCATCCACAGGTAGCAGGTAGAAATAACCTCAAAATAAGCCATTTATGTAAATAAACTGACATTCTCAACTTTTCAGCTAAGAAACTCCCTGGACACTGAAAACAAGAGAATCATACAGAGCAAGTAATTTTCAACAGGAAGCAGAATTTGATTGTCAAGATCATGTATTTGCTCCTCGTTACTATGACTTTTTTTTGTTTGTTTTTACCAGTGACACCCACAGAGAAATCATCACTGTGGATGTACTCCTGAGGTTTTGAAATAATTGTAAATGCCTAGGCACAGTGAAGTAGTTTCTGTCTGTAGGAGAAAGTGCAGTCTATGTAAACTTAAATAGATTTTCATATTGGAAGAAGAGGCCATCCAAATCTTGATGAAAAGGTAAATCGCAGTCTCAGTGCAAATGTACCACACACAAAAAAATCTAGATAGTGCAAGAGCAAGTTTGTTATTTAAACGTGTTAAAATTAGTTCAGATAGATGTTTGGTTTTTTGTTTGCTTTATGTCTAATAGCACACACACTGACAAAGTAAAGACAAATCAGAAAATGTGACAGTCTTTGCTAATAATCGCCACATCTTCAACTGGAAACATTATGTCTATTTTATTTAAAGGTCTATATTCCAGGCCAGGCGGAGTGGCTCATGTCTGTAATCCCAGCACTTTGGGAGGCCAAGGTGGGCAGATTACTTGAGGTCAGGAGTTCGAGATCAGCCTGACCAACATGGCAAAATCTTGTCTCTACTAATAACTAAAAAATTAGCAGGGCACACTACTGTAGTCACAGCTACTCCAGAGGCCGAGGCAGGAGAATCACTTGAGCCCGGGAGGCGGAGATTGCAGAGAGCCGAGATTGCACCACTGCATTCCACCCTGGGCAACAGAGTGAGACTCTGCCTGTAAGTAAATAAATAAAGTTCTATATTCGAAAGATAGAATGTGAAGAAGTAAATGTCCAAGAAAAAGATGAGTAGAAATAAGATATAATATATAGCTTAACTGACACTTATAAATTGTTCCCTAACTATGCTCAAATTTAAAAAAAAAATCATCTGTTTATTCAATAACATTGAGGCCATATGCCAGTAGTAATTGCTAGGGTTGCAGTATGGCATAAGACAGACATTATGTCTTCTCTTATAGAATTTAAGCAGGGGTTGATAGAAAACAATAGAATAAGTAGGCAAATATCAGAGAGTAGTAAGAACTACTATGAACAAAATAAAACAGAGTGCTATAAAAATTACTGCAGGTACTCTATCCAATGTGCCCCTGCTGCTGTCCCTCTCATGGTTCCTCCTCCACATAACCTTCACAGTGGTCTGCTATACTGTAAATCTTATCTTGTGGCTTCCCTGCTAAAGTTCTTTTAATGTCTCCTACAGAATATAAGCTAATACCTATGGTGTTCCAGATCTTTCACAACCTGCCTTCCCCACCTGTTCACATTCCAACCTCATCTTCCACACTAAGTGTAACCATATCACATCGTGTATACCTTTCATCATTAATTCACACACTCATCCAATTCTTCCACTCACTGAATACAGTATTCATTGAGATACCTATATGTGCTGGGGATATTATAATGAATATAAGTATTTGTGGCCACTTCCACTATAAGAACTTAAAATCTGGTGTAGAAGACAGATACTAATCCAATTCCATGAAGAGACTGCCAATTTCAAATGTGAAAAGTGTTTCTAAAGAGACGATGATATCAATAAAATTCATAAAAAGATATGAACCCCAGAGAAAATGATGACTGGGCATTTATTCAATTTATCTTACTATGTTCCAGTGATGTATTTCTATGCATTCAATTAATTTGCCTGCTCCTTAGTAAGTTATTTCTGGGTGTCCAACCCCATAGACAGAGCACCATATAAAATATTACAAGTAATAAAGAAATTATTTCTAATAAATTTATACCTCTTCCTACCATATTATAGATAGCTGACATTGTTACTAAAAGCAGAGGAGAAAGATTTGAGCCCAGATTTTATTAATGTCAAGTGTGTTTTCCAGGTCAGATTCTCCTCTCTCTTATCCTCATACCCAACTCAGGTGACCATGAAAGACAAAAGCCTTTGTCTTTCTTCCTTCCATTTTCTCTGAAATTATGTTCTCAGACTCTACGTTCTTAAAAAAACATACAATATTAACCTGCTGACACCTCTTCTAGTCGTAAGGGTCTTCAATGTATAGACCAGAGGATTTTCTGTCTCAGTGGACAACTCAGGAGAATATTAAATTTGATTTTCAGTTTTTAGGGTGGTAACATCCCCTTTGTAAGTACACTATCCCCAGACATTAGCCAAGATGCACTGGAAATTGTAAGGAGACAAAGATAAGTCAGAGTTAGATAACCCTGACTTTGCCCAACATAGTACTTGTTTATATCCTTATATTCTAGGGTATATGTGTTATTTTACATTTTCACATATACAGGGGGGTAACTCCAAACCCACATTTACAGGGCAAACATTCAAGCTACCACCTATTTTCATCTACTTGTGCTTAATGCTTAAGGCTGAAAATGTTTCAAAGAGATCACAAAATCACATCACGTCAGAAAAACAAGTTTCTTAGAATGTCTGGAGGGTAATGCTTTAGATAGATTAAACTAAAACATCATATCAAGGAAGTTGCTGGGCTGCAAAACATAATGTTCTTTTTAACTGAAAAGATAGAGCACAGAACTGCAGAACAAGAATGACAGAGATATTTAATTTTTTAATGTCTAAACAATTTAGTTCCTTGAACTCATTATATCAAGATGAAATTTGAAAAATCATTTCCCCTATAAAAACCTCTGGAAAAAAGTATTACTAGGAAGCAAACTGTGAAGTCTTAAGGTAAAATATATGACTTTTTTTCATTGTCTTTCTTTGTGACTGTCTTAATCTAAGATTATTATCTTGAAAAGAACCAAATTATACTGAAAAATGAAGGTTTCTGTCTTCAATTTAATTCTATTTCTTTTACAGAGCCCATTAGAACGATGAAAAAGTATTTTTAGGCAGGTGCGGTGCTTCGATGTATATATATCAAGATCAGTTGCATTTATTTAAATTCCATAGTCTTACGTTTTAAGTGTATTTTTTAGTTGTCATTTAAAATGCTTTCGCAAAAGAATCTGAATTCCCAAAAACTGGGTCCTTATGCATGGCAGTTTTTCCCTGAATATGAGAAAGCAAACTCTTGGTTTTGCAGGAAAAAAAAAAAAAAAGGGCCAAAGAAATTATATGAGAGCAACTGTATGTCCTTTTACAGCTAGGAGTTGGCTTTACACATTCCACGACTCATAAATAAACAGAAGAGTTCTGTGAACTATATGCAGATGGCTGGGTCTACACTGGGAGGCTTTTGTAATGACTTTGGTTTGCTTCCCTGTTTTGCCATCTCTTAAAATATCTGCAAAAAAAATTTTGTTCTGCTCCTCAGAAATAGGACAAGTAGAATCCTGTAACTTGAGAATTTGCCCTCTGCATGGTTGGGGCTTTACAAAGCTTGGAGAAATCCATTTTTTTTCTCATTATTGTTTAAATAAAAATATATGCCCCCACAACTGACATAAAAATGCTTTATGTTTTAAATATTTATTGTTTTATTTTTAAAGGATAATACAATAACGGAAGTACGAGATAGATGAAGTTGCAAGGTGGTCAAGGGAAGTAATAAGGCAAAGGGGGGGGGGGGGAATCCCGCAAATCACATAAAGGAAGAGATGAGATCAGCCACTTAAGTAAGCGAGTTTAAGGTTACCACACTGGCACTGAGCTACGGCATTCCTGCCAAGTCCAAATGAGAAAAGAAGTGGAAAGAATAAGGACATCCGACAGAGCAAAGCAGGGAGACAAGGCACCAAAGTCAAGTGGAAATGCTAAGACAGCAGTTTTGTGTCTTTTTTTTTTTTCCCTACCTGATTATGGCACAGAAATCCTAGCAGGCAGATAGGATATTAGATTAGAAAAAAAAAAAAAAGAAGAACTGAAAAGAAATGCATACCAATATTTGTTATCATTTCAATGGTACAAATACTTTGCTCAACTACCCCTACTCCTCCAAACACCTACACACCCATACACACACACACACACACGCACATTCATCATTATTACTACTGTAGCACTAATCATTTGCTTAGCTAATCATAAAGCCTCTTTCTCAACAGCAAAAGCCTAAGGGCTTTGGCAATGTAAAAAGTATTGGCATTTCTCTGATGTATATTCAAAAACCCATATTACAATTCTTAATTTAGCATGCATGAGTCAGCAACAGATATACTGTATCTTTAAAAAGACATGAAGGTTTCCAGTCAAGCCTTTTAAAGCTTTACAAATAACATTTCAAGAGGGTTGAGAATGTAGACTAAGATAGCAGATGGCTTTTAGTACAATACTGCTCCAGGATCCTTTGATTTTATTACTTTTGCTTTTGATGGTGCTCTTTTCTGGTTTGTTTTGATGACTTTGTGGCCTAATAGACTGAAATCAGACAGTGAAGCTGAAAACTCTTAAGTCCTAATGACATAGAGTGACTTATTGGGTGACCCGGGGTAAGTGTTACATTTCTCTCATCACAGTTTCTATGGCAAAAAATAAAAATTACTGTGACCCCCATAGGGATGGGCCTAGGACACTCATCATTAGTATTCAACTTGCATAATACGAAATCATACTTGCTGCCATTTATTATTTCCATGAGCCAGATACTATTCCAGGTATTTAGCATATTTTGCAGTTTACATACAATAGCTATATAAACTGTCATTACTTCTGTTTTACACATGAAGAAATTAGGCCCAAGAAATTTGAGGATTGAACTTAAGTCAGCTTAACTGCAAGTCCCCTTCTCATTCCTTTTGGCTATATTATCTCTGCTAATGAATAATGATAATTCAGGTCCAAAATACTTAGTAATTATTAATTGGTTATGTACGTATATACATACATAGAGAGACAGAATACTATATAATACATAGCAATTATATATAGCAATTGTAATTATTATATATACTACATATAACATATATACTGTATATTTAATAATTATTAATTGGAGAAACAATATTATAAATTCAGGATGCCCTTTCATACTAGTGTTCTACTGTTACTTGATTTTATTCAATCTCTGCCCACTAATATAATACTTGAAAGTAAATACCTTTAAAAAAGAAGGACGGAAGGAAGGAAGGTAGGAAGAAAGTAGGGAGATGCTTTTCTCCCTATAGTCCATAAATTAGTTAGATTTTTCAATGTGTGGATGAGTTGATTTCTAAGAAAGGTTGGCCCCTGGTCTAAGGGTATAGTCCTGGATGCCAGACTTTCTGCATTTAGTGGTTCTCAGTTGAACTATTTTCCCTGTAAATCACTGTTCTGCCACAGAAAATACGATCCACAGTTCTTTCCACTTCCAGGATGCACATAGAGAGAACCAATCTGAATTTTCACTAGAGAAAAAAAATACAAAGACAGAAAAAAAAAAAAGAAAAAGAATTCTTGGGCTGCCTGAGCTGCTCTAGCAAAGCCAGGGACTGGCTTGTTAAATGAGTGCTGTGTTTCTAGATAAGCTTTCTGATAGATCACTTCCATGTGGCTTAATGCATTGCCTGTGTTTATTTTAAACAGGGGGGAAAAATACCCTTTAAAATGTGTTTGAGAAACATTGATAAGTTAAGAACGAGGCAAGGGATTTGACTGGAATGATTATAGCCACTTCTGAATGCTAAGGTATTGAGAAAAGGCCTAATGTAAGTACATCTCCCAAGAGTTCATTCCAGAAAAGGAAGGATATAGTCATTGAGTTAAAAAAAAAAAAAAAAAAAAAAAAAGGTATCTCAAATTCCTAATTCCAGTGCCTGGGGAGAACCACATGCCTATGGTTTCTTTAAAAAATATGATTTATTTTTCATTTCATTTCGCCTGCCATTCATTCAGCAAGGGCCTCAAAGCACATTAGAACATTAATTTATAATACTTATGCATATGTAGCAGAATTCCCTAAGATTTTAAGGACTAACTTGCCAATGGAAAATAGACCATATGGAGCACCCAGGCATTCTGTACACAACTGAAGTCGATTATCTCTTCTAGCCCCCAGCCCCAGCATGATGAGGATATTTGGCTACAATATTTTGGAACTTAACATGCTCTTGTGGATTGCTGATGCCAAACTGGAACAGAAGTGGTCTCATATAAGACATTAATGGATTCAAACATAATAACATTATATATATATACGTATAATACACATATTAAATATATGTATTTTTAAATAATTGATTATATATAAAATCAAGTATTTTTAGAAATGTACTCTAGTGGCTTATACTAGAGTTTCATTTATAGAGACAATAATAATAGAGAGAGAGTTAATTTGTAAAATAAAACTTTTCAGCTGGCATGTCTGTTGTCTTCAACTTATAAATCATAGCCTTTTCAGAGAATTCATGAAACTTTGTCAGTATGTAAAGGAGAAATTTATCAAACCTTTGCGTTTATTAACTCAAAAACAAATGAAACAGACAATGCCCATCACCCCTCAAAGACTCTACATACTCCCCTCTATTCTCATTTTTTTTCTCTATTTTCTATTTTGTTTCTAATTTCCTTCCTTATTTGTAACATAACCAACCTCTTAGGTGTCACAGTATGCCATTTTTTTTTTTTTTTTTTTTTTTTTTTAATGACACAACACGCTCCTAGATAAAGTGGTAGGCAATTATCTCTGGAATGCTGCAGAAAAGAATTCCTTAAGCCTCTGGCTAGTTATCGAAGGGCTTACATTAATCATTCTCTCTCTGCATGCTTGTCTCCTCCTAGTAGTGTCCAATGTCAAATCAGACAGTCCATGCAGGGCTCTGGATGGAACGTTAAAAGGGCATTGCCACACACTGCAGGTGGCCAGCAGGAACAAAGCCCTTGGCCTGGAGTAATTTTAATAATTTCTGCACAGGCCTAATCCAGCGCTTTGGTGCATATTTGCTCCTGAAATCTTTGTTACACTACTTATCATACAATCATTGATTCAATGTAAAAAAAAATTAAAAAGACACAAGATGCAGTTCTTACACTCTTAGTCACTCTAGACTTTGTGTATCTGTCATGTGGTACTCTCTTTTCAAAAATACTGACAACAAAAAGCTGGTTTCTCAATGTTCTGTGTTTTATATGTGTCTCAAAGAGGAGCCTCAACTGTCCTGCGCTGGCCAGTATGGTTTAAAGTGAGTTAGTGATAATGAACTCTAAGGCACTCAGCTTGGCTGTTGAAATAAAACAATGAGTTACTCTGACAGTCATTCAGGGTCACAAGAATGTAAATGGGTATATTCGTGGTGAGATTTTCATCTCTTGTGTTGGAAATCTGCAGATATTTTAATACTATTTTGAAATGATCTGAACCAGCTAGAGCGAGATTTTTTTTCATTATCATAACCTCCAGGCTACAGGTTTTTATCATAACATTATTTTACTCCTAGATCTCCTGATCATGTTTTCAAAACTATTACTCTTCGTAATAAAACTTTCAGGAGAGAAATTTAAATTTTCATAAGCCACAGTAAATGTTGCTATGAAAAAATTCGCCAACATATACAATCTCCTGGGCAGCACTGGTTATTCTTTATAAAGCAACTTAGGGGATTTCCATAAAATGATAATACCTTCTCCTACACTTTCTATTTATTCCACATGGCTTTATTTTAAACTGTGCTTTTTCTTGCCAAAGATAACATTCAGATTGTTAGTTATATGGTTTTCTATTTCATATGCTCACTTCCTCCTGCGGATCCTTGCAGCTATTCTCTTACGGCACTTAATACATTTGGTCTTGTATGCAAACATTTTATTCCTACTGTCACTAGTAAACTGTGCTCTCTGTAAGGGTATAGACTACATCTCATTTATCTCGTTTATCTCTGTGTCACTCATAATGCCTTATAAATAATAAATGCTCAATAAAGTAATTAAATGAATCAAATAAGTCAGTACTTCCAACATCTTCATGTTTTGTCTTCTCTATTAACTATCCAAGTCAAACCAATATGGATTACATAACATAGTGAATTGAGGCTGAAAATAAATTAGCACTGCTAACATCTTCAATCTCTGTTTTGGTCCATTAAGTGTCTGAATCACCAGATATGAATTATCTAAGGTAGGGTAGTAAAATAGGGATTAAAATAATATAGCAGTGTTTCATGTTAAATAAGGCTTCATTTTCATATGTTGTGATTTTAATGCCTACGTCTTATTTGGAACAATACTTAGTGCAAGAAAAACACCCTAATTTAATGCCTCCCTCCTTCTCCTCCCGTTTTTAAAAATTTTCAGCATGCATTCATATTTATGGATCCATTTAGTAATTACATCATCTCTGGAAGTAGGTAGAAGGGATATTATTAGCCCCACTTTACAGATGGTAAAATATACAGAATGGCTGTGAGCGGCCCAAAGTTACACATTTTCAATTCAAAGTAGAATCATCATTAAAATGTCCAAGCCCTGGGCTGTGCTCTTACTATGCCCTCTCTTCCAGTCTTTGCTATACAGTCTCTCTAATAAGACTTCCATGTGATGGGATCTCTCAGCCCAGCAGTCCCCAGCCTTTTTGGCACCAGGGACCCGGTTTCCTGGAAGACAGTTTTTCCACGAATGAAGGCTGGTGGTTGGGGGATGGTTTTGGGATGATGCTCTTCCACCTCAGATCATCAGACATTAGTTATATTATCAGAAGGACCGCACCACCTAGATCCTTCGCATAAGCAGTTCACAATAAGTTTCACACTCCTGTGAAAATCTAATGGCACCGCTCATCTGGCAAGAGGCAGAGCTGAGGCAGTAGTGCTCCCTTGCCAGTGCTCACCTCCTGCTGTGTGGCCCGGTTCCTAACAGGGATCAGTTCATGGCCTGGGGGCTGGGGATCTCTGTCTCAACCTACTGACTCTGTGCTCCCTGGACTTGACTATTCTTACTAATACAATTATTACTAAATTTCCCTCTTACTGCCTAGCATATGGCACCATAGCAAACCCCAGAAGATGTGTATTAAATGTATTTAAGATGTAACAACCAACCAATTCAGCTACTACTCCCATCCTTCTGGTTTATCGTTATATATGGCTCTCCTATTCTCGCTTTATTGAATATACATGTATTTATATTTATAGCAATTTTATTGATGAATATATATATAACCAATGTTTATAAAGTTCAAATTTCTTCAAGGTAAATTAGGACAGTGGAGAAATATAGATTTGTGTCATTTTATCAGATCTCTCCAGAAAATTCTGCTGCATAAATCTAACTAATAAATAATAAATAACGTACCTTGAACAAGGGAATATCCTCAGACATATGATTATGCAAAGGGAAAAAGCTGATTTTTGCCTGTTTAAACAAATGTCTTGGAAGAGATTCAGGATTCCCTTTTTTTTTTTTTTCACTTTCATCTCTATTAGTTGAAAACTGAAATGAACATTTTTGCCAAAGATCATCAAACATAATTCCGTTCAACAAGCACTTAGCAAAAGCTAACCATGTACCAGACAGTGTGTCACAGTTGAGGAACAGACACATTTAAGAAGACATTATCTCAAATAAGCAGGAGCGTGAAGTGGTTCAGAGCACCTCAGTTTCAAATCCCGGCTCTCTAATGCAACAGCCATGTGACGTTGGCAAGTTAACCCTTCTATACCTCAATTTTGTCTTCTACAAAACGTTGATGATAATTGTATCTGATGCACTGCTTTATTGTGATGAACAGGAGCAAGATACAATTTATGCAGCCTCGTGCAAAAGGAAAAAGTAGGGCCCTTTGTTCAAAAATTATTAAGAATTTCAAGATGGTAACAGCAAAGTATTAAACCAAGTGGGGACCTTTCTCAGTGCAAGGTCCTATGTGACTTTCTACGCCAGTGCCCTAGAAGTGGGTCCTGGTGATAAATGTAGTAAATGATTACTACATGTGAAGCAGTTGGAAAAGTGCCTGGCACACGGTAAGTGTTATATGTTTTAGCTTTTGTTATTAAAGAGTTTATGACTTCACTGAACATACAAGAAATATAAAGGAAAATGGCACATTTTTAAGGATTCTGGGTAGATCTAAATTTTTAACGACCTCTGAAGTTTGCAACAATGTTCTTATTACACTGAATTTGGGATCCTGTCAGCAAAAAGCTCCACCTCTTACTTATTTGACAGAGACAACTCTTTTGTCCTTCCTTCATAAAAAGTGTTTAGAGTGTTCTTTCCATCATCTTTATACAGCATTTATATGACATTTTCCATTTGTTTATCTGTGTAATTTCTGTCTCATCATGGCACATAGTGTATGTAATAACGCAGTTTCTTAAGCAATTCAAGTTCTGATCTCTCTCATGTTCAGATGTAAAGTATTTTCCATGTATTGTTTATTTTCTACATTTTCTCCCTGATATACAATCCTTAGCTGCACCTTTGTGCAGAATAAAGACTCTCCTCCCAAAGATGCCCACATCCTTACCCATGTACCTTATGAATATATTACATTATGTGGTGGCGGGGGTGGGGATGGGACTAAGATGGCAGCTGGAATTAAGGATGCTAACCAGATGATTTTAAAATAGAAGATTATCTTGGATTATCTAAGTGGGCCAATGTAATCACAAGGGCTCCTATATGTGGAAGCAGAAGGCGGAAGAGTCAGTGTCAGAGTGATAAGAATTTGAGACCCCCATGATCAGCCACTGCTGACTTTGAAGATGGAAGGGGACTATAAGCCAAGGAATACAGCCAGTCTCTAGAAGCTGAAAGAGGCAAGAAAACGGATCCTCTCCTAGAGCCTCCAGGAATCCTGTTGATGCCTGGATTTTAGCCCACTGAGACTCATTTCCAATTGCTGGCCTCCAAAATTGTAAGATAAATTAGAGATGTTTTAAGACACTCAATTTATTAGAACAGCAATAGGATGCTACTATAATGTCTACAGACTTAGCATGTGTACCCACATGCACACACATACAAACACATTCCAAAAAAGCTTTCCAGCATTGAACATTCCCATCCTTAATGTCCAGTAAATACCATCACAAAGCAGGCTCTTATTGCTTCAAGCCAGCAGAGTCTATACTTTAACACTGGATGCCAAACAAGCTTCCACCTTTCTGCTACAGATATATTGTAGGAGAAAGTGCAAGTAGCCTGCCTTCCATGACCTACGCTGAGTATTTCGACCTGCCACACTGGTTCTGCTGCACTGAATCTACTACTCCATTATTGTGTTGATCACATTAGTTAATGGCTAATATATTTATCCGTCTTACTCACTAGACACGGAATGCCCGGAGGAGAGGAACTGTGTCCTCATTCGTATCTGCATATCTGGTATCTAGACAATGATGGACCAATGTAAGGACCATCAAAGTTTCTTGACTTACATTAATGGATGAATGGCTAGAAAAATCTTTAAGTACATGCACATACAGGAGCACAAGTGCATGCACAAACACACACACACACGGGGTAAATTTTTACTTGTATTTTTTTCCTAACAACATTATAGATGCTATATTAGTGATGACTTAAGGTCTGATTCATGCTTACAACCACTAATCATTAGAGCCTCTGATCACTGTTTGAATATTTATCAATGAAAGAACAACAGGCTTCACTGCTATCGGTTAATATAATATCACATTATTCAAAAATCTGTCAATGCTTACAAGACATTTAGTTTCAGAATATACCAAATGCATCCAACAGTGAGAAAGCAAGCAAGAAAGAAAAAGAGATGAAAAGACATTCTTCGGGAGCCTAAAAATTAGGCACCATTCCTGTGGCATGTGAATGGATAAGTGAGATAAAATTCTTCAACAGTGGAGTCACGGGATCTATTTTTGTTTTATTATAGGTTGCATCTTTCTTAGCCGAAACCAGGTTTCATTCCCCCATAGCAAGAGAAAGCTCGCAAGTCTCCCTCAACCTGTGATGCTGAGCTCTCTTCCAGGTGCGAACTGTGTTTCTTTCAAAATAAATTGAACAAATCCCATTGAGTCATGTATGAGTTACTGTGCATTTTTAAGTGTCACTTTTTGAGAATCATTTAAATACTAATTCATATATGGCTAGATCTCAATGAGTGGTGGCCATAAATTCAAAATGAAAAATTATGAAAATTACAAAATATCTGAATTACAAATCATTCATGCTACTTTAATTTTAGAGACAGAACTCATTATAGGAAAAAACACTTGACCAGCAGAGCATGACAAAGACGTTTATTGATGACTGAATATTCATCAATAATAACTCTATGAAAAGGGGTTTTATGCCCATTTTACAGATGACATTTTGTTTCAGTAGCTGGTATGAAAATAGGCCTTATATCATCCTACCATTAGCTGGGTAAACGACAGCTAAATTTGACTCTACTGCATTTCTTCCTGGGTCAGAGTCAGCCTGATGAAAGAGGGTGTATACAATGAGTAGAGGCCCTTCTTTCTTTTTTGCTTGGTTTTATTTTGTATTAATCAGTCAGCTAAGAATAGTTTTGTGGTGTATTTACATGATGAAAGCGAATAACGCTTGTGAAATCTGTTGACTACCCACGTTCAAGACTCTATCTGAGAATTTGTGCCTAAGACTTTACAAATGTTATCTAACACAGTTTAAAACTGACATTACCCTATGTATAGTTGTTATATTCATTTTACCGATGGAATTTTTGTCCCATAGCTAGTAAAGGCCAGGACTATGAATTGAACCCAATTCTTTGAGTTAATCAAGTCATTTAGTCAAGAGAAAGATGGTGAGAATGGAATGAGTTGAAGTAGAAGAAAGCATTAAAACACTGGCAGCATTATGAGGAAATGAAAATTGGAGTAGTAATCTTTTTAGCTAAAGTGTTCAACATTATGATACATAAAACTTTTGGAATAATGAGATCAAACACAATTTGAAACATGCAAGAAATCTGTGCGCATGTTGAGAAAAGCATAAATGATTTTCATTACGAAATGGCTAGCAAGCTAACTAAAGCAGAGAAGTAACCACAATGACCTCCCAAATCCCAAGATCCGGCCCAGGATTTCTATTATTATTATTAGTGTTAGCACTGCAGAGCAGGAAAGCGAGTTAAGATAAATGAAGAAAAACAAGTCCTATCTAAACTAGGGAAATGAGAGCCAGACACGGAAGGAAAGCGAAAGAAGCGTGAAAGATGATTAAAAAAGGAACTAAAATAACAAAACATGTTATTTTATTTTTATCTTTTTTTAGTCTAAAATAATAAAATTGAAAATGTGCAAAATGTGAAATCTAAATCCATCATCAGCAGGATGTACAAAAATTATAATGTCCTTATTACATCACCATATGTAGTACTTTTGATTGCTAATTACACTATCAGATGTATAGATGTATGTGATGTGAATAATTTATTTTACTTTTTTTTTAAACTAACTTTGGTTCTTGCATACATTAACAAGATTCAACTCTACAACATACATAATGTGAAAATGCAGTTTTAAGCAATTATGATATAAGTATACACTTTTCAAAGCATTCATATTGAATTGAAATAATATGCATTTAGGTATCTTAGTTGAATCAGATTTGACACGTAGTGCATTTTAAAATGTCTCAAGATGAGAGTCTACTAAATAAAAGATTGTTATTAAACAAAGACCAATAAAAAATAAAATGAAAAGAAGCAGAACAAATACGTTTTAAAAATTAACGTGCACCAAACCAGAGTAGATTCTGATTGGCTAGATGTGCAATCATGATTTACCAGCCTATTTGCTCTGCTATTCAATAAATAACATGGTGTCAATGGGCAACTGTCATATTATAACAAATATAGGCCATAAAGTGGTCCATATAACAATATATCATCAACTCCTTTCCATCCCCCTTCTATTTTAGAGCAAATTGTATGCAATAAGATGACAAAGCTTCCTACATTTTATTAGCTATATTTCTAAAAACTGTGGATCATGCAAATTGTCTGGTTCTTCCCTACTCCCCAGTTTACTAGGATTGGTGACATTGTCATAGTGTCTTATCTGTTTAAAATAATGACATGTGGTAAGATTTCAACCTAGATACCTGATAGTAGAGGAACTACCCTTTATTCCTGTTAAGTTCTGAGTATTTTTTAAACATTTGACATTTGAAGAAGTACTTTATGGATATCAATTAGCTACCATTGACAATTGCTTCATGAAATAGGGCTGCATCTGTGGGTTCAGGCTGTTGCTTCTAAATGCTGATATACTGATACCTTTTCTACCAACACTTTGCTTCGGAAGAGCAAAATCTGATTCATTAACAGAGATTTTCCCTCCAGCCTTGGAGCTTAAAATTTCTAAAACTACCCCTCAACTTCTTCTCTGCTGAATGATATAATTTAATTTTACATCACATTTGTATAAATCTGAATTCTACCTGTTTGACAAGTAGGAAATTAAAGAGACAATTTTCTATATTCATATATTTATATGTATTTAATTTACATTAGGTATTTAATTAATGCTTATAGAATGAAGTATTCAATTATACTTCTGGAATAACTTCATTATTTCTGCCTATGGTTCCCTGGGTAGAGTCCTCTCTCTCTCTCTCAGCACACATAAATCCCAGGATCAGTTTCTCAAACCCTCTTCTCTTCCAAAACGAAACACAAAAGAATGGCAGCTACAGTTTGAAAAGATGGAGCGATGAAATAAAGTGCAGGTACATGTGTATCTGCTTATGTATATGGGTGAGATCTGAATAAAACTCAGGCATAAACCTTCATGTTAATTTACTTTAAGGAAAACATGCCCTAACAGGGACATTCAAAAAGAACTCACAAGGCTTACAGACCATTAAAGCTTTTATAAAACACAGTCAAATGACAATTACAAATGAGTTAAGAAATGTATTGATTAACTGTAACTATTAAAATCATGGGTTTAACACACAAACAAACAAACAAAAAAAAAAACTCAGGGCCACAGTAAAGGCAAACTGTGCACAGAGTCTTGTAAATGACAAACCAGAAAATATACCTTCAGCAGCCATAGTTTGACACATGCATGATAGTCAATGTGTATACTGTGAGTAGAGAAAAGTGAGTAACTCTTTAGAGTCACCGTAACCAGAAAACCATGCTCTCGGAGCCATAGTAACCAGCCTCATGTGTTTTTGCACACAAGAGGCAATTCAGAAAAACATTCATGTTTACAAACCACATTTTTTCATTACCTTTTTTTTTTTTTTTTTTTGTATCACTCTAATTAGATTTCATGATGAACACAGGCATTCTCATGGTGGAAATTGCCCACTTAACTGAAGAGAAGACTATTAACGAGGTAATTGACACTGTTTTAAGCCACAAAAATGTGAATAGCTGGGCATATTTCACATGTCGACACTGGAAGTTGAGAAGCTCATTGTGCCACATTCCACTTAAGAATTTCTCATTATTAATCACCAGAACCAAACTCGTGGTAGTGACTTGAGCAAACATATATTATGTATTTACTCTCGTTTCTATAGCTTATGTACCTAACGTTTCCTCTGCTTGCAATATCTTTTCTATTTTCCTTTGCCAAGGGTAATTTTTGTTGAGATAACAGTGACTGAGTACTTACTATGTGCTAGTCACTGCTTTAAATACTTTTTATACATCAACTCCTTTTATCCTCTCAAAGCTAACAATAATAGTACCACCTACTTCTTCTGCATACTCAATGGCTTATTTGTACAGTGCTTATGGTACTGCACAGCACTAAGAATGTGCTTTGTGTTTGTCCAACAACCATATGAAACAGGTTATATTTGCTATCCTCATTTTATAGACGAGGCAACAGAATCAGAGGTAGATTAAGGACCTCCCCAGAGATCACAAGCTAATAAATGATGCTGCTGGACTTTATACATATCAGTAGTGTAACTATAAAACCTAAATTCTTAACTATTCTTAACTGCTAGGCTCTGCCTCTTGTAAGGATTGCATGGACTGCTCCTTCAACAACTTGATCCTAAACGTGCCTTCCAAGAAGTTTTCCGGAATTGACATCTATGCACATACTAGATTGTATGTTTCTTGAGAATACGAATCATGTTCTATTACATAGTAATCTCCTACAGGCTACTCTCTTCACTCATCTGTACTTAGCAGATATGTACTGCATGCACAACTGGCTATATAGATTGATGACCTTGTAGGTATAATATAAGAAATAACACTTTAACTTTAAAAAATTAACAGATATGCATTGAATATTGTATGCTTAATGACACAAATATACATTCACTTTAATTATCCTTTTGTTTTTTGTTTCTGAGTAGATGATACCTAGCTAATTGTTCAAAGGCCACTCTTTCTGTACCTACCCTTACCAAAAAGATTTCTAAAAACATGCACTGAAAGTCATGTGTGCATATTTTGGTATTTTTGAAAAATGAATACTAGTTTTTACAGACAGAGATTTGGGTTTGTGTCCCAGCCCTTCCACTATGTATAGTACTAGTTGTAAGTTCTGGAAAAAAATTTCTTAAACTTTATGAATCTCAGTTGCCTTAGCTTTCAAATGGAAATTGTAATGTCTGTTTAATAAAGTTGTGAGGAGAATTAAATAAAACAAAAGAATAGTTGGCCCAAAGTAAGCACTATATAGTAAGTCTGTAAATTGTTTTGCAGGCTTTTTACAAGGAAGTGATGTATAAGTTAAAAACCCACAAACATAAAAAGGAAGTTAACTGTAACTTTATATGGATTAAATATGTGGACTTTCTTTGCATTTGCATCATTCTAATACTAAAGTGAAAATGTATCCTCATTGTTTATATACATATTGACTGCAAAAGGCAGGAAACATAAGAGAAAAATCTAGAGTAGTACTGGGACGGGTCAAGTTAAAAATAAGAATTTCTAGCCTGGGCTGCATGGCAAAACCCCGTCTCTACAAAAAAAAAAAAAAAATACAGAAATTAGCCAGGCATGCTGGTGTGTGCCTGTAGTCCCAACTGTTTGGGGGGCTGAGGCAGGAGGATTGCTTGATTCCCGGTTGTCTAGGCTGCTGTGATCAGGGATGGTGATGCTGCACTCCAGCCTGGGTGGCAAAGCGAGACCCTGTCTCAAAAACAAAGTAAGATAAAAATTTCCTGAAAGTAATCAATAGTCAGATTACAGGACCTCTAGGACTTCTCAGATGACACCCTCTTGTAAGCGTCATGGTCTGCAACATTCGGTAGTTTGAAAATCTCTAGACTTTCTTCATGAGGCAGATCCACTTCTGGGTGAATCCCTCAAAGAAGAAACTTTCTGCCTCTTATTTGCACAGTAATGCCATAGGTCAATTATTGCCTAAAATGGAGCATGCTGGGAATAAGTTCTGGAATAGCTTCTAATATACTAGATATGCTGGAGGCTCAGTTGGACTGAGGGTGGATTATTGACAAACTGTATTACTGTGATGCATTTTTTAAAAGCATATGTTTACTCCCATAAGGCACTGTTCCAAGGCTGTCTGAATGTTCAGTGCATTTGTTTTATTTATGTATATAATCCATGTCCCAGAGAATCCTAACCACAATATGGCAAAATACACTGACTTTCTATCAGTACTGCTTCCCTTTCACAAAATTAGTAATGAATATTTATGATTCTAAACCCAATATAGGTCCTTGAAATAAACAGTAGTGCTGCCATGGCTTTAATGAGGTTATCAAATGGAATAGAACTTAACGATATGCCATTGTGTTTTAAAGAAGGATCATCCTTAAGAGTGAAGCCTTCTTTGGGGCACAAAGAATGAGAAAGAGGCAGCAATGATGCTTGAAAGAAAGGAAGAAGAAATGGCAGAGAAAAGGGGAGGAAAGAAGAAAGGACAGAAGAGGGAAGGCAAGAACAGCTTCTCTATCCAGCTACAAGCCAGAAGCCAAATTTAAAGAATATGCTACATTTATCCAAGTCATGTTTACTATTCTTTTAAGGTACTGGCAGCCACCCCATCTTATTAAACATTAATTTTAAAAGCCTGTCAATGCTTGGCCTAGTCTGACCTGCCATCTTAGAATTTTAAAACAATAAAAAAAATAGCCATACAAAAGCACATTAATACCTTTTGATATGTTAGAAATGATCCCAGAACTTAAGCACTAAAACCAATGTGATCACTTCTCAGAAGTCCCCAATGAAATTTTGACCCATTCCCTGTCATTGCTGCATGCACTCTTTGTGCTTTTATGGAAGGGAAACTACTTAGGGCCACCATCATGGTAATGCAGCAGTTAAGCAAGAAGCACCAACAACAGCAATACAGATTTCTGACATGTTTTCTTTTCTCTGGCTTGCTGACAATCCTCAGGAAATGAAGCATGTGGTTTTGATGAAGTAGTTCCTTAAATTTTAATGTGGCATTGATCTATCTTAGGATTCCTAAAGTTTCATAGGCAATACACTAAGGGAGGAGAAATAACAACAAAAAAAGAAAAAACATACTGAAAGTTTAGTTCTATCAAAACATTCTATAAAGTGTAAGTTAGAAATGGTACTACATTACACCAAAGCATAATATTGATAATCTTATGGTTCATATCACAGATTTTCAAAGTTAACACTGAAAAGCAGATCACATAAATAATATGCCTTATCCACGAGCTGAGACATGACTCAACAATGTCGAACCACTAGAGGGAGGACGGAAAGCAATGGTGATATTACCTAGTGTCTAATGTGGTACTCTTTGTGTTAGATATTGGAAACACCTTCTACTCCATTGTCTAAAACAAGAATCTTAAAATAAATTTTATGGGTTGTCCTCATGAATAAAATACATCCACTTCTATTCACCAAGCACTATCCATTCAACTTTACATATGCCCTGTACATCTCACCTCATCCCTCTTTCATCATTCGATTTGTTAGGATATTCGTCATCTGTCTCCTAAGCCCCACTCCAGCCTCTGTGCCACTGAATTTTGTCCTCCCAAACCGGCTACTGCCAGAATTATTTTCCTACAACACAGATCTCAAATAATTACTATTTATAAACTGTTGATAGCTTCCATTTCCTACAAAGTTGAAGCACGTTTCCACAGTGTTCAGAAAACCCCAAGTACTTGTCAGCCCAAATATTCTGCCCTTTGCTCTGCTTCCTCAGCCACAACAGAATCCTGAACAATCCAAAATTGCTTTCGTGTTGCTAAAACTGGGCCTGTATTGTTTCCTCCTACTCTGCCTGATAAAACTGTGCTCTTGATCATAGTCAAAGACCTTCTCCCCTAAAGTAGCCACTGCACCAAGGCAAGGCAATATAACTCCTTTATCCATCAGTAGTTCTTGGGATACATCTCTATCAACCAGTTGTGATTGGTTTGGAGGCTTCATTTTTTAATGACAAAGTTAAGGTATATCATCCATCCATCCAAAAAGGATGTTTAATACTTGAGTGTATTCATTTTTAAAGGAAAATAATGTCTTTGAGTTGCCTGTGATATCTCTCAGTGAAATACTACAACTACAAATCTGAAGTTTCCCAGGAGAACATTAAATCAGATTTCAGAGCTTCTGTTTAAATTTTTGAATGGAGGGAGAACACACACAGGCTGCACTGGTGGGCAATGACTAGAGAAAATATGATATCAGCTTTATGAAGAAGAGCTAAAAGAAAAAGATTTCCCAGAAGATGGAAAGAGAATGACATATAGGAGGAAAGCAAAAAGAAAAAAAGAAAGAAAAGAAACCCCGCTTTAATTACAGACTATCAGACAGCCAACCATCAAGGGTGGCGCTTCCTTTGCTATGACTGATATTTCTGTGAAATCCTTGGAACTTCCTGGCCTCTCCAGATTCTGGGTTCTTTATTCCAAATTTGATGAAGAATAAAAGGAAACTGCTTTTGCTGAGCAAAACAAGAAAAGCACTTTTGGAGTGAAATGTAAATGATAACCCTAAAATTAGAGAAATTGGAAATTCTCATTTTTGGTTGGGTACTTTTTGTTCTGCAGCGGCAGCATTTTCGGACCTATGCTGAGTTAGCCCTATCCTATTCTAGGATAATTTAAGAGCATTAGACTTTCTACTAATCTAACCCCCAAGATCCTAGCTCTTGATATTATCAATCTAATAGTAGCCAGGTGTTTCCATAATACGATTTCAAGAAGCCTCTCGTATTCTGATCTCTGGAAGGCATTTCTTCAAATGGTTCTCACTATCAAAGACCCCTGTACGCCGAGGTAGCATCATATTTGAATTTGCAGGGACTTTATTGTAATCTCAGCAGTATCTGGCTGTCAGCAAGGAGGTGGCATAATGGACTATAATCATTTTGCACAGAGTAAGGACAAGTCTAGCAGAAAATGTTTAATTCTAGGTGATGGCTTTTGCAGAGTCAGTAAAGGGCACGTACTAATAAGGAACTGCAAAAAGTACCGGTGACGACACGCTTGCCTTGAAGAGCAAGCTCAGCAGATTTGCCACAGCTAATAGAACCATTACCGCTGCATGTCAAGCTATGAGAAATACCAAAGGACACAGGCATTGGAGTGAAAAAGATAAGAAGAAAGCAACAACAACAAAAAAAGATAAATCAGAAGACCCAAATCATGCCTCCATATTTTTACCAGTTTAAAGTTATTAAGTCAACCATGTTATCAACCCTGTGAAATAAAAGGGTGCCAGAAAGCTTGCACAGGACAATCTCCATGTTTTAATGTATTATAAATATCTCATACAGTAACCAAACTGTTCACTAGATGAATATCTGTGCAAAGCTCATTTCTGGTGATGCCTGTATTGTCATCTGTCTCTGCATCGAAGCTCTAAGGCTTTTATCTTTGTTATTTCATGCTTACAATTTTTTCCCTTCTTACTCACATATAAAACGCAAAACCCTGCAATGAAGAGAAGGAAAATGCATGCAAAGGATTCTGTTGCTTTCAAAAGACAATTAATTCCACATACTATTTCTAAAGGTTTTTGTTACCACTAGTAGACTGAGAGTCAAACAGGTTCTTTAGAAAACAGAGGGGTAGTCCAGGAATAATATCCAGGTTTTAATTTCTTGTGTAGATCATCCTCTGTTCACCAGCACTTCCCACTGTTACATTATGTAATAAAGGCAATCTTTCTTGTGCAATGGCCATAAGAAACACCAGTGTTTAAAAGCCCAGTATTTGAAATGTCTAACCAAAAAAAATATAAATTTTTAATATAAAGAGGTGGAAGCACAAAATAAGTAAACCACGACAGATTCATCAAAATGCACACAATATCCCCACAGGAATGTAAAGTAGCTATTTAAGGCTTACAGTATCATTTAACAGGCAGAAAAATAATTACACAAACCAAAGATGAAAATGCAACACCTGACCTTTTACACAGCTCACTGTTAGTCTGTGCCAGGCTGTCGCTGTTTAATGCAACACAACAATGAGAAAAGGTCTCTGGATGTGGCGTATGGCATTCCAAACCAAGCGGTCGTTGGCCCGCACTCTAAAACATTTATAGTATCCAGTCCCCCATCAGGCAAAGCTTCAAATTTTTACTCATTATTTTGAGTAAATGAAATTAAATAATAGAAGTTGCCTGTAAATAAATGTGAAAGTAGGTGTTCTTTGAAAATGAATTTGCTTAGGATGGGAGGGCACTCCCATGACCTCACTATCAAGGAGTTTAATTAGTCATGCCTGGAAGAGAGAGGAAATGCTCGGATTATAGACCTGCCCTTTAAGGACTTACTCCGTCTGTGCCATCACCCAATATCTGAGATACCAATCTTTTGTGATCACCAGTTACTATGCTGCTGTGTGACGGGGCTTAACTCAATTTATCTCACTCTTAATTGAACCGTTAATGAAAACTGAGCATCGAGGAACATAGCTCAGAAGGTTCCGAATAGTGCCTCTGGGATACACATTTTATCCTTCCCACTGTTTCTATTCTTGTTACATCAGTATGCAGAAGCCATTTCAACTGAATATTCCTAGACACAATAAAATTGTATGCAGAAGGATGGGTTTGGGTTTAAATAAAAAGTTTTCAATTCCGGCAATTCAACTTTCATGCATACAGCAGCAGTGTCCTAAAAACCCTGGGTTCCCATGATCACAGACCATTTATCATTGGAGATTATAAAGGCAATCTGTGAAGAAGCAAGGGTATCTCTTAGTTTAAGACTAAGAAGACAAGTGCATTTGTAGCAAGAGGATCACTGCCTTATACTGATTTCAGGCTAGCCTAAAGGGTGGGAAATCTTAAGCGCACAGGGCTATGCCCAGAATCTGAACGAGACCTTGAGAAGGCCACCATTCTTAGCTATATATCAGAACCAGTCTAGCCTCATTTTTATGTTCTGGACATTATGCCATGCTAGAGGCACACCAAATGCCATGAGTCAACTGTGCAATTGAACATCTTCTTTCCCTCCCACATCTAAACGGGGCTGACCCCTTTCCTCTGCATGACGTTGGTTCTTCTGGAAGCCTCTAAGAAAGTGGATAAAACTTACTTGAACCATCACTTGGCTGACAATGTGGAGATCAACACTTTAGGTGATTTTCCAGAATCTGCAAAGTGGAGGTAGGGTAGTAAAAACTTGATCTTTAGAATCAGACAGACCTGAGAGTGAACACAGTGAGATCATTTACCAGTCACAAGGAGGCGGAGAGTGACATAACCTCCCAAAGCCTCAGTTCCTCAACTGTGAAATGGGTCAAATAACAATACCTATCTCACACAGTCATTGTGACAATTCATAAGTCCTTAGCACAAGTGACTGACATTAAGCGCTCAAGAGATGTTGTACATTGTGATAATGTTCCAGTATCAATATTTAAGCCATTAGTGTCATTTTTTAAATGAGGCAGAGAAAAATAATTCAGTTATAAGAACAGGACAGGTGAGAACCTGTACTTAAAATACTGTGCAATTTGACCCAGTCATCCTAATACTGAGGATATATACCCAAAGGATTGTAAGTCATGCTGCTATAAAGACACATGCACATGTATGTTTATTGGGGCACTATTCACAATAGCAAAGACTTGGAATCAACCCAAATGTCCATCAGTGACAGACTGGATTAAGAAAATATGGCACATATACACCATAGAATACTATGCAGCCATAAAAAAGGATGAGTTCGTGTCCTTTGTAGGGACATAGATGCAGCTGGAAACCATCATTCTCAGCAAACTATGGCAAGAGCAGAAAACCAAATACCACATGTTCTCACTCATAGGTGGAAATTGAACAATGAGAACACTTGGACACAGGAAGGGGAGCATCACAGACCGGGTCCTGTTGTGGGGTGCAGGTAGGGGAGAGGGATAGCATTAGGAGATATACCTAATGTAAACGATGAGTTAATGGGTGCAGCACACCAATATGGCACATGTATACATATGTAACAAACCTGTACATTGTGCACATGTACCCTAGAACTTAAAGTATAAAAAAAAGAAAAATACCTTCCAAAATGCAATAACAACCCCCCAAATTTTCTTCACTGTAATTTACGAACATTGCATTTTCCTCATGTGTCATCGCTAATAAATTCCTATGGCCTGTGGTGTTTTTGCAAATGTGCTAAATAGATCAATTACACATTAAAACATTCATATTCACATGAAAACATGTTCCCGTACCCATTTTCTCCTAGATTAGCTATATTTTTACGGTCTGATCATCACTTATATATGATGTGATGGTTGTGACATATATATTCTCAGAACTTCTTTATTCCTTAAAAAAAAAAAAAGCTAGTGTTGTTTACTTTGTGTAAGTTGTCTCTTTGCCACAGTAATACACTCAGTTTCTCATCAGAACAATACGTTACTACTTTTAAATCCATTTGAATATGATTTATCATCTTTCACTGCTTGCTGCCCACGTGGTTCTTCATACACAAGAAGTAGTCAAACACACAACTCTTTGTCCAATCAGACTCTTCGCAGTGGTCAAACTTAAGTATGAAGAATCGTTCAGTTTAATGTGTCACTTCTTACATATTCCTAGAGAGTTGCAAAAAGAACTATTTTCATTTTTTAAAAAAATGTTTGAGTCAAAAGTATGAAAACTAAGATAAACTAGGGATTACAGCCCCCCTGGGGCTTTTTAGACAGGGACATTCTCTCACACACAAAAAGTATCTATTTTATTTTAGTATTTTTTTGCAACTTTGGGCCTGTTTTGAAAGTGTTTCCATTATTTTCTATCTCTTTTCCTGTATTCTGTTGCTGTTTTCTTTAACAGCAAAAGAATTCTCCTATCATTGAGTTATCTAAAATTGCTAATTGAAAGTCCAAGAGTATTATTTTGGATGTTGAATTTTGACCTATTATAATTTTTACTCTCTTAATTGTTCTGGTCAATGACTTTATGGGAATTCAAGACTATATTAACATATTTAGAGCATGCTTGCAAGGCAGGACATGTTTCTTATCTGCTCTACATGCTTTCAACTAGGATTTATTCAGAATTTGTTTATGGCAAGACTACCTCTCTTGAAGATAGGAGAGGCACCATTACACATATTTGCCCCCATCCTCTCCCAAATATCTTTAGAATAATTTACTATAGGATTTACTTTTCAAAAGAACAGTGAGCTCTTTTGTCAGGCCCAATTATAGAAATTTGTTCACCATGCCTTATTAGAGAAAAGTTCTACATATTGAAAATGATCTGAGCAAAATCCACTAAACAAATAATTTCATAACCAACTTTAACTTATTTATTCACGAGACTATCATAACATAACACCCCCATCAAATTAATGGCAGGGATAGACAATATGAAGATGAATCATTTAATTTGTCCTTAGCAAAACAGCAATGAAGTCTATTTTTACTTTATCTATTCAATTTCCCCCTAACAATGTTAAACTCTTGTACAAGCACAAAACCATCTGCACTTAATTAATCACACAATCCACCCAAACATTATCAGATCCCAAGAGAATGAAAGAGTGTATATATAGTTAAATAGAGTCTTTATGTAACACATTTAAATCAGAGTCTATCTAAACGATCTAGAAAAAGCAGCACGGCTCTACCAACCAGTGAAATCTCTAATTTCAAGGCAGCAGCACAGACAGCCAGGCCTAGGTTCCCCACCACAACTTTTTATCCTCATGACACTTATTTTTCTTCCCTAAAAGACATTGAAGGTCTTCGTACACATGATGAGAAATTTCTAGAAGACTTTATCCACTATGAGGCATGGCTCCTGTACCCTCACAGAGAACAAGAAACACATCACCTTAAAAAAAGCACTTATCAATGTTCTGTGCTCTCTGGACCACAGGTCAGCCACCTCTGTCTCATCCTGTGACAACAAGAATGATGCACTGTGAAAGGTGTCCTTCCCTTTCCAGTTAGAATATCGAAATTCAAAATGGTTAGGAATAGAAACAATTACAGCAAAAATCAATAAGATGAAATTTTAGAACTATAAGTGTAGGGAAAGGAAAAGAGATTGAAAACCTCTCCTTTGGGCCCTGTTTTGTAATCTTCCTTGCCAATAGTCCATTGGATTTCAGGTATTGTCATGCTTATTTATCGGTCATATCATCCATTCAGGGCTGGTTTCCTGGGATCATTAAGCTGCATATATTGGAAAAACAGTACCTTGGGCAATTGATGTTTCAGATTCTAATTCAAATCCCCCTAGTCAGTCCCGATTTTCCAGTTCTATGGAGCAAATCTGGGGGTTACTATATTTATATAGTTACATCTACATATATAGAGAATTAATTATGATCACTGGAATTGTTGGGTTCTCTTCAAAGGGAAAGCTGCTCTCTCATTACAGGGAGAAATCATCTGGTGTTTAGAAGTGAAAAACAACTAGTCCCATATTATGGAGAGAAAAGAGTCATTTTCTTGACCGTAAAGCTTCCTTTTGGCATATGACAACTAGAAATATGGAAGCTGAAAAACAGTAAATAATTTTTCTATTCCACTACACAGACGTTCCTAACCTCTTGCAACTTAGATCCTAATGGGTGAGAAAGAAGCCAAATAAACAGGTAAATATCACACACACATACACTATACATATATATCCCAAGCTGGGTTAAGGGGAAGGGAAGAAAAATAGGGTTTGGGGTATAGAAGGAAGGTGCAATTTCAAATATAGTGATCTGAAGGAGCTCACTGCTAAGATGACCTCAAGGAGAAAACATATTGAGCTCTGAGGAAATTTGGAAGAAATGGCTCAAAAGGCTAAGCAGATACAGATCCCAGGCAGGGATTAGACCTGGCCTTGTTGCAAGAACAGTGAGGAGGCCACTGTGGCTGAATCTGAGTGAGAAGAATGTGGCAGGAGTGGACCTGAGAAACCAGGTCATGTAGGACCTCAAAGCTTTTGGCTTTAACTTGGAAGAGATGAAAAAATCACTGGAAGCATCTAAGCAGAGGAGTAATTTGAATTGTGGTTAAAAAGAATTGTTCTAGCTATAGTTTAAAAAATAGACTGCTGTAGGGGCCAGGGTTGGAAGCAGGGAGACCAATTTGGGAGTCTTTTAGATACTCTTTGCCAGGCAGAAAAGATTGTAGAAAATGAAGCAGAATAACACGATAACATTCATGCCCTGATTTGAAAACACAACGAAAGCCCTCTAAAAAAAATCCACATATCCTGAAAAATGTTGTCTGGTCAATTTTCCCAGAGTTTGAATAGTCGTCTCAGAAGCGTGAGGATTAAAAACTGCATGTTCTTCAACAAATTACATAAGTCTCTAATATTCCATTTACTTTATCTCATTCTTATGTATATATTTTATATCTACTGATTTATTGATATTTTTAGAACAGATACATGCAGACAAAAGGAAAAATTAAGAAACAAATGTTTAATGCATAATGCAGCCTCTTGTCTTAGGACCAACTAATAATTAAACTAAGATGAAAAAACCAAATTTCAAAATATTAAAATAACAACTCAGCATACTGAAACATAGAGAACAAATCTAAAATGCTCGAGCACTATGAGTAAAAGCCTCAGAAACTGTGTATCATTGAGACCTCACAACGTCCTATGAGACAGATGGAAAAGAAAAATCTAAGCTACAAAAACTGAGATGACCTGTCCAAGGTCCCATACCAAGTAAATATCTTGCATCTATTTATATCAGGTTTTTAAGTCAAGGTGCCATTTTATTCTCCTATATCACAACTGCCAAGGTCTTATTTGAGAATTTCTTTATTTAAATTCCTCAAAATAGAGATGACATAGCCAAATAATCAAATACCTAAGGATGTTCAGTATTATTAATAACTTCTCTTGATATGACCAATCTGTACTCTCTATGTGCTCACTGAATTTCTGGCAAAGTGATGTAAGAATAGATGCTATGCTAACTCAGAATGAAGGCAGCTGAGGAAGTTCTTTCCTCTACATTGGAATGCAAGCAAAAGACCTTTAATAAGACCAAAGAGTAACTCCAAAAAATGCTCCTTTTCTCCATTCTTTCTAATAAATATCTTATGGATCAGCTTATTATTATTATTATTATTATTATTATTATTATTATTATTATTATTTCCTTCTAACTCTTCATTGTGAAATTCTGGCTCAAATTCACTATAGAAAACATCTTGAAAAATGAATATACATTTTGTGTCATATACAATCACTGTTTGGATAAAAAGTGTTGTGACTTCTATTGCCTAAATGAAGAGAGGAAAAAATGTTTCTAAAAAGTATTGAATTCTCATTGTAAACATATGAAACTTTATTCTCCAAATTTAAGAGAAGTTAAAAAAAAAAACTCATTCCAAAATATCACCTTATTTTATAAAGAATTACAGCACAGATTTAATTTAAAAGATGCAACATAATTAAAGGGGAAAGTCCATGCTTACATATTTTAAAAGGTCAGTGTCAAAAGTTGTCACAAGAAAATGTGTTTCAAATTGCACCTTTTGAATTTAAATTCCTTCTTAAATGTTTCCCTACAAAGTCAAGCACTGCAGGAGAGATGTACCTCAGAGATTTTAGAACTGAAAATTTATTTTAAAGCAAAATATGCCACTAGCAGCATTATACAAAAACTCGAGAAAGAACATGGCATCATTTGGATTTCTTTAAATATGTACAGTACAGTATATTTTAAAGCACATTTGAAGCTCATTTCACCTAATTTACTAGATATATTATCTACATTTGCTATTAAAAAATCAAGATGGTATTTTAAAAGGATGAACGAAACAAATAATGTATCTATAAAATAATGCAAATTACGAATTAATCAGCAGTCTCAACGGAAGAGTGATCCTGTGTAATTTAGAGGTCCATTCGTTAATTTATTGAATGAGTTTGCTTGTATTGTTTCAAACACCTTTTCTCAAAGTTCTAGCAGTAGTGAGATACTCTTAGAGTTGGTAGCTAGGGCCCTCCCCTGAGGAATGTCAGGCGACCACCACCAGGTGACGATCAGGCAGTTGTTAAACTGTCGCTGTAAAATAATAATTGGTCACAGCTGACACCAGCGGAAACGCAGGTTCCCAATATAAAAACTTGAAGCTAGTGATCAGCAGCTTCCGAATAAGATCTCATGAGTTGAGTAAGGGGGCTCCCACATATGCACTAAGAGGCAAAATGACAGAGTTTAACTGCATATGATTTCCTTTAGGAAGGCTCAACTGGTAAGGGATAAACGCCTCAAATGAGCATGCGCACAACTTCAGTAAACACACTGCGCATGTGTCCTCTCTCCAGTGCCAGAAGGCCACAGGCACGTGGACAGCCTGCTCCAAGGGAAGAATCAGGAGAAAAGAAATATAAATGCAATCCCGGAAACATGTCAATGTATAAAACCACAAGTCAAGGGTAGGGTCGTATGGAGCACTTGGATCTAAAGCTGCCTGCTTGGTCCTCTTCCAAGTGTAGTTTACTTCCTTTTGTTCTTGCTCTAAAACTTTTTAATAAACGTTTACTCTTGTTTTAAAACTCATTTCAGTCTCTCCCTCTGCCTTAAACCTATTTCTGCCCCTCGGCCAAATTATTTCCTCTGAAGAGGCAAGAATCCAGTTGTTGCAGACCCATATGGATGGATTCACCACTAGCAATAGTACTGGGTGTACATTCTTCTTTTTTCACTATAATTTATATATACATGCACATATACACATATAATCTGTACTCACAGATTTTAAAAGACCTATATATTTATAACATTCATTGCATAACTTACAAATGAGCTGTATTCTCCTTTTTATTAATATAGTGCTATTTATTTTGTGCTTGTTAATCTGTCTCAAAGCTGTACTCTTTGAGCCCGTCTAGTACAGGGAAAGAGCCTTACACTGTTTTCTACATTCCCATCACGTCAAACATAATATAGGAAGGCAGATGCTCGATTCATGAGTCTTAATTAACACATTTGCTTTAATAAAAATTATGGGGAAAAAAATGACTGTAATTCACTCTTACATTCTTACATTAGAAATTAAATGTGAGGAGTTAGCAACTTTTTCCAAAACATAAAGAATGTCTTTAATTAATAAATCACATAAGTTTATACCAATATTTTAAGCCTTAGAAATCTTTCCCAAGAGGAAAGAAACAGCTTGATTTGTTTGCATATCTTTGTAGCAATTATTAAGTGAGAGAGTAATGAATGGTGAATAAAAGTCTACAGAGATTGCCAACACAAAAGGGCTTCCTCATATAAAGAGAAAATTCAAGCAGGTAAAAAAAAAAAAAAAAAAATCATAGGCCAGAAAAAGGTAAAAATACATTACCAACAATGACATTCAGAGAAGAAAAAGTAAATAAAAGAGTCAATACTGCATTTAACATGGTTTTAAAACAATTCACTGAAGAGTAAAATAAAGGAGCTCACAACTAAATGAGCTAGTAATAGAAATTCATATGATGAATGACATTTTTACTGTGAATCTGATATGAAATTAAAGCTGCAGAAAAAATTGCAAGGCATGGTGAAAATAATTTTCGAAATGTGATTAATGGTATTTGCTGTCTTCAATATATATTTAATACAGGCATATTCTAATATATTTATATATACACACATATATACACACACACACACAAGCACACCTTTATTGGCTACATATAAATCTAGCTATTTACATATATATGTAAAAATTACCTATATGTAAAATAAATAAACATTACCTATCTGTAAATATACATAAATATAGGCAATAAATTATGATATGATAATGCATTTTCTTATCAAAGTATAAAAAATAATAGAACAAAGATGGGATAAAAATTTCATAGCTTCAGTCACAGATAAAACTAGGCATATTATTTCAAATAATTAACCCAATTCTTTAAAAAATACAGTAAGCGAGCTGGGCGCAGTGGCTCACGCCTGTAATCCCAGCATTTTGGGAGGCCGAGGCAGGCAGATCACGAGGTCAGTTCGAGACTAGCCTGACCAACATGGTGAAACCCTATCTCTACTAAAAATGCAAAAATTAGCTGGGTTGGTTGGCGGGCCCCTGTAATCTCAACTATTCAGGAGGCTGAGGCAGGAGAATCGCTTGAAATCAGAGGGCGGAGGTTGCAGAGAGCAGACACCACGAAACTGTACTCTAGCCTGGGCAACAAAAGTGAAACTCCGTCTCAAAAGATAAATTCAAATAAAGTAAACTTCTGTGGACCCAGCGAAGTTGACTTGAAGCAAGCTTCACTGACATCCTAAGCATGAGTTTAGCGTCTTTCCTCTACACTATAGAATGCACTAGTATTAGTCATATCATATTGTATTTCCATTTTTCTACCAGAGTGTACATTTCTTGAGGGTAGGAATTGTGCCTTATACAGTCCTACAGTCTCTGACTTCAGCATAATGTTTTGCCAAACCAACATTTTCTTAAGTGAATAAATAACAGGTATTTTGGAGGATCCAGAGATCGATAAAAGTCTCGCAAAATCACTCAGTGAGTAACACACCAAAAAGGAACAGTTCACTTTTCACTAATGCCTTTGTCTACCTCCCCCGTATGAATTTCAGAGTTGTAAACAAATATGAAATGGGGAAAAAATGTGTTTTGAAAGCTAATAGATACCTCTCCATATTTAGTAATCATAGATTGCAATATCCAAGAATCCAACTACTTTCTCATATGAGAGGCTGGTATCCTTTAGTTCTGAAGATTCCCAATATGATGTACCATACATAGGCATAGTCTTTTATTTCCAGCGGCTCTTCTATAGGCTAAGATTGATCTCCAAAAGTTCTAGTCAGGATAGAGCTAGACACTGGAATTCTGATTGAGTTGCCTCATCTCTCTAGATGTGTTAACAACCAGAAGTCCAATGTATCTTCATAATGCTTAGAATTATGTTGCCTTCATTTTCTAATTAAAGGCCTGATTATATTTATGACATTTAGAGAATTTAATATGTGCATGTTTACTTAGTTGAAAAATTAAATTCATCAGCTCACCTACTATTCACTACAGCTTTTATAATAACAAGAAAAATGTAAGTAGACTTAATGTTATTCACTCAAAATAAATTAGATGAATAATGCTTTCCCATCATTATATGAAGGGGAAAAATAGAAGATAATACTGAGAACAGGGTTTAGAAAACACCAAGAGAAACTACCCTTTTAGAATTTGATTAAAGCTGAAATGGAATTAATGCAATAGTATATACTAGATTTAAGTTTTGATTTATGCTCTCATATTTTGAAAATAGCTTAACAGAATTCATCAATATGAATTGCATTTTTATTCACTGTTGAATTTGGATTTTGAGTTTATTCTAGAAAAAGAAAGTTTATTTGTTTATGAGTAAACACTTTCATACAATATACTTAAGAATTAATGTCCTGACTAGAGTATTCAACTAATCCTGAGTTAATTTCTGAGGGTCAAAATGTTACATTATTTTCCATGTAAATTTGAAATGCTATATTTCTAGGTATTACTTTCAAAATACTTAAGGAGAACAATAAAATAAATATTGGTAAATATATAATCACTTATAAGTGAAGATTTCAGGACTTGAGGATAATCTCAAAACTCTGTTATTTCCTATCCTACTCTCAAATACATTACACAGACTAGAACATCAAGAGTTATACAATAGTAAACTTTTAAACAGTTTTGTTTGTTTAAATAGTCTAGTCGTAAAGCTTTAATTCTCAGAGACCTTTAAGATTCAGGAGCAGGTGCCTTATTCACCATTCTTGGAATAGGCATCTTTCTTCAATAATGTAACTTTTCATTCACATACTTTTTCTTCTATCCACTGACCTGATAAATCTTTTCATTTAAGGACCATGTCTTGTGCATCTCTGAATTGTGCATCCTATATTTTCACAAGTCTGGGTCTTGGCTTTGGTTAATATTTCTGGCCAAAAAACCCTCCTATTCTCCACCTGGTGAAATATTGTTATCACTTCAAGGCCCAGCTATGGTAATCTGAATCTTTTTCACCCTCTCTGACTTCCAGCTTCTCCCAGTCAGGACCACATTATGACTTTCATGGCCCCTAGGCTCTTTTACTTTGATGGGACACTTTCATCACTAAAGACACTACAGATTATATTTTATGAGTATATTGGTATAAAGATATTACATACTAAAACATTTCATTTTTCCTAAAAGGTCCTTGTTTCTCTTCTGACTTTAAAAGAAATTAAAATGTTACAGGATCCTAAAAGTATCATGTGACCAAAGCTCTGTACCAACATCAGAGTCAAATAGATTCCACATGACTTTGCTTCCATAGCACTTCATTAGCACCCAGCACAGTGTTAGGCAAAGAAGGCAAAGAACAGCCCTTAATAATTATTTGTTGAATGTTGCAAATTAAACTGTCATCCTTTCTTTATAGGTAATTGATTATGTTTGGCCTCCCTAAACTTATTGTGAGTTCCTCCACAAAAGGGCCAAGGCCTTATTTACTTTCATATATCTAGAGAATTATAAACAAATTGGTATATAATAAATGTCTGTTGAATCACATTGAATACAATTAAACTTATCTTTGCCAACTCCTATCAGGTGCCACTGACTGCCACTCCAGAGGAAATATTCTTTCAGTAGAAAGTACACCTTCCTTCCACATGAAAGTAATGTTTGAAGCTTCTGGCTGTCATTCAGGTTATCCAGTTGTCTGAGCCTAAGTTTTGACATGAAATGGACAAATAGCAATAATAATAAAATTAGCTTTTATGAGTTATGGCCTTATGTTGCCATAGCACCTCCACTGTAACTGTTATAGGCCACAAGATGAAAATACTTCATATGGTACAGAAAAGAAATTAGAAAATGAGAAGTTGGCCATATGCAGTGGCTCACACCTGTAATCCCAGCACATTGGGAGGCCAAGGGGGGGCAGATCACTTGAGGTCAGGAGTTCGAAACCACCCTACCCAACATGGTAAAACTCCATCTCTACTAAAATACAAAAATTAGCCAGGCATGCTGGTGGGTGCCTGTAATCCCCGCTACTCGGGAGACTGAGGTGGGAGAACAGCTTAAACCAGGAGGCAGGGGTTCCGGTAAGCCTAGATTACACCACTGCACTCCAGCCTGGGTGACAGAGTGAGACTCCATCTCAAAAAAAAAAAAAAAAATGAAAATAAAAAGTTGTTTTTTAAAAATCATAATTTACAAGAGTTTTTCATCATTTAATTATTTATTATAATTTTATTTACTTTATTATGATGAAGACATTTATTTTATCATTTATTTCCAATGAGTAGAAAAGCAAAAAAAACTAAAAAAATTATATGAAATGTATTATATTATTTGCAGATCTAATTAGTTATTAGCTATTTCATATTGCTATATGTCTACTTACTAAACTAAAATTAACTACAGATGTAACATATTTGCCCATCCATTTATTCAACTGACATGCAATAAATGTTCCTTATGGACATTGTAGCAGACATAAGGAACTATATGTTACAAAATATCTCAGTCTAGTGAGACAGATAGTCTATTATATTATACTTAGATAATTATTATGAGAAGTGAACATCTGTGCTAATGGAACATATGAGAGAGAATTCTAATTCTATAATTTTAAATTATAAAAACCATGGAAGAAATACAAAAGTGAAGTATGAAAAAGAAAACTTTAAAACTACCTGTAATCCTACCAGACTGAGTTAGCTGCATATTGAAGAATAAGAAAAACTTAGCAAGAGACAAAAGAGATTTTACACTCCAGGCACGTCCAAAAGCAACTAAGAGTGACATGGTATCATAAAATCAGAAAAGGTGCTGTAGCACTGAGACCAGGGACACAATATGTGTTACATATAATAAACATCAGACCAACCCATTCTGCAACTCCGAGAGGTTTACTAGGGCATCGAAAGCAAAAAAGAAATGGAAAAATCTGTTGTGTGCCTTATAAAGCACACCCATGCAGCAGTAGACGAAGGTTAGTGAATATTCACCAGCCTCCAAGGGGCCAAGGTTCAGAATGACGCAGGGCTGGAGCAAGTCTCCAAATTGTTTTTTCTCAGAAATTAAATATTTTACTCTTCAGGTGGACAATCATTGTTGTCCTACTTCAGAAACTTGCATGATCACAGCTACCTCTGAGTTCTGGAAGGGGCTTACTTTTACAAAACATTTTCAAATTCTTCATTTCTTTAATTATTCATGACAGCATTTATTATAGATTAGCAGAAAAAACTCTTGCATTTGACCACCATAGAAACTGACTCTCAGAGAGATACAATTTTCTCAAGGTCAGAGTTTCAAAATAACAAGGTTAGGAATGTCACTTCCCTTTCCCTCTTTTCAGGGGAGAGACCTAGCTGTTCAAGACCTATTAATTCTAGAGCGGGCAACACAGATAGATGGGGAGGGAAGAGGAAAGACGATTTGATAATGCTATTCAGATGATTAATTATGAATGTTGCTTTTTTTGCTTTGATTTATTCAGATTATTGCTCTTATTTTCCATTTTGTTAAATATATGTAGCTACATAGCAATGGTGCTAATCTAATTTGATTTTTTAAAAGGTTGAAGACTTAATAGAGAACGCGGAAAGGAATGGTAAACTCTGTTTTTCCAGATACATTTGTATCTTTTCAAGAGTGACACAAATACAAATATTTCATAATTGCATATTTTCTTTTTTGAGGACAAATCGCCATGTTAGCATAGAAACTGTTAATAGAATTACCAGATGGGTGCTTTATTTGCTTTTAAAGTGGGTTACAAATAGTAGCAATTAGTCACTGATGAAGACCTCTAAGTTGAGAGGTTTTTCAGAATTCAGCACCATGATAATTTTTGGTATCATCTGCAAAACAATAAATACAAAAACGTTTGTAAAAGCAACATATGTCTTGACAATTTTCTAATTATCTGTGTGCAAAATACTCAATTCTTCTGCACAAATGGAACTTTTCACACGACACATTTGTACTCTAGAGCATACAAAATATTACTAGAAATTAGTGAGCCTGTATTTCTACAATTTGCTTTTATCTGATTCAATCAAGTTAGAGCCCAGTTATATGTATTTCTCCCACAAAAAAATAAATAATTGCTTATACGAAAAACAGAGGGGAGGATGAGTGCTGAGCTGAAGCTGAATTTACTTAGAAGTAGCATTAAAAAGGAGACTCCACTCTTCATAGTGAAAATAAGAGGAAAAGGATGCCAGATGGAAATTAGCCAAATGGTGTTCTTTTAAGAATTGTGCCTAAGTTATCTTGAAGAAAAAACAAGAGAGAAAGAGAGGGAGATTTAAGCAGAATGCCCTGAAAAAGTTTTATTTATTTATTTTTTGGTTTTACTTGCCAATAAAGAAACTAAAAATTAGTTGTTATTCAAACATATTCTTAACAAATCCATTAAGAAAAAATACTGAATATTTTAGGCTAGGAAAGTCAATTTATAGTAGCTCTTTGGTAATACTTGAAATTTATCAACTGTGCTCTCCAAAATCAACTATTAATCTTTGAATTTAACCTGTTTTTCAGTCTGTTTGTTCATTAAGTCAGTACTAGCATACTGACGAACACTGGTCAGATTTGGTATAAAATTTTGAAGATAACAGAAATGACTGATAGGTTGGAATAGCATAAAGAGGGAAAAGAGCAAAAAATGATCTCTGGATTTTTACCCTAAACCAACTGGTTGGATGTCAGTAGTCTTCACTCATGAGAAAGGTTTCTCTTCATTTTTTCTATCCATCTGACAGCCTTAGTACATGTTTGGATCTCAGTCAGCTTCTGCACACCAACACAGAGATATGCCTACAAGCCCGCCCCTGCCTCCCACACCAGCTAAGAAAAGAAGATGCCCGTGTCACCATAGACTCTCCAGAGAGCGCGCTGTGACTGGCATATACTTTTTGCTCCTTCATGAAAAAAGAAACCTGGGTGGACACCTCTCATGCTTCAGAGAGTCTCCATAAATTTAAGCTCTAATTAAGCATCTCAGTTTAGAATTTATAAAATAATTAAGATCAGAGCCTCTCTCTGAGCCCTGTCTATCAATGGGAATTTTGAAAGTGTGCCCATACCACCAAATTTCCTTTTTTTTCCATAAATAAATGTTGGCCATGATAATATGTGCTGGGCTAGCCCTTTGTTCCATCATATCTTTAAAGACGCAACCAGAACTCAAAAATAGAATATTTGTTGTTTCATGTTATGCATTAAAAGCCTAATTTTACCTTAAAATTTTAAGTGATTATAAGGAGTTGAGACTGCAAACATAACATTATCTTTACTTTTGCTGAGGAAGAGTCTTTCTATTTTTGCAGAGGAAAACTCATGATCACAGTCCTTTAAAGCCCAATATCCTCATCTATACTGCTGTTACCATAAAACAGTAATCCATGAACATGCCTCCATGGTCAATGTTCTGGTCCATAACAAATAGAGTCCCAGAGAAATATGTATTATTGCTTCAAAAATAATGAGAAATAAGTTATGCATTGCTGTGCTCTGAAGCAAAGTGAGTATAAGGAAGCCAATGTCTTTTCTTTTATTGTTTATGCTTTTGGAAACTAATGATAAAAACAATCTTCTGATATATTAACCTTGTTAATAAAATCATTTGTGATTCAAGGGAAATACTTCCAGCCTTAAGCACAATGTTCAGGTTATTTTAGTAATTCTTTCAGAGCTCTTAAATATATCAAAGGGATAACTGCTCAATTTTCCCAAAACATGTAGCTCTTCATGAGAAATTCAGATCCAAAACAACTACTATTTTATGCATGTCAACATTTGCAAATGTGAAAAGGATGGCTGGAGATGCTTACCACTCCAAAATTCCTAATGCATTAGCAGATACAAGTGTGCTGTCTAATAGTGAAATATAAGGCCAAGTACATATAAAAATAAACTTTAAGAAAGTAGATGATGAAAATGTAGATAATCAGGTAAAACAAGTGACACTCTACAATAGACTCTTTTATTTTTTTCAGATTTAGGTGGGTGATCAACGTGGGCAAATTAAGTTTGGAGCAGAGACTGAAGATTGAAAACCTTAGTAAGTGCTATAGAAAATAGAAAGTAGAGTATTTTGGTGGAAAGTAGTCAGAGAAGCCTCTGTCAGGACATGGAATTTGAAATAGAATTTAAATGAAAAGGAGGCAGATATGAAGACCTGAGGGCAAAAAATTGTTCTAAGCAGAGGAATAACGAGTGCAAAGGCTTTAAAAATGAGAAATCTTGGCCGGGTGCAGTGGTTCAGGCCTGTAATTCCAGCACTTTGGGAAGCCGACATGGGTGAATCACAAGGTCAGGAGTTTGAGACCAGCCTGACCAACACGGTGAAACTCTGTCTCTACTAAAAAAATATGAAAATTAGCTGGATGTGGTGGTGGGTGCCTGTAGTCCCAGCTACTCAGAAGACTGAGACAGGAGAATTGCTTGAACCCGGGAGACAGAGGTTGCAGCGAGCCAAGATTGTGCCACTGCACTCCAGCCTGGGCGACAGAGTGAGACTGTCTGGAAAAAAAAAAAAAAAAAAAGGAAATCTTTAGGCGTGTTTGAGTGACAGAAAAGGAGTCAGAGTGGATTTTAGTGAACAGCTCTGAGAGAGAAAGGAGCTGACTTTCCAAAGTCAGGCTAGTACTAAGTCAGGACATGCTTATACCAATTTGGGAGACTGGATTTTACTCTCAATGTGATGGATAGCCACTGAAGGATTTTAACTAATGAAAGGACATATAGGTTGAGCATCCCAAATCCAAAAATCTGAAATCCAAAATGCTCTGAAATCTCTGAGCACCAACTTAGCACTCAAAGGAAATGCTTGCTGGAGCATTTTGGATGTCAACTTTTGGATGCTCACCTAGTAAGTACAATGCAATATTTTAAAATCTGAAAAAATTGGAAATCCAAAAACACTTCTGGTCCCAAGCATTTCAAATAAGGGATATTCAATCTGTATATGCATTTACACTTTAGAGAGGTCACTCCATGGAGAACGTATTGTAAGAAGCATAGAAGTATCAGAGAAACAGAGCAAATGTTGGTGGCCTGTACTATGGTTTAGAGAAGGAGATGACGAACACTGGTCAGATTTGGTATAAAATTTTGAAGATAACAGAAATGACTGATAGGTTGGAATAGCATAAAGAGGGAAAAGAGCAAAAAATGATCTCTGGATTTTTACCCTAAACCAACTGGTTGGATGTCAGTAGTCTTCACTCATGAGAAAGGTTTCTGAAGAGAATAAACTAGAATATTTGAGGGGGAAAATAATCAATGATTTTACTTTTGCTCTATTATGTTTGTAATACAATTAATAATAAGCAGTTATCGAGCACTGAATATGTGCCAAGAACATTTTGACTTTTATATGTATTTACTTATTTATATCTTTTACTTTCTCAATCTTCCCCAAAACCCCATGAAGTAGTTCTTAGTATTATCCTCATTTTATAGATGAGAAAACTAAAGTACAGACATTAAGAAACTTGCCTTAATCAGCCAGCTAATACGTGACAAGAGCCAAAGAGAATCTGGCACCAGAACCTACCATATGACCCCCTACCATATGCCTTCACCTATAGAAAACTCACATAAGTACTTGTACTGAGCACTTGTACTGAGCCCAAGGGAGAAGTCTGGGATGGTGATACATACCAACAAAATCCTTGGGGCACTGTAAGACTTAGACATCTATTAGAAGCAGAGTAGCAGACTGACAAGATGTAGTTAGCAATTAAGGAGGAAAATCAAGTAAATATAGTGATGCAAACTGCTCCAGGGAAGGGAGTGAACAACTCTTCAAATGACAAGATTTAGAAAAGAAACAGAATTGACAACTAGATTCAGCAAAAGAGATCTGGTGCCCTTAATAAGAGCCATGCCAGTGGAGTAGAAAGGACAAAACGAGCCCCATAGGACTCAATTAAGGAGATCTTAAGATGTGAGTAATGGAGAACAGCTACACAGACAACACTTTCACAAGTTTTGGTGAAAGAGATCAGAAACAAGGGAGTATCACTGGAGGTGGTAGCTAAGTCAGAGACCTTATTTTAGTTAAGTATTTTATGTTTGTCTTAGTCTGTTTCTGGTGCTATAATAATCTTTAAGTGAGTAGTTTACAAAAAGCAGAAATTTATTTCTCACAGTTCTAGGGGCCGGGAAGTCCAAGAGCAAGGCACCAGCAGATTTAATGGCCAGTGAGGGCTGCTCTCTCTTCTTCCAAGATAGTGTGTTGTTTCTGCATCCTCACATGGCAGAATAAAACTTAAATTCATTTCAAAATATACCTATGCCTGAAACCCTTTTTTTTTTTTTTTTTTTTTTTTTTTTTTTAAGACAGTCTTGCTCTGTTGCCAGGCTGGATTGCAATGGCATAATCTCTGCTCACTGCAATCTCTGCCTCCCAGGTCCAAGCAATTCCCCTGCCTCAGCCTCCTGCGTACCTGGGACTACAGACACACACCATCATGCCTGGCTAAGTTTTGGTATTTTAGTAGAGATGGGGTTTCGCCATATTGGCCAGGCTGGTCTTGATCTCCTGACCTCGTGATCCACCCGCCTCAGCCTCCCAAAGTGTTGGGATTACAGGCATGAGCCACTGCACCCGGCCTGCATGAAATCTTAATATGCATTTAGCCTACAGTATGTTCAAGTGGGTAAATGTCTTCCTCTCTACTAAGTAGAAGTAGAGATCTCTCTACTGACTAGGTCATGCCAATTTACATTTAAACAAATGGTAATATAACCTATTTTAAATGCTGCTATGGTTTGAATGTTTGTGTCATGTCCAAACTTAAACCCAATGCAACAGTATTAAAAGGTGAGATCTTTAGGAGGCAATTAGGCCATGAGGGTTCTGTCATGATAAGGAGGATCAGAACCCTTATAAAAGGGCTTGAGAAAATCAGCTAGTTTAAGTTTTATTCACATAGGTTTCACTATATGCTAGAATACTGCTAAAAATAGTAATTTTTTGTCCCTCTTGGAAGTCGGACATTCTCTTGGATTTCCCCTTTCAATTCTGGGACATAGATCCACTGCTTTAGTTCAGTAAGTCTTATATTTACAAGGTTCAAACAATCAAACTTTCTAGCTGTCTTCTAACTCTAGTCATCCACAGTACTGCATCAATCTATTTGCATATGTTGTGCACAGGGGCTTATGCCTGTAATCCCAGTACTTTGGGACACCAAGGCAGGAGGATGGCTTAAAGTCAAGAGTTCAAGGCTGGCCTGGGTAACATAGCAAGACCCTGTCTCTACAAAAAATTTAAAAAAATTCTTGAGCATAGGAATATGCATCTGTAGTCCCAGTAGTGAGGAAAGCTGAAGCAGGAGTTTCTCTTAAGCCTAGGAGTTTGAGGCTGTGGTGAGCCATAATCGTACCACTGTACCCCTGTTTAAGTGACAGAGCAAGACCCTGTCTCTAAAAACAAAAACAAAACAAAACAAAAAATACACTTGAATAACTTGGCAGCTGGTGTTTTATTGTTGCTTTTCTTGTTCCTATTGTTTTCTTTTCTATAAGTCATCACGATTCTAGATGACTTGGATGACATATTCCCCTATTTAGGTTTGAAATTCTTTTGCTCTTATATTTCAGTAACAGTAACTTCTACTCACTTTGGCAATTCACACTCACAGATACAAAATGGGCTGTTTTGAAACAAAAAATGCTCTACTATAATATCAAAAATTGTGAAATTCTCTCTCATCACCACTTACCCCACTCACTCATGCCCACAAAACCTCCTCTTAAGCTTCAAAGGCTAATGACCTCCATGGCTTCACTCTTTCTTCAATTATCAGTGTCTAATCCTTCCTGGCTTGACTTCCTTCTCTCCTTAACTTTGATCCCCCTGATAAACCATTTTCAACACACTTTCATGGGTGCAATTGATTTCTTCCCTTCTTTAACCTTCTCTCGCAGCTGCCTTGCCAATCCCATTACCAAATCAGTCCTACCATCTGTTTGCTCTCCTCCTCCTCCTGGGCTGCCAAGAGTTCCTGAGAAAACTGAATAACCATGCTGATTGACTCTGCTACAAATTTATGATTTCCGATGTCAGCTGAACCTTCAGAGCTGCTCAGCAGCCCTATTACTCATTCCTACTTGGCTGGTCTTCTCATTCCACACAGCAGCTGTTCCCACCACACCCTCCTCAGATCCCCACCCTTATCCTCATTCCCCTCAACCTCAACACATGATTTCCCCTCTTACTGCTGAAAATATTGAGCCTATCAGTTGTGAACCCCTTTCGTTTCCCTCCCCTATATCTCCAAATTTATCTGCATCTTTATTCATCTGGACCTCATTTTGCATCTCAAAAGAAACCTTATTCCTTTGTCCATCTGACTATTTAATTCCACTCCTTCCTGCCTCTGATAGGATCTTGTTTCATCCATGTACTTTCTCCTTCCTGTTCAACCTGTAACTTTTTTTGAATCCACAAACCTATCTAAGTTTTCCTATTTTGTAAAAGAGATCATCCCTCACCTCTTCCATTGCCGAACTGCTCTTTCCTTTTCTTTCCTGCAGAAATTCTTGGCAAAGAATTTACTTAAAATTGGCTCCATAAAACTTGATGTATTAATAATTTTCTTGCCTGGCTACCATACTGATGAAACTATTAGAAATGTTACATAAAATAGCCTTTTCTCACTTTAGTTTTCTTGATCTGAATGATGGAGTTTGGCTTTAATATGAATTCATTCACTTACTAACCTGCATAAATTTGAGCAAGTTACTTAATTATCCTAAGATTTGGCACCCTCATATTTAAGTTGAAGACCCATGAGTCACTTTTACATAATACAAGTAGAATATACTCTTGTATTCTACTTTCTTTTGATAAGGACACCCTGCTTTCCCTTGAGCAAATACTTTTCTCCCACTGAATTTAGCCTGGTAGGACTGTTAGTCAAAAAATGTTACCCTTCTCGAACTGAAAGGTTGGCTAGTTTCTCCAACCGGACATTTCAGCAGCATTCTCTCTCTGGAATCTAAATAGTGAGCATAGGGTTTAAATAAACATAATTGGATTTAAGTCATTCCAGCAGTAGTGTCTGAAAGGGATAGTTCCTATTAAATTCTCAATTTACTTCTACTCTCTGGAGCTGGAATACATCTTTTTCTTTCCTGTGCATGTTTCTTCATCCTCCAGTAGGACCTTGTGAGTTCCACTTCATGATTTATGAAGCTTTCTTTGGTTTAAAATATTAACAGATAAACTTGGTTTCTATTTCTTTAAAACAAAGTATGCTATTAGGATTAAATGAGATAATTTGTGTAATATCTTTAGTTTAAAACTTAGTGGCCTGGCAGGGATTGGATTGATTTTTATTATTACTGTTGCTTTTGATATTATTATTAGTATGTTGACTCCATGCATATTGAAACACTCCTTCTTTCCTTTCTATCATGATTTTCCCCTGATTCTAGCTTTACTTATTTGGCTTTTCTGTTATGCTCTCCTTCCATGGCTCAACAAGATGAGTATTCTGCCTTCTTCTGTTTTTACTCTCCATATGCATGTATTCCGTGGGATTTCATTCAATTGCATGGAATCACCTATCACGAAATGTAAATAAATTTTTTAACTTTTTCCTCCTAATGTTTATCTCCCACATTTCCCATTCTACTTTCTTATTAAAATGTTCAAAACTAAAATGCGAAGCAAATATCTTTTTCCCAACATCTAATCTTTTCCCAACATCTAACCACCTCCCAAATAGTTTATATCCTTCCATCCATATGATTCTTGATCTGTCTCCAAGGTTAGTGTCCAAGGGTGTGGCATCAAAATCACATAAGTGGACTTCATCAGACTGTACTAGTCCCCTGACAAGCATCCTTCCCTCCAGAACTTTCACCATAAACTGCCTTCCACTCTATCAGTAGAGCCAACTTCCAAAAACAGGTATTTTGTTATCTCTTGCATGAAAACTTTCAATGACTTCCAAATGTTTATAGGATAAATACAAACTCCTAGGCATAAAATTCAAAGCCCACCTCCAGCTAAGTCCAGTTTCTCTTTCCAGTTCCCATCTAGTCACTCATCCCATGCTCCCTGTACTCTAACCACACTGGATGATGTGCCTTTTGTTTAATAAGTGATGAACTTTGATACCTCCATGACTTTGTTCATGATTTCTCATTCAGTTGAAATGCCTTTTTCTTCTGTCCTAGTTTGAGGAAACTTAATGTATTGCAAGGTTCAACTCAAAAGATTCCTGTATCATTAAACGGTTCTCAAATATCCTCACTTTTCCTGCCTATCTCTGTCTTGCTATAGCACTTACAACACATCTAACTGTCATGGCAGTGAGGTCTTTGAGAGCACAGATATTTTCTTTCACATAATTGAATTCCCAACATCAAGCATGGTGCCTGGGATAAAGTAGCTACTCTGCAATTATTGTTAAGTGATTATAGCCCTCTGGTGATACTTCAAGTTAAAAAAATACATTTTCAAATAAATATATATATGAAACATATATATGAAAAAAATCCATATTGCAAAAAAATATACAAATGTATGTGTGTATATATATGTTTGTGAGTGTATATCCAAAATAATCTAGTATTTTTATACTTCTCCACTCCATTGGTTAATGCTTCGGTCAAGTCAGCTCATGAAGTCACACTGACATTAGGATCCCTAATATACTTTACTTATGATATCAATAGAAGTTATATTCATAGACTGGACACGGTGGCTCACACCTGTAATCCCAGCACTTTGGAAGGCCAAGGTGGGCAGACCATGAGGTCAGGAGTTCGAGACTAGTCTACCCAACATAGTGAAACCCCATCTCTACTAAAAATAAAAAAATTAAAAAATTAAAAAAATGGTATGTGCCTGTAGTCCCAGCTACTCAAGAGGCTGAGGTGGAGAACAGCGTGAACTTGGCAGGTGGAGGTTGCAGTGAGCCAAGATCGTGCCATTGCACTCCAGCCTCGGTGACAGAGTGAGACTCCGTCTCAAAAAAAAAAAGTTATATTCATAAATAGCAGATTAAGAATTGAAAAAATCTTAAGTGATATGCAACAAGATAATTCCAAAAATATGATATATTACAGATTACATTTTTCATAATAAGTCTGGTAAGGAAACCTTGATTTCTAAATGAATTTTAAAAAGAAAACTTTTAACTCTTTCAATTAGAAAAATAAATTTTGAATTGTCACATCATGAGTAACAGCAATGTTAAAGACCATATTCCCACTGACACTTATGAAAACTAATAAAAAATTCAGATAAATATACAATTACGTATAAGAAAGTAGATGATAAAGTATATTGAATGTGACTGACATGGGATTTTGTATAAATTTTATGATATAGCATAATCCAGGCATTTTGAAAAGTATATGTGTGTGAATATTTATTTAGAGAACCATGGGTTAAATACTTTGCATAGATATGTTATGTGCAACTTCTGCATTATACAGAATATTAAGAATGGCTTCAACAATACAGAATAACTATACAGGGTGTCTTTCTTGGAAAATTTAACATTATAAGTACTATACATTAATCATTATTCATAGGACAGGGGTTCTGAATTTTTGAAATGCTAGATAGCCCCTAGCATGCCATAGGCCCTTTCAGCTCTAATAGGCTGAAGCTGAACTTCCTTGATTGTAAGTCAAAGATCAGACAGAAAACATCCAGGCATAAGCATCTAGTCTAGTAGAGTATCTTTTAATTAGAATTAAAGGTGAAAAAAGAATGAAAAAAAAGTAACTCTACAGACTATGTTTCCGATATTGATGATCCTTAAAATTTCACTGTCACAAAACTGCCAGAACTGTCTTACTACAAATGAAATCATATGAATTGTTTTATATATTTTTCAAAAGAAAACAGTGAGTCCTATAAACTACAGAACTGTGTAACTCATATTCATACTATTTGCAGCATAAATTCTTCTTTTAAACCAGGAAGCACAAAAGCAAACAAATTACTTTTAAAAATTAGTAATATGCTGCAAAGTATAAAAAAAAACAGCCTGAAATAAAAATCAGTTTATAGCTTGAGCGGTTAGTTCAGAGAGGGATAGAGGTAGAAATGAGAGGCCATGGATTCGTTAGTGATGGTTCTTTAGCTTCAACATCAAGATAGCCTCCTGGGCATGACTTCATTGAGAACCTAGCTTAACACCAAGGAAAGTCTCTTTTAACTGTTAGTATTCAACAAAGTAATTTTTAAAAAATATTATGTTATAGTTATGCCATATTATCACACATAAATAGTTTAAGTTTAATTGAACTCTGTTCACAGAATGGCTTTGTGCCTATGGATTTTCGAAACCATGCATTAATATGTTTCTCTTTTGTTGTTAATTATACTTATTCCTTGACTTAAAGAGGTAAATCTCATGTACCAAACATCATACTGGTGCTTAGAAATGACCAAATGTGATTGTTTCTATTACATCCTATCTTACATAAATTATGGCCATGAATGCCACAAGGGTTCTAAGTCTGATGAAAATATGTCTCAAATAAGCACACAACCCAAATATATTTGCTTCTTCTCTCTATAGTGCTTCCTCTGTGCCGTCATGAAAGTTACTCTTCTAACAAATCAAGGCATTCACTCCCGTGTCTTTAAAGACGTGTTATCTGACTCCCATTTCTCCCAAGTTCACGTTGAATCTCCTTCAATTTAAACACAATGTCTTAAGTATGTTGATCCATTTTCCACTCTCATTTTATACGATATGTTGATCCATTTTCCAGCCTCATTCTATACGATGCTGCCTGGACACCAACTTGTCCTGCACTACAGGCTGGACTCTTGGCACTGTATATTTATCACATATGGGTAACACATTTATCATGGTAACAACTGAATTCCAGCAATATAGTAGATCCTGAGTAACACAAAATAACACGAAGCTCTAATGAAGTTCACATGATTTGTTATAGATTCATGTGATTTGTGACATATATGTATATAAACATGTGTATGTTAACTCAACTGTAAGATCCAGCATTTAATATTTTCTTAAGAATGTGATAAACACAGCATCTAATATATTGTAAGAGCTCTATAAATATTTATTGCATGCCCCAGAAAATGCATAATTTTCCAATTTATGCATCAAATGAACTCAACCATTGTTTAGTAAGCAATCTAGTAATCCACTAATAAGCAAGGCACTCTGCAAAGAACTGGGAAAGAAGGATAGGTAAATATGAATTACACCAGGATCTTCCCAGTGAAGACATTATGGTGTGATAAAGAAATACACACACATATACACTTGCATGCACACAGTATTCCATTATTAAAAGTAGGAAGTGGGCTGGGCACGGTGGCTGAAGCCTGTAATCCCAGCACTTTGGGAGGCCAAGGCGGGCAGTTGATGAGGTCAGAAGATCGAGACCATCCTGGGCAACATGGTGAAACCTCATCTCTACTAAAAATATAAAAATTAGCCAGGCATGGTGGCAGGCGCTTGTAGTCCCAGCTACTTGGGAGGCCGAGGCAGGAGAATGGCATGAGCCAGAGAGGCAGAGCTTGCAGTGAGCGAGTGAGGCGAGATCACACCACTGCACTCCAGTTTGGGCTACAGAGTGAGACTCCATCTAAAAAAAAAAAAAAAAAAAAAAAAGAAAGAAAGAAAGAAAGAGCACTAACAACTTAATAATTAGAAAAAGCTCAGTAAAAGAAAACAGCAGGTAGGATTTACTCATGTAACATTAGAAAGAGAATTGCAGAAGAGATAACAGTATGGATTAGGATAAGCTGGCAGGGAAGTGTAAAGCAGGTAAAGGCCTTTGAAAGTTACCAGATTTAGTTGGAGAATGGAGTTCTAGAAGAAGAAGAAGAACAGAAAGTAAAGTGGGAGAGGGAGTTTAGAACTAGAGGAACGTGATTCTAAATCAAGAAATTTAAAATGTATGTATTAAAAGCAAACTGGCACTGGATATATCTGAGCACACTCAAACAAGAAGTAAATTGTTCTGTCCTTGCAAGAATCTGAGGCAGCAGTGTATGGAATACTTTAGCCTTCTATGTAATATCTGAATCCAGTATATATAATGTGTCTACAAACTGTAATATCAGATCAACTAAGCTCTTCAAGCCTAACCATGATCTGTTGCATTTCATAGTTTTGATCAGGTATCACAGAAGTACATAGAAAGAGAGAACTCTTTCTTTTTTAAAGAACACCTATTTCCATGATACAATATTACTAGATGGCACAGTAAGTGGAATGGCTGCTAATAACAGTAATCAGGGCTTATCAATTTCAAATTCAGACTAAACAGTAAATAATGGTGACTACTGGGGAAGGCCGTTAGGCCCCCTACTGAGAAGTAGTCAATCTAAAGTAGTCAATCCAACTGTAATATATCTTTGAAAAACCAGTTAATAAGAAAAACTGCAGTAAAATATTTGAAGAAAACTGAAATAAAGCATTCCTACACCTCACAGTTAAACAAAACTGAATGGCAAGAATAATGATGCAGCAACAGCTGAGAAGAGAATGTCAAGGTTTTCAAGGGATTTCTCATAGAACAACAACCTGACACCTTTTATTAATATAATTCCAAATATTCAAAAAAATAAAAATGGAGGCGAGAATATGAACTTACCTAATTACTCTGCTGAAGTCTACTAGAAAATAAACTTGTTACATATTTTTTCAGTGTTTGTTTTAATAAATAGTTTCTATATTAAAAGACAATATAGAAACTCTTATTCTCACAATCCCAACTCAGTGTGTGCTTTGATCATTAATCATTTTTATTATGCTCCTGTTTACAAATATTACCATGTTTTATGGGCAGGTTTGTATATTCTAAACAATTCAAAAACATATCTTTTCAAAGTCTTGGTAAACAGCAAGTGTATTTATCAAGGTTGTGAAATATATACCAACAAATAGCTCTAATAACAAGTTTAGATGCCTGCAAACATTTAGGGAAATTAGTGTTTAAAGTCAGACACACTTGCAATTCTCATCCCAGCCTAGTTAGTGACTGGTGTAAGACCTTTGGAAAATATGTGTTTGTTTTTAATAGCGGATAGCAACTAGATGCACTTACTGTATGCCAGGCAATGTTCTCTTCGTATTGAAACCACTTCTAGAATCTTCGTTCAACCAATAAGTGAGTAGCTTTGTGACCTGTGTCACATTTCCAAGCCTTCTTTAACAACAGCTATTACTTACAGTTTCTGACTTTATGCCAGGCAGTGCTGTGTTACATATTATATTATGCATGTCATATGTAAAATGTTCACTTACCCACATTTCCAAATAATGCCATGAGAGTGTGCTATTATATTCATTTAAACACATGAGAGACCTGGGTAAGGTGGGATTTAACTGTAATTCCAGCTACTCCAGAGGCTGAGGCAGGTATATTGCTTGAGTTCAGGAGTTGGAGTCCAGCCTGGGCAACATAGTGAGACCTCCATCTCAACATATATACAAACAAATAAAGAAACATAGGAGAGATTAAGTAACTTCCCCAAAGTCTCAAAGACTGATCCATATCAGTGATCTAAATAATAGGCCTTTTAATTTATAAACCATATATAGGTTTAAATTGCATATTTTCATAGAAAATCCAAGAGGGAGGAAATATAGTAATTTAAATACTCAATAAGTGTATTTAAATTGAAAGATCACTCTCAGATCATTATCACTTAACTATCAGACCAAAAATAAAACTGTAACTTTCTGATTGTCTAATGATATCCATGCCATCAAACTACAAAGAAATGTAGGTATCACACATCTTTGTGTTTGTCTCAACAAAAATATCTACTGGATAATTTTTTTATCACAAGTTCAAATTTATTCTTATTTTACAAAATAGAACTTTCAATCAATTGTATTAAAAATTAAAAACGTATAATTTTTAAATACTTTGTATGTCATTTGCCAAAAATCCCTACTAAACAAAATGTGAGCCATTTGAATTTATGTGTTCAACAAAAAAAAGACAAGGAAAAAAAATTTAAACTTAAATCTCTCTCTTCTTATAAGGTTTTGCATAACAATGAATTTAGATTTCCATAAATACACAGTTCTGTGTGCAATGAATTATCTGTGAATTATGTAATAATTCTAAAGAAATTCCAAATAATATCTGTACATTAACTGCCAAAAGAAGTTATGGAACAGTTTTTAAGAGTGAAAATAAGAGTCCTCTGTGGACCTACTGTATCATACAAATTCAAAGGAAACTAATAGTTTAATTATACAGTCCTAAAACAGGAAGCCAACAGCTTCCAGTGATTAACAAAGCAAGCTTGACAGAATCTTTGGATATTAGATCTTTAAAATGTTTTATTTTTTGCATGTTATGAATACTAAGCAACATAAAATCAAGAGAAAAACACCTTCAGGAGGTTTGCTGTGTTTTACAGTCCAATATTCACAACTGTTATGGCCATTTTTCATGCTGTTGCAAAATGGCAGAACCAACCTTCTGGCAGATGACTGTCTTCGGCTCTGCAGAAACTTCTATCGCACATAAAAAGACAAGCACACACAACCTGAATATGTTCTCACTGGGGAGGGGAGGAGGGGAGAGATGAGAGAACTTTTTTATGTCCTGCAAGCAACAAATGACTTATAAGATGCCTATTTCTTTTCCTCAAGTCTGTCCAAAGGCAGAGTTCCATTGTGACTCTCCAGAATGCTGTCCTTTGTAAGTAATTTCAATGGCCTTAATGGACTCCTATACATCACATTATTATTCAAAAACATGATTACCCTTATACATATCTTTTATGTTTGTTCCCAAAATAGAGAAAAGTACTTCTTTATCTAAGTGAATCCTTTGGACATTGATTTGCGGTCATTTGTAATTAAAAATGTAGTTCCTTTAACACTATTGCACACATAGTTATTTAATATGCTTCGAGTTTGTGGAAGTCTTTCAAACCATCAAAATGCCTTTTTAAAAAATCTGTTCTGAATTCAGGAACAAAGTATATATGTATTCTCATGTTTTAAAGTGAAGAATTATATTTAATTCTGCTGGTATGTGACACAGCCATCAACAGTTCTGCAGCTTTTTCTTTCTTTCCTTTTTTTTTTTTCATTGTCTTCACTAAACCCGTTGGGAATACAATGGCTTAGGTCACAACATGAAACATCATGCTAATTAAAGTGCTAATTAACTGGTATAAGAAATAAATTGCATGAAATAGACTGTTGTATTACTTTGTTTTAACTTTTGTGTCATTTCAACTTGGTAACTACTAATTTAGAACCTTCTAATCATGCTCTTTAATCCAAATGTTAATCTCAAATGACAAGAGCACACAGTTACAAAGCAGTAGTGCAAGATACATATTGCATTTCTTCCTAGTATTAAAGTGGGCTATTGAAAGATAAAAAGGTTCTGTGTTTGCATTCTCCTAGGTATTAATTTGAATACAATCACTCTTAAAGTAGGACTAATTGGAAGTAAGCCTCATAAACATTTTCACAAACTTCTCAATCTAAATAGCAAGGCATTTATGTGACTGTTCATCAAAGGATTTTTATTTAAAAGGCCCACGTGATAAATTTGATTATATCCTTAATATTACCAGCGTCTTTCTTAACATGTAATTTTTATCAATTACATAACTTTAACAATCGGGTTTCAATTTGGGGTTGAAAAAATGGCATACATTTTTATGTAATAAGTACACAGGGTTTTCTAAAAGTCAACCAGCAGAATGTTAGAATACTGTACCCACTCGAAATGTATTATCGGGAGGCAGCCAGTTTCTGATCTTTCTGGAATGCACATACCAAACGTCTGCTTCTTTCATAAGTCTGACACATAGAGAAGAAAAAAACCCATGCTGACCCGCCTTTAACAGCTAGACACACAGAAAAGAAAGATTAGAGACCTGGATCCCCCTCAGCTCCTACTGAGATAGAATTTGCACTGACACAATTGAGCAGTAGCAATTAGAAAACAGACTGAGCTGTACCTGATCTCAGAGCTCCAATCTCTTAAAATTGGAAATGTTAATTTTTCCCCTAACATCGAACCATATAGGCTAAGATGTTCATTTGAATCACCATAATTTTAACTCTTCATTGGAACTTCAAAAAAACAAAAACAAAAAGCAGCATAAGATAGCTTATTATGGTGGTATTAGCATCCATTAAAATAGAGTAGCCAGCCCTTTCATAAAATCCGTAAAAATTATTGACACTCGTCATCTAATGAAAATCTGAAATTGATTTTGTTTCTTTTCTGATGCTCAGTTGCTAAACTGTGATATGAAGTTAAAATATAACTTTCTCATATTTTCACACATGATACTATGTATCCCAAGACCAGAGAGCCATTTCTGAGAGCAACATATTCCAGTCACAATTATTAATCAATATGTTTCTTTCAAAAAGTAGTTTCAAACAAGCAAAACTGAACATTCTCAATGGTTGCTCATTTTATCTTCTCCAAAATACTCTTAGTTAACTATTTCCAATGAAAGCCACTGACTTTTCAGATATTAAATGCTATCCAGTTCAATTGAGCAAGCATTTTTGTTTCTGTTCATACACTGAAATCTTATCACTTAATAAACACAGCACATTTGCTATTTAATGAAAAACTTTTGAAATAAAATCCTCATCAAAGATAATAGACACATTAAATATTTGCAAAGAATAACAACTACCTATTTGTGAATTGGTTATCATAATCAGTATTATCTTTTTATGATAATATGACAATTTATAATTATTAGGTTTCATGATTCTTATGCTACTAATAGTCGGAGGAACTTGTATATACCCTTATGACTCTGGATAAAGTGATTTTCAAAAATTATTCTTTGACCTTTTTGGAAACTTTCATCATCGGTTTGTGACAGAGATTTGATTTTGCCTTTCCCAGTTTCCTCTCATTTGTCTATGCCTAAAAAAAATTACAGCTCACAGAGCTACAAGATTTGAATTATATTTGAATTATAGCAGACCAGACACTGGAGAACTTGTATCTGCTGAATTTTGCTGAGTTTCACACAACAGCATATAGAGAATATTGAAGGATCAGGGTTATCTTTTCCATAGGCATTTCCCCTTTTGACAATGACATTGGGTTTATTTTGGCCCATGAACATCTAAGTCAGCAACTGCTACACTCTAGTCATATGTCAAATATAGAAACAACAATAAGAAAATTAATAATTGCTGACACTTATTGAATTCTCCTTATGCTGGTCACACATAGCCTGGATTAATCTAATCAACAGTCATAACTAATTTATAAGGTAAATAGTAAATATTGTTAACAACTTCATATAAATTAAGAAGAAATGGAGGCAGTAAGATGTAATTTGTCCAAAGTTCACTCAACTTGTAAATGTATGAACCACATTTCAAATGCAAGCAGGCTGAATTCCAGACCCTGCACTCTTAATCACTATGATATTCTGCCATTTAGCACACTACATTGTAACAACTACCCTGCATGGATGACTGTGTCCCCATTAGGCTGTGAACTCTCCCTGTTCAAAGAATGCAGTTGCTATTTTCTTCATTCCATCTAGGTTCCAGCGGCAACATACTCATTTTCAAAATGTTTTTTGACACAAATACTACATATATACAGGAACATATGTTAAGCCCACAAAACAGGTAAATTGGAAAATAATTTCCCTTTTTTTCTATTTATTTATTTATTGTTTTTGGGGTTTTTTTTGAGACAAGGTCTCTCTCTGTCATTCTTGCTGGAGTGCAGTGCCGTGAACACAGGTCACTGCAGCCTTGACCTCTCAGGCTCAAGCAATCCTCCCACCTCAGCCTCCTGAAATCTGGGACTACAGGCATGTGCCACCACACCCAGCTAATTTTGTTTTTCACTTTTTGTAGAGATGAGGTCTTACTATGTTACCCAGGCTGGTCTTGAACTCTGAACCTGAATTGATCCTCTCACTTTGGCCTCCCAAAGTCTGAGATGACATGCATGAACCACCACGGCCAGCCCTGTCTATGATATTTAAAGCAGATTTTTTTTTTTTTTTTTTTTAGACAAGTCTCACTCTGTCACCCAGGCTGGAGTGCAGTGGCACGATCTAAGGTCACTGCAAGCTCCGCCTCCTGGATTCACGCCATTCTCCTGCCTCGGCCTCCCGAGTAGCTGGGACTACAGGCGCCCACCACCATGCCGGGCTAATTTTTTGTATTTTTAGTAGAGACGGGGTTTCACCATGTTAGCCAGTATTGTCTCTATCTCCTGACCTCGTGATCTGCCTGCCTCGGCCTCCCAAAGTGCTGGGATTACAGGCATGAGTCACCGCGCATGGCCTAAAGCAGATCTTCTATATCATATTTCATCTTCACCCAACATTTCTGTATGCTAGAACTTCTAAGTACTTTTGCCATCTAAGTCATGCAAGTTGAATCCATCAAGCTACTGGATATGTGATTTAAGGAACCACAAAATTCCTCTCTGTATCCCTAGATAGTTCCCGATTTATTAATTACTATTTGGCATCAAAGCTCTGAGGCCTGCCTGTTGAGTGTGACCTCTGAACTCAAAGTCCAGTTCCACTTCCTGCTAGTTCTGTAGCTTTACAAGTTACTGAAACTCTGTGTCTCATTTTCCTCATCTGCAAGATGGGTATCATGAAAATAATAGTATCTGCTTCAGGAGGTTAATAAGAATATTAAGAGAGCAATTAATATATTGCCTCTACAGAGTTGACTCTGTAACTCAAGTTTAAAAAATCATCAAAGAAGTATTAGAATCAGTTCAACTAAACTATATTTACCAAAACAGGGAAGTGAAATAATAGCATTCAAAAAACTAACAAGAATTAAAACCAAAAGCAAGGTTTTGATCCTTAATAGCATATTTTAGATTTTGTTTTATATTTTAGTGACATTTTTATTCATGTGAATCCACATCTAATGATGGATTCTGCATATAAGTTTTCAATTGGCGATTCTCATTCACAGCTGCTCTTCTGCTGTAGATAGCCATTTTCCTTCAGCCAAGTTTAGTCTTCCTTTTTTCTTCCCCCAAAATAGAGGCAAGAGGAAAGGGTAGAAGGTTTATTTAGAAACAGGGAGACATAAGAGAGATTTGGTAGGTGCAAGTCTGCAAGTCTCTCATCTAATCTTCCAAGGAAAATAAATTAATGGGACAAAATTAAATATCATTATCTCAGTTTCATCAATGGCCAGAAATTCACCTAAATAAAAAAGTTCAGTGTGACCAGTGCTCTAAATAAGGATTCCTGAAGATTATCCACGACACCGTTGGGATTATGAAAGTGACACTATTTTGCAAGTCAGCATTGCTGCAAAGAAGGAAAAAAAAAACCCTCTATATATGCTTTCATTTTGCTTCCTACTGGTTCCCTGACCTTTCACAGTTGGACTAGTAGCAGGAAACTAAAATAAAAGCACTATTTTCTGTGTGAGGCACTTTGCAAATAAACATTAATCGTGAAATTATAAGTCACAAGACTTCTCTGCCTATTGCTTCTTCTAAAGCAGAGAATTACTATTAGATGAAAGAGCCTACAGCAATAAACATCAGGGGCTAGTGTTTCCTTCTCCTCTGAACTCAATCAGGCTGATCCAAGTCCAGAAATGCCTTTGAAGTCAAGGAGACCTTCATGTGCTGATCAATCCTTGCAGGGGTAAAGAGCAAGAAAAACTGGTTCTTGCACTTTAATATTCTGCCAGGCAATGCATTCAACTCAATGCAGAACAAAAAGGTTTCCTCTGTTACAAATTGAGTGATTTTCTACTTGGGTACTGCTTGCTACAATTAACTTAGGTGGGGACCTATCGATCCTAGAACACGATAACTTATACCTCAGTACATATTTCCGTTAGGTTAAACTAATGGTGAGGTAGCAACAACCATCAATTCATATTGTCTCTTGGTCTTGTGCTTGGGGTCAATTTAAGTGGAAACCAACATGTGATTCTCTTAATATGAACGATCAATATTGATTATAAGGTGACGAATATTAAGTATCTGTTTGAAACATTTCTAAGTTACCAAAACCTTTGAAGTTAAGAATTAAAATGATCTTAAAATTGACAGTGTATTCCAAAACCCAACTGAAAAGCCCGAATACCCGTGGATTCATAAAATGTATCCCTCATGTCTGCCTGTTTAGTGGCACAGCAAAATTTGACATCTAGACTTCTGACTTGTTCAGAGTGCTTTTCTCCACACTCTCATAATTAGCTCAGTCAAATCTTTTTATCTTAAGTGTCTAAGATAAATTCTTTTCTCTCCAATCGTAAAGCTGTAGAGAGTGTATTCCAAAAGCCAGCAACATGAACCTATTTTATGTCCCATTATGTTTTAAGAGACTGTTAAAATAGGAAATATAGGCATTTTATAAAGTAGTTTTTTTATTATTTTGGTCACAAAAAATATTCAATACAATAGAATTATACAGTTTGTTGACTTATAATTTATTATAGTAGCATAAAGAAGGACAAAAATCCCTGTAATATTATAGATAGGGTACCAACTGCAGTTGATTGTCACATAGAAAGAAGAGGTAAAAATCTGAACTATAAAGTTAATTGGCAAGATAAAAAGAAATGAGTACAAATAGCAGAGAACAACAGTTTCAAAATTATTATGGCACGTGATGACTACAAAAAAATATGTCAATCTGTTTTAAATATTCACTACCTTTTTTATGTTAATATATGATTACATGTTATATAATTCAGGTTGAAGGAAAGTAGGGGAAAAGCACATGTAACTTATTGGTAGAATTAAAATGTTATAGTTAGAGCATAGATATTTCCCTATTCTTTTCTACAGTAGCACCCATGATTCACATCCTGCCACTATGTGAAACAGCCTGAAGGAGGACATTATGAATTTCCAACTGTCTGCAGACTCATTTCACATGAGCCTACTCTCATTATTTTCAGCCATTGGTATCGTCTTAATTTAAATGGCTCAATTGCATTAAATATTATATTTAATTGGCAAATTGTTGAAGTAGTCCATTCTATTTTAAAAGTGCCTCCTTTGCAAACAATAATCTTTAACAATGATAACAGAATGGCTTAAGACAGTTTACACTACCTCTTTACATTCTAGATAACAAACCAAAGTGCAAATGCTAATCATTACATTTTACCTCCTTCCACTTGTACACACACACACACGCAAATGCGTACACATACCCTCACACCCATACAAAAATTAGACTTTATATTTATACAGTATCTTCAATTGAGCAAGTAACTGTAATGCAAAGAGGTTCTTCCAGCATGCAACTCATCCTCAATAAATTAAAAAAGGCCCTCCTCTGCATATATAAATGCATAGGACCACAAATTTAAAAGGACAGTTTCCAATTGATATAATGGCCATACACTCCTTGAACACTTACACAGGTAACCCTAAATTCAGTTGGCAACTGTGTAAAATGTCTGTGAGATACACTGTGACCTATATTCTGCTTTTACACCATCATAAATTGTGTTTCAACTAGTGTAATAATGACCTAAATTTTATTTCCTCTCATGTTCACTAGATTCTCACACTTTCCCTGATTGGCAATAGTATTTCTCCTTAATGTCTTTTTAAATAGCATTGAATTGTCTGATTTTCTCGGATTTCAATCCTGAGGTATACATTTCCATTTTCTTTGTTGATCTAGCACAGGCTCAGGTGATTTCTATATAATGCATCCAATTAGTTCAAACAAGGCAAATTAAATCACATATATACTAATCTCCACATTATTAACTACAAACAGTAACAAGATACATATCTGCACTCTTTGAGTCCATTCAAGTGCAAACTGAAGAAAAAGAATTTCCTGTTCTTCTTTTCATACTCCTGAATATGGCGATATCTGATTCTGTTTCTCCATAGTAATTGATAAGATTGCAAAACCTCTCTCACATCCCTCCTTTATTCCATATTGAGAGCTTGATTTTTTTCACTTGTTTGCAAAGCGCAGTTTGATTCCATTTTGCAGAGATCTTACTTTAAAGCTTTTTTTGTTTGTTTTCTTCAAAATCAAAGCTTCATTTTAATCAGTTAGTGATCCTGCCCCTTGGGAATCGATTTCTTTTTACACAAGACAAACCCAGGTCTATTAGGATCCAACATATTGAGTTGGAACACTGCATGTATTTCACTTACGAGCACATACATTCATTTTACACGATTCCTCAATGTGGCCAGAGGGGTTCATGGTCTGCACTGTATCCACCTATAAAAAATACAAAAATATATGTCTGCTTTACAGGGATGTGAGTAGGGTTTTGCCAGCCTAGTTCCAAAGCTTGGACTGCACATCTTGGCTGATAGTATTCTTTCCTTCTTTAAGATGTATTTGCAGTAGCCATAACCTATTTCAGAAGCCATAGAGACATAACAGTCCTCACTACAATTAACAGCCCTGGGGCATCCAAATCAATACAGCTGGCTAATCTCAAGGATGCTATCTCTGACAAGAGATGTTTGCATGGTATAAGAAACATTGCATTTAGTGTGTTTCAGAGTTCAAGCTTTTCAAGGCTATGAAATGTCAAAAGAAGAGGGGCTGGGGAAGTGTCGTTTGCTTTGTTTATATTATAAATACAAACAAGAATGAAATGGTAACTTTGTTGTCATTGCTTTCACAACTTGCACATCCCTAGGATCTCAGAGATATGAGCTTGATCTGAATGTTCACACCCTGCCAAGTAGCTCTAGTCTCTTAGTGCAATCATTAGGTAGCTCACTTTCTCTATAGAAATCGGGTCAAGTTATATACGCTATCAACAAATAGCCTGCTGATTCTCTGGTCAAGGATGTATTGCTCCCCTCTTCAAAGTCATGCCTATAAAAGGGCAATGTTTCCCAACTTTGTTTCTAGTTTGGAAAAAATAAAGTTATGATAAAAACTCCTTCAAAATATTTTGGTGCTAATGTCAGTTTTAAATAGTGTTAAATATTTCTCTGAACTTGAGCCTGACCAACAGGCCAATTTCTACTTTCAGTGCTAGAAAGTACACAAAGTGTCTTTTTCCAATTCGATGGTGGTGCAATTGATGTCAGTAAAATCTTAGTAAGTCTGAATATTGCCAAAAAATAAAAAATAAATCACTTTCATAGAGTAAACATGGTACATTTCGCTGCCCAAAGTACTTATTTTTAAGAATTAGGATAAGAGAAGAGAAATATTCCAGTTAATTTCCAACGTAAGAATGCATCAGCACACTAGAGTCAAAGTAAAAAAGAAATTAATGACTTATTTCACTGAATGTTGGACCAACTTCTTTGTGAAAGTAAATGGTGTAATAAAACAAGTAATGACTAACTTTAATCGTTTAAAGAAAATAAAATGTATTAAAACGCTCTGACAGTATATTATCAATATTAGCTGCATAAATTTAAGCAGCATTAAAATATGTCTCAATTTTAAAATTTAAATGTTATCTTCTTCTAGAAATAAAAACAGTATCCTTTTGTTTCTCGAGCAGCTTTAAAAATTAATACATATGGGGATATTCAGGCTAACTACATAAAGCAGAACACATTTACCAAGGCATCTATGATAAGTGAATGTTTATAACTTAAATTTTAAGTTTCAGATAGTTCACCTTATTTTACACAAACCATATCACTGCACATTTAATTTTAAAATTCCTTATACATAGATGAAAGCTAAATATTTCAAAGTTTCTGATATTGTGTGTTATTTACTAACCAACTAAAACTACATTGAAGTAATGTATACCAGGACCACATTAGATTTTCCTATTATGCATTTTTCCTATATATGATATAATTCCATAGCGGTTATCAACTATTTAACTATTTTTGTGAAGTTATTCATTTAATTATCACCTTCTATACAAGGCTACAATGTGGCCTATGAAGGCAAATTTCATGTACTTAATGTTTCTTTTCAGTGTTGGCACATGGTTGGTAGCGCTGAAAACTGGATTAATGAATAAATGCGTATTTGGAAATAACCAAATAGGGATATCATATTACTTGTTATATCATAGTATCACATATATAATTTTAATATTTTGAAATCACATGGTTATCTTTGACTTTCTATTGTTTCTCATATTTTAGATTATGGAATACACCTCTTTCAAACTATAGTAAATGCTCTTTATTTTACTGGCATCCCATTTTGTCCCCTTTGTTTCCCATCTCTCTCTTAAATTTAGTCTAACAACCTAAAATTTCACTAAGCTTCTCTTGTTAATTCTTCTCCTATAACAGTATTTCTCTTCTTTTCTTAAGGGAAAGATACTATGTAAAATTTTATGCAAGGTTTTAAACGAATAAATAAGTAAAGCATTTCTCTGATGGCGAGTGAGATACCATCTCACACCAGTTAGAATGGCAATCATTAAAAAGTCAGGAAACAACAGGTGCTGGAGAGGATGTGGAGAGATAGGAACACTTTTACACTGTTGGTGGGATTGTAAACTAGTTCAACCATTATGGAAAACAGTTTGGCAATTCCTCAAGGATCTAGAACTAGATGTACCATATGACCCAGCCATCCCACTACTGGGTATATACCCAAAGGATTATAAATCATGCTGCTATAAAGACACATGCACACGTATGTTTATTGCAGCACTATTCACAATAGCAAAGACTTGGAATCAACCCAAATGTCCATCAGTGACAGACTGGATTAAGAAAATGTGGCACATATACACCATGGAATACTATGCAACCATAAAAAAGGATGAGTTTGCGTCCTTTGTAGGGACATGGATGCAGCTGGAAACCATCATTCTTAGCAAAGTATCACAAGAGCAGAAAACCAAACACTGCATGTTCTCACTCATAGGTGGGAACTGAACAATGAGATCACCTGGACTCGGGAAGAGAACATCACACACTGGGGCCTATCATGGGGAGGGAGTAGGGGGGAGGGATTGCATTGGGAGTTATACCTGATATAAATGATGAATTGATGGGTGCTGACGAGTTGATGGGTGCAGCACACCAACATGGCACAAGTATACATATGTAACAAACCTGCACGCTATGCACATGTACCCTAGAACTTAAAGTATAATAATAAATAAATAAATAAATAAATAAATAAATAAATAAATAAAGCAATTTTTTAAAAAATATAGGAAATCATAGGTGTCAAGTGTTTTAATTTTTATCTTCAGGACCTGATTTACACTTTTAACTTAAAAGCATCCCCAGGAATATAATGCATTTAAATATTATATTAATCATATTGCTATGCAGCATAATGAAGTCCACTTATTAAAATGTTATTGAGGAACAGAAACTCTCTGATTTCATAGGTTAACTACATAAAAGCAGGCTTCTGTTTTTGTGATTTAAGCTGTGATGTGCTGAACAAATGCAATGGTGTACTAATACTCACCTGTCACTAAAGCAAAAAGAAATAGGTTCTTTTCTCACCATTAAAGATTAATGTTTAGAAACAAAAAGTGCCTATCTTGAATCACTTATTGAGTTTATACACAACTACTTAGGAATCACCATTCTGAAAACTGTCTTTGGTGAGGGTCAGAGTAGAAATGGATGTTACCAGGATGTGTTGGTTTTGATTTGAATCAGCTAATTAAAATGGCCCTGGAAGCAATTTTCAGATCACAGACACTGAGGAGATAGGCTCTAGTAAATCAGACCAAACCAATCTTTCAGTCAGGTCCAATTCAGCTGAAGCTGTATAGACATGGCCTCTGTCTTCGCCTTTCAACCTTTCTCCTGGATTTGTTCTATCACCCAGGCAACAAGTCACACACACACACACACACACACACATACACGCAAATGGAGATGAAGCCACATCATTCCTTCACGCTTTCTATAAGGTTATCTCTGTGTCTCACTCAGTCCATTTCCACCCCAGAGACTAAATTAAGTTGCAAACTTTACTTAAAAAAAAAAAAAAAAAAAAAAACAGTAAAATGTTAACTTATATAAAAGCTATATTATTTACCTTCTCTAGACCTCCCTGGCAAACCATAGGTAACTAGTGCTAGGAGAAGAAAACTGAATTATGCAGAGAATCAGAAAAGGACTCAGACCTGGGTACAAGAACACACTGAACACCCACACATAGGAATAAACCTGTCCTTTACGATCCTGAAAATCTTCAAAACAACCAACAGGGAACTATGTATATTTTAAAAGAAACAGATGTCTATTTTTCTTCTTATGTTTATTAGGTATGCTTCAATACTAAATCATGCACTATATAATTGGTGTAGATTCAGTACAAGTATCTGTTGAATGTGTTTGCATATAATTGGCAATATCTATAATGAGTTCATGAATATTCATTATCTTTTTCCTTGTCTAATGTTCAAATCTAGGGAAAAATAAAAAGTATGATATAAAATGCAGAGTATAGTCCATGACCCAGAAAATCAAATTGATGTTAGTTTCCACAATCTAGGAAAAGGAAGTTGATGTTAATTTTTAGAGCATAAATGCATAATACAGGAGCTGAACCATTTGTTAAGAATAACCAATGCTATTATTAATACTGAAAAGTTTATCTGTTTTTTTTTTTTTTTTTTTTTTTTTTGAATACTAGAAAACCATTTGAAATGAAAGCCAGGACATAGAGTGAACACAGGATTTAAGAAAGTGGAGGACTATGAGAAGGACAATTCTGGATGGTATTTTGGTATTTTACTTTCTTCTGATTTATACAAGTAATATATCAAAAACCATAAATGATAATAATTATTCATTACAGTGATATTTGTATAGATGTTGATGGGGCTCAAGAAACACCACCCCAAAATATGGTACCTTGGCATTTGAGAAAACAGTAGTAGTAAAGCCAACTCTCACCTACCCCTTGCCCTTCTCCCTTGAAGCAGGTCATAAGACCCTCATTTGAGAGGTGCCCTCCACATACTCGGAGGAAAGGAACATCCTCATCTTTGAAGACACAGTGCCACAAAGAAGAATCTGAACAAACAGGCCTTGCTAAGTCCCCCTCTGTTTACAGACATTAAATCACACCTCTTTTGTCCAATCATGCTCTTCTATGACTACCCACCTATTCATCAAACCCAAGCATTAAAAACATAAGTTTACTTACTTGTTTGGGTCTTCATTTTTTAATGAGGACTCCCATGTCATGGAAAACTTATATTAAATATAAGTTGCATGCTTTGCTGTTATTATTTTATCTTTTGTTATAGGTGTTTCAGCTATGAATCTAGCAATGAGTAATAAAAAGAAATATTTTCTCTCCTACAACGTTTATTACAAGATTGCATTTAACTATCTAATTTAACCTCAAAAAGTCCTTGTAAAGTAGGAGCCATATTTTTCTCATTTTACACTTGAAACAGAAGCTCAGAGAGTTTAATATCCTTATATAAAATCACACAGGTAAATGGTAGAATTAGGGTTCATATCAGACAGAGTCTCCTTCACACAGGTAAATGGTAGAATTAGGGTTCATATCAGACAGAGTCCCCTTACATTATGTTGCCTCATATTTATTTTTTTAAATCCAAGTTCAAATCTTTTAAAAATAGACAGCAAAGTTATCATTGTAGATATCTCCATTTTTGGCACGGTTTAAGAAAAAATAAGCAAACTTATATAAGTTTGCTAAACTAATATAAACAAAAGTGTTAAGAAACTCAGTTCTAGAAACTTCCATATATATATTATATCATGATTATTTAAATTCAAAAATAAAGATTCTATAATTATTTAAATAGATGCATACATAAGAAGCAATTTCCACATACCTGAAAGTTGTCTAAATTGCAACAAGTAAAGAAAAAGAATTAAAAGATTCACTCTATCCAATCAAAGAAAGGGAAGTCTATACCCATTTACACATGTGATAGTACACACACACACAAAGGCCATTAGCAACCATTTGAACTTTACTCTTAAAAATAAATAGGCCGGGCGCGGTGGCTCAAGCCTGTAATCCCAGCACTTTGGGAGGCCGAGATGGGCGGATCACGAGGTCAGGAGATCGAGACCATCCTGGCTAACACGGTGAAATCCCGTCTCTACTAAAAAATACAAAAAATTAGCCGGGCGAGGTGGCGGGCGCCTGTAATCCCAGCTACCCGGGAGGCTGAGGCCGGAGAATGGCGTGAACCTGGGAGGCGGAGCTTGCAGTGAGCTGAGATCCGGCCACTGCGCTCCAGCCTGGGCGACAGACAGAGCCAGACTCCGTCTCAAAAAATAATAAAAAAATAAGTATTTCAGTCTTTGAGTCAACCACTGATTAGCTACGTAAGAAAAGGAGACAGAGGCCGGGCGTAGTGGCCCAGGCTTGTAATCCCAGCACTTTGGGAGGATGAGGCGGGTGGATCACCTGAGGTCAGGAGTTCAAGACAAGCCTGCCCAATGTGGAGAAACCCCATCTCTACTAAAAATACAAAATTAGCCGGGCATAGTGGCACATGCCTGTAATCCCAGCTACTTGGGAGGCTGAGGCAGGAGAATCGCTTGAACCTGGGAGACAGAGGTTGCGGTCAGCCAAGATTGCACCATTGCACTCCAGCCTGGGCAACAAGAGCGAAATTCCATCCCCCCGCCCCCACCAAAAAAAAGAAAAGAAAAGAAAAGGAGAGAAAAGGAGACAGGAGATAGAAAATGTTATACGAATTCCTCATCATAGATACTTGGCCCTGACTTCAGAGTATAAATGATTTGTGAACTTACAAAAGAACGCCTTGGGGCCGGGAGCGATGGCTCAGGCCTGTAGTCCCAGCACTTTGGGAGGCCCAGGTGGGTGGATCACGAGGTCAGAAAATCGAGACCATCCTGGCTAACACGGTGAAACCCCGTCTCGACTAACAATACAGAAAAAATGTGCCCGGCGCGGTGGCGGGCGCCTGTAGTCCCAGCTACTCAGGAGACTGAGGCAGGAGAATGTCGTGAAGCCGGGAGGCGGAGCTTGCAGTGAACCAAGATGGCGCCACTGCACGACAGCCTGGGCCGCAGAGCGAGATTCCGTCTCAAAAAAAAAAAAAAAAAAAAAAAAAAGAAGAATGCCTTGGGTTAGATAGCCAAGCAATCAATGTTTCCTGACTGAATGATTGTTAAATCATGGAATCTCAGGATTTATTAGAAAGAATACCATATATTATGTATAAGTTCAGTCATGTAAGAGGCGTTGAACGAAATACAGTCCCAGTTCTGAGGAAACTTTTATTTATCTTTTGAAATGGTAAAACTATTTCCTATAGTTTTACTTACTTGGCTCTTTCATTTTTCTCTCCAAGGTTACAATCTGCTTATATGCACAAAGTTGACAGGAAAGTACAAGGTGAGGTCAGAAAACAGTGAGAGGATTTAGTTTCCCTTCCTAAACCAGAGATTTCCTTAATTCCACTCGACTCCATCATGAGCTGTTTTTCCTATTTTTTCTACTTAGTTGAAGCCTACATATAATAGAATCGAGTATAATAAGAAAAAACAACAAACGTAACAAAGCTGTTCTGAACCTCTTCAATTAGACATACACAGACAAATTAATTCAATAACTATCAAAAGAGTATTCAAATAAAAACTATTTGTCAAGAAAATGCTAATGCAATTAAGTCTGTAAAGATTGGTGCTCTGGAAGAGCCTATTCTTCAGTGTTAAATCATCTTTCTCTTTATTGTTTTTATAAAAACAACCATTTTATTTGTTTCTTGTTTTTTTGTTTTGTTTTGTTTTTTTAATGACGGAGTCTTGCTCTGTCACCCAGGCTGGAGTGCACTGGCACAATCTCAGCCAACTGCAACTTCTGCCTCCTGGGTTCAAGCGGTTCTCCTGCCTGTCTCCTGAGTAGTTGGGATTACAGGCATGTGCCACCACGCCCAGCTACTTTTTGTTTTTTTAGTAAAGATGGGGATTTCGCCATGTTGGTCAGGCTGATCTCGAACTCCTGACCTCAGTTGATCCACCTGCCTCAACCTCCCAAAGTGCTAGGATTACAGGCATGAGCTGCCCCGCCTGGCCAGAAAACAATGATTAAAAAAAAAAACACCCTTTCTAAATCAGGGAAGGATGGAGATTACTACAAATAGACCATACCACTATGCACTATATAAGTAAAACATTAGACCAGATCCCAGCTTTAGAGTTCTAATTACATTTGGCCAAGGTTAAGAGTTAATGCATTTCCATTCTGAAGGCTCATAATAAAAATGTAAAATGACACAAACTTAAACTATCATCATTATCCTCTTCAGGTCATAATACTGGCCACCTTCGGAAACAAAAGCAGCATTGGCTGGTATTCATGTGCCAAGGCTGCCTGAGAGAAACACAGGCTAGATGCTAATGAGAAGATGAAGTGAATAGCAAGTTTGGCTGTCCTTAAATGACACTTAAATTGCAATCATGTGCCTGAAAAATTGAGAGCTACTTGGGGAGCCTTGAACACCCACAGAGAAGAGTAGAAAAATACAAAGTATTTCCAGGTGATGGATAAACCCACTAACAGTTTGATCTACAAACAAGCAAATTAAGTAAATGCCCAAGGAATTAATTGAGACTTGAATTTGTAAATGTGAGAAAGGACAAAATTAGAAATTCCAAACAGTTTCCTCTTTATGAAAAATATGTTAAAAATCTAAGAATTGGCACAGTGATTATATATGATCCCTTTGGTTGATAATAGATGAATTTCTAAGCTGAATATAATTCTCTTTTAATATGATTTGTGGTTTACCAGCTTCAAAAACCTATGCTTTCTGACCCTTAGAAAGTTCTAGAAATATTTTCAGAAACACTTTTTGTAAACACTAAGACACTAATTTAAGGATTGATATGAACATATTTAAATATTGATTTTGGTACACAGAAAGACATTACATTACTATCTAATGTAGAAATACAATTTCAGAAATGAGGAGACCAGGGACTGGGCCCAGTGGCTCATGCCTGTAATCCCAGCACTTTAGGAGGCGGAGGAGGGCAGTTTGCCTGAGCGCAGGAGTTTGAGACCAGCCTAGGCAACATGGCAAAACCCCATCTCTACTAAAAACACAAAAAAACAGCCGGGTGTGGTGATGAGCGCTTGAAATAATCTCAGCAACTCAGGAGGCTGAAGCAGGAGAATCACTGCAATCCAAGAGGCAGAGATTGCAGTGAGCAGGGATTGCAACACTGCACTCCATCCTGGACGACACAGAGGGAGACTTCGTCTCCATTAAAACAAACAAACAAAAAATGGAGTAAGGAGGCCATTTGGAATCATTCTTTACCAGATTATTTACTTTACTAGTGATAATGCTGAAACCCAGAGAGGTGACAGGATATGCTCGATATAACATTGCAGACCTTAGATTAAAAGCAAATGTATTCACTCTCAATTCAGTTCTTTATTTCCACTTAAATTATGAGAATTATATCACAAAGATGTTGAAGATTTGGGGATGAGATTAAACAAAGATTAAGTATCTCTAATTCCAGTACAACACAGTTGTGAAATGCAGGAAAGATAAGTTACATCGGTATCCCTTTAATTTATAGCAAATTTTGCATTAATATTGTCAGTTGGTTCATCAGAAAGAGTAAAAAGCAATGCAAAAATCCCAGCAAAATGTGTTAAATACCAAAAAAAATTATTTGTAGTAAAGTTTCTGTGTGATGTGAGATGAATTTGCAGAATCTCCTTTTATTTTTGAAGAGTTTGAAAACAATCATAAAATATAATAAAAGTTACTTTAAGTCAAGTTTTGTCATAGTTTCATTTTAAATTTTGGGGGGATGATTCCAATCAATATAACATATAATTTTAATATGTATATTGTATGAAAAGGACTGAAAATCTTACACTTCAAAATAGATCATAAGTCTTAAAATGCTTAATTACAAGGCAATATGGTGTTTCTCAACAGAACAAAAAAAAGATTACATGCTTCTCTTTTGCTCTTTTGTCTTATAAGTGCAGTGTGATGTATTAGTTTAATTAAAGTCTACCAAATTATCATAAAGATTTTATGTGCTGCAAATAATTGGCTTTTTGTTCTCTGCTCACTTTTTGTTAATGGAAGCAGAATATTTTTTTAGTGATACTTGGTATGAGATACCAGAACGCTACAGGGAAGAAAGGCAAATGAGGTGTCTAATGAAGTGACCTTTGGCATCTTGGACTCGAAATAAAATGAAGTCTGCACTAATGCAATGAAAAAGTCAATGTTTCCAAAGGGTTAAAAGGATAGATCATATTATGACTCAAAGACAAACTACACCAAGAATCCTACCATATATAAACATGACAATCCTATTAATACGAAAAGCTGATAGGCTCTAAAATTAAGTAAAATGTACAAGCAGATAAGATTTTTTAAATGTATACTAGAACGAATCAATCGTTTTATGTGAAAGATTTAGGTTGTAATTCAGATAGAGTTATACCACCAGGTACCTCTTTAGTAACAGGCAAATATAGCACACAAATGAACATAGAATTAATAAATGTAACATAGTAAATGAACATTATTTCAGAAAGTAACAGTACTAACATAACCACTCTTACTAAAGGTGAGTGGGAACAAATTATAATTAAACTATACAAGCAATTACATGGCACTGCTATTTCTAACAGTAATATAATAAAAACTGAGAATAACCTCTGAACTTGAAATCAGGCCACTGATTATAGAATCTGAAAGTCAGAAACTACCAGTGACTCCCATATAGTGTGATTCTAAAGCACTTTACATAATATTCATAGGACATAAATGATAGCAGTGCTTCTTTTGTTAAAATTATGTGATCACCACTCATTTACTATTGCCTTGAAAGAAGCATAATGTATGTATTACAGGATTCCTGAAATTTTGTGCTTTAAATTCATCCCCTGAATTACTTTTTAAAAAATTTCTGCTGTTAGTCTTGGCATCAAAACATGTTAAGAATTTCAATTAGTGATACTAAGATTCTACCGAGAGTTTATAAGGTTTCAGGCTGACGTGCCAGGTCTCTAGGAAGTAGATCCTATCCAGTGACCATATTTCACAAAGAAGGAACTCAGTAACTAAGAAATTAACTTTCCCCAAATCACAGATCTAAAATGGCAGTATTGAAATTTTAAGCACAGGAAGTCTCATTCTAGTCTTTGTTCTCTTAAGTAGACTACACTCTACTGCCTCTCCAATTAGTGATTACATTGTTCTTAAAAGCAAGTTAGTTGAAACTTGCTATATCTTTTCAAATGTACCTCAACAACACTTTTCAGGTAGAGAATATTACTGGGATTTTTAATATATCCATAAAAATTAGTATCTAGCTAACCTTAAGTTCTTAACTGAAACTCTCTCTCCTGCTTACACACACACACCTCAAAATAATAATCATATTTCTGAAGAACAACCAATATGTGTACCTAATGATATACTCAAATGGTGTTAAGCCTGTAGGTTTTCCTCATTTCTTAAAGGCACCACTTTGTTCTTGTGAAATCTTATGACCTCAAAAGCCACATTAAAAATTAAGCCAAGAAAATGATAGTCTCCCCAACTCGTGATACATTTTTTTTCAATGATGATTCTCTCATTGGTTGTCTCTGAAGAAACAGTCTCAGGAAGGAATGTTCCTCAGTGAGTGCACATGCATATTTTGAACAGATATACTGGATTTACTTCATTTGTTTCAAGCCAAAGAGTGAAAGGGAATCTTTGACAAAACTGTCATCTTTAAAACATGGTGATATTTCATTTTCCCCTTCTGCACTATTTAGATTGCTTCAAACTGAAATGCTTCCAGCAGCTCCTATGTCCAATTTTTCAAAGTTGTCACTTCCTAGCAAATCTGCTTAAGCAAAATACTTATGTTGTTAGAAAACAGAACAAACATACATTATAGAATACATTCCATTCTTCTTTGCAGGTCAGAGTCTTATTCAAGAATGGGAAGTTGGAAGAACATGTGGAAATAAATTAGAAGATGACTATGATGGATTGATTTAAGTCAATGAATGTGGTACACCTCTGATTAGTTTCCAAATATATACCTGGACTTAGTTCAGTATTAGTTTTCCACACAATAATCATATGATCAAAATGTTATATTCAATGCATCCACCAAAGGTCATAAAATTTAAAAGAACAAATCCAGAGGAATATGGGACAATGAAAGACGACCATGGTTACTCTTCCTTAGTTCATGTCTATAGCAGCTATTATAATGTACTTGTCAATATTCTGTGTCTCAGAGGGAAATGAAAAATCGCCAAGTGTTACACTTCGTAGACCTCTGGCCTTTCTGAAATGTGGACATAATAACTCATATCTTTTTTGTTTGTTTGTTTGTTTTTTTGCTATGGAGTTTTGCTCTGTTGCCCAGGCTGCAGTGCAGTGGCACAATCTTGGCTTACTGCAACCTCCGCCTCCCGGGTTCAAGCGATTCACCTGCCTCAGCCTCCCGAGTAGCTGGGATTACAGATACGCATCACCATGCCTGTCTAATTTTTGTATTTTTAGTAGAAATGGGGTTTCACCATGTTGGCCTCAAACTCCTGACCTAGTGATCCGCCTGTCTCAGCCTCCCTTGTAAGTGCTGGGATTACAAGCGTAAGTCACCGTGCCCATCTTATAACTCATATCTTATAATAGCTGAATGAGAGAAAGCACAACAGAAGCAAAATTCAAAATAATGATTACAAGAATCAATTGTATGAAAGCAAACAAAACGTTTCATTCCTAAGCAACTTCCAAATGTAAGAATAAATACGTTTGAAAGGTTCAGTGATGCTGTCTTGAAATATTGCTCAATATCCTTAGCATAGAGTAACTTTCTGAATACACACACACACACACACTCACACACATACTCCAAGTTGTATATATTTAGATATACAATATTTATCATAGGTGGAACTTATTCCCCTCTATGCATGATTATATAATGCTTGCTGAAATTAATCTTTTCAAACTTACGCACTCAAAATTACCTAAGACTTACAATTCCTTCCATTACTTTAAAAAGCTAGTCATGTCTCAGCAAAAGCCAAGACTGCTTATGGTGTACAATCTGAAACCCAATTCTCTCTCGGCACTTTAACAGTAGATCTGTCACCCTTTAACACCACAAAATCAATACCCTGGAATGTCATGGTTCTCTGATGGCCCACAAAGTCAAGGCATGATCAATTTCAACTTCCTTACTAGACAGAAATAGACTTAGACAAATAAAAGATTCCATTCAAGTTAAATTCAATAAAACAAAAGAATAAAGGAAGAAAGAGTCAAAATTGTTAGAATTCAGTCCAACAAATTTACACTTAAAGCTAAATCAATTTTTAAGCCAACTAAATTGCACACCTAGTCATAAGGTATATATTATAACTTGTAAAAAGCATATGAATTACTCCAATCCATAGATTAAGAAATACTATCAATTAGGTATGTCTTCATTACATTTGGTAATAAACAACAGGAGAAGGATGGCGTCTGAGTTCCATAATATGTATGCCTAGAACGTAAGAGCAGAATTCTTATATTTCTTGTCATAAACTGTATATCATACGTAGAACAGTCCCTGATGCAGAGTAAACCCTTAATAAATATCTGATTACTCTATGAAAAGTACTGCATACTTTAAATACATCTGGCACATAAACTCTATGAGGGCAAAGGCTCACACTTTCTTGTTCACTGCAATACCCCTGGCTTCTGTAGTGCCTAGCACATTAGCAGGCACTCAGGGAACATCTGCTGATTCAAATAAACAGAGGATTCGGTGGAATTTAAATGATAGATTTCGAGAGGTTTTTTTTCTGTAATAAACACTTTATACACCAGCGGTTTTATTTTGCTCCAAAATTTTGACATACATAAACACAAAGACTTATTATTTAGTAATACTTTAAAAAGCCAGACCTAAGAGTTAGGAGGCATGGAGTGTGGTTTTGGTTCACTAACTTGCTGTGTAACTTTGCCTCTCCATGTTTCTCCAGTTTCATCTATAAAATGCAAAGGAAGGGTACAGAGAGAGCAAGACGGTTCTCAAGTATCCTCTCGGGAATATGTAGGTATATACCCTCCTGGGTATGTGTAGAGACAGGGATTCAGAAGAAATCAATGAAAGGGACTCTAGAGGTCAGAGAAAAGCAGGAAAGCAATCCTATTAAGAGAGTTAAAAGAAACTGAAATCACTCAGTTGAGCAAAGAAAATGCTGTAAAAGTGTAAGTGAAGCAAAACGACATGGGAGAACTTAGAAGCATGTGGTACCAAGACCTCAGGTCCTACTTCCAGTCCCACTAAATGGAGTATGGGAGGGCCCATTCCTTTGTCTTCCAATGTCATAGAAATTAAAAAGAAAAACATTCACACTCCCATCTAGCTTGCCCCTAGGGAAGCTGTGTGACATAATTCTGACCAATAAGATATACAGAAAAATCTTTGGGAAGGGAATCCCTCCTAGAATAGAAAGGAAACAGGATGAGGTGAAGTTTTCCATCTTTCTCCCCACCTGAAATAGGGACTTAGTGGCTGGAGAGACAGCAACCCTCTGGGGAATATGGGAAAGAAAATCAAATGTTAAGGATGGTAGGCAGGAGAAAAGCAGTACCGTGATTCTTCAGTGGAAGTTGCTTATGACTTCTAGAGTCTTGTATAAGGAAAACCTAAAGCCCTCATTCCACTATAGTGAATCTGTTACTTGCAGCTGAGTGCATTCCTAAGCAATACATTTCCAAAAAAGAAAAAGAAAAAAAAAAAAAAAAAAACAGATAGAAGGATTAGCCAAAAAAGGAGAAGAAAAACTCAACGTATGATTATGAGGGATCCATGATGCTACTAACAGACAATAAATAGAGGGCTGCAGGTGTTTTCGTCTGATCAACTACCATGTTTCACACTTTTACATTGCTGACACCTTGCAGAAAGGAGACCACTTTCAAGTGTAAAGTCTCTGAACCAGGAATCAGAAGACATGGGTTTCACTTCTGGCTCTTTCACTTAAAAACACACTCAACTTTTAACAAGAAATTCCTCAATATAAAATAGAAGATAGGCTGGGTGTGGTGGCTCATGACTCTAATCTCAACATATTGAGAGGCCAAGGTGGGTGGATTGCTTGAAGTCAGGAGTTTGAGACCAGGCTGGCCAATATGATAAAACCCCATCTCTACAAACACTCAAAAATTAGCTGGGTGTGGTGGCACATGCCTGTAGTCCCCGCTACTTGGGAGGTTGAGGCGTGAGAATCACTTGAACCTGGGAGGCGGAGGTTGCAGTGAGCCGAAATTGTGTTACTGCACTACAGCCTGGGTGACAGAGTGAGACTTTGTCTCAAAAAAAAAAAAAAAAAAAGGAAGGATTACATAAATAAATAGAAAGCATAGCATTTATTTGATAAAGGAATTGTTAGGATTAACAAGATAATGCATGTAAAAACACTTTCTAAAAATTTATAGCACTTTACTAATAGCTGTGTATATGGGATGACGTAAGTAAAATACTGAGCACAATTTGGGTCACACAGTAAGTCCTTATTTATCATTACCACTGTTATACAAAGATACTTGTCCATAGCTCCTTGAGAAAATCCCTGCCTTGCTGGAGACACAGTCCTTCAGAAGACATATTCCTGCCTCATGACTCTCATCTTCTAGGCGTGACAGATGGAATGAAGAGCCAACTCTTAACCCAGGCAGCACCACAGTTTCTCTCCCTGGCATTAGAAATAGCCACCCAAACACAGTTTGGTGTTTTGTAGGTAAACAGGCATACAACAGGCAAATTCAGGCACTATGAAGTTGTCGGCCATGCTTTACCTCTAGAGAAGAAAAAGACAACAAAGAAAGAGAAAGAGAAAGAGAGGGAGGAAGAGAGGATACACATGATGGCCTTGAATCTCCAATCCATTTCTGAAGATTAGGTCCTGTGTATTCCCAACTTTAGCATAAAATATCTTTCGCTGATTTCTCATATTGGAAACCAAAGAGTTTTAACTAAATACATTCATTTTAGTGTTGGCATTGAAACATGTTTCAAGTTGGTTATACAAAATCTGAACCTATGAAAGTGTACAAGAAAAGGTGTCTCATAACCAAGTGCAGTGGCTCATGCTTGTAATCCCAGCACTTTGGGAGTCTGAGGCAGGCAGATCACATGAGGTCAGGAGTTAGAGACCAGCCTGGTCAACATGGTGAAACCCCATCTCTACTAAAAATACAAAATTACCCAGCGTAGTGACAGGCATCTGTGATTGTCACTACTCAGAAGGCTGAGGCACGAGAATCGCTTGGACCCTGGAGGTGGAGGCTGCAATGAGCCAAGATCACACCAATGCCCTCCATCCTGAGTGACAGAGCAAAACTCCATCTCAAAGAAAAAAAGAAAGAAAAGACTATCCATATTCTCTTCTGCTTCTATCATTTAACGTTACGTACACAATTTTATGATAAAATTTCATAAAGCATTCTATGAAATGAAAAGGCATTTACAATTAATAACAGAGGATAATTTCCTATTTATTTATTATGTGCAGTGTCTGCAATTGTTAAAGAAAATATTAGATTAGTTAAAATCTTAAAGTTACAAAATATTTTGTGGAATGTTTAATCTGAGGGTCTTCTTGCAAAACAAAATAAGTGAAAATCACATTTATGTATAAAACTGTGTATATTTCTTTTCTGTGAGCAGCAAAGAAACCCAGGAAGAGAATAGATTTTAGGTGCCAAGGAAATAGAACTGGCCAACGTCTAACCACCGCTCCCCCCTCCCTTCCCACACCAAAACGAGTGTCTGTTGAATGCTAAGATCCTCTGACTGCATTATGGTACCCAGATCCTAGAATCAAATTATGGCTTTTCTGAAGGTGGGCACAGCCAAATTGCTGAATGCTTTTGGATAGAGTCCCAGAATGCAAGGGCTTATGTTTACGGTCTTATTTTGTTTTGTTGACAATGAAGTACAACTTCTGAGTTTCCCTATGATCCTAATTTAACAACAGTCATTTGTCAGATCTAGAAGTGGTTCAAATATGGTCATTTTTATGTAGCTAGGGTAAAATTATGAATTTGTTCAAAATAAGAAACACAAATTAAAAATAAGAAACGTGAAGGAATATTTCCATCTGGTGACAATAAATAGATCAAATAGCACTTATTTCCTGTTTAGAACACTTAGGTAACTTATTTTGTCAAGAAAATGTTAGTTCCCAATGGAAATAAGTTTTAGGATGTGACCTTCCCAGAACTAAGAAGACCTAATTTAGTGCTCACATTTTAAATTGTCACAGCTCAGATATAAACTGCCTGCTCACTTGTGGTGTTCTGTGGTGGGAAAAAAAAAAATAGTTATAGAAAGTAAGCTTGCTTATATTTTGCAAAATTTCTTTCATAATAAATCATATAGTGTGTATGATTGTTTTTAAAAAGACAAAGGAAAGACAATCTTGTTTTCCCCTTCAAATTGTGGTTCTTGAGTAACTTCAGCTATAACAAATGGAACATGGTGAAAATTATTTGACCTTTTTGTTCAATTTTCCAGTTTTTTAATGGAGAATTTGCATTTCATTCCTATGTACTTAACAGGAATTTTGGCAGGCTTCCAGTTTATAATCTTCTGGAAGCACATATTATAACTTTAATTATAACTTCTAAGCTAAAAGAGTAGTTAGCATGATGTAGGCATTCAATGACTGTTACCGCAGTGAATGAATCTATAAGGCAGAAATGTACAAGCTATCATCCAGCGAGCACTTGATTCCCACCTGAGTTTCATATTTCTCTTTCCATTTACTTCACCCCAGTTTCCATAACAAACACATTGGGTAATAGGGCCAAGACACTCAAGCTATTTCTTATTGTTTAGAAGCAGGAAGTCATAAACCATTTCAAACCACATTCCCATAACTAAGGAAATCTGCCAAAATACATGAAAGCAATGATTTTTATTCCTTGAAGGAAAAGAAAACCTGATGGACTATTTCAAGTGAGGACAACTGAAACTTGGTACATTAGCAGCACTGGTGGAATCTGCTTTTACAACAGATACTACTTTTTTGAAAACAGAGCATGAAATGATGTTAATCTGCAAGTGGAGGAAGCTGTTCATGGCCCTCTAATCAGAGCATGGTGTACTTGAGTCATCCGCCCTTTCATTTTTCAACCCAGGATACCTACCAAGCCTATTCCAGTGGCGATGATGAGTACACCACTCTTAATAAATTCAATGGGTGCTTTGCAAGTACAAAGCCTGTGGGATTGGCCACTTCAGGCTAAATTTTAGCTGCATAATCAAGAATATAGCTGAAAACGTCAATTAATGGTGCAAAGCACAAAGGATCAAGCCTTAGCTATAGAAAAACCATTTATGGACTAAAGGTATCACCTCTGTAATCTATCCCTGACATTGCAGGATGGCACACCAGGTATATTAACAATAAAGCTATCTGAATAAATTCCTTCTATAAAGTAAAAACTGATTAACAGCATAAACTCTTAGCTTAAGAGAATTATGTAAGATAAACATAAGGTGAAAAAAGTCCTTATATACTGAAGTAACCTCATTTTCTGTTATTTACACCATAAAACAAACAAAACTCACAATAGAGTGGATCTTAATGCATTAAGATCCTCAAAGTAGCATAGACAACATATAAGCGGTTGCTAACATGCATGATAGACTGTATCTTAAAACAGAAACATCTCAAATTTAAGAATTAAGTATTAACAACAAGCACAATTAAAAGGAAGATATATGCAAGGAGAAATCTCATCTTGAGACTTGACTTGGGAACAGAAGTCTTAAAGCCAAATTGAGGCTTATCAGATAAATATATGCATGCCAAGCGAGCAGTGAAAAAAGCTAGGAAAGAATACCAACACAGATGGGAACGAGATAGCTGACTTGCAGGAAACCATGCGGAGTGACAGCTCTGCAGTGTCTCCACACCTGATCTGGCAGCAGGGCCTAAGGGGGCTGCGGTGCAGCCAAGTCAGCAGGAGCTGGAGGCAGATGTGGCTCTATACTAGCTGCGTGCAGGAAGTCCTGGTGCCTACAATCCTGCAGCTCTGCAAGTGGTTTCTCAAAATCATAAAAACTCACGACTCAACTCATCTATACTTAACTAGATCCAAACTCCACTTCTATGTTGGAGAAACTTATCAGAAAGGAAATGTCTGCCAATAATTGTGATGAAAACATTTATTTGACCTTGATCCATGTTCCTCACTAAATTCAGTTATTTTAAATACTGTACGGAAGTGGAAACACAATCATTGCTAATCTATATTAGATTGATTCAGCTGTAAAAAATTTACAATTTTAAAGCCACCTGAAACTATCATTCCCTAGACTTGATTTCATCCTCAATAACTCCATGTAAGAAATTTAGCTTAAAATTATGCTTTATTTCACTTTGTTTTCACTACAAATAGCGTCATCTGTTGGTACTTAACTTTTTGTGTAGCTTAACACAATTCTAAGAAAGGTTTCCAGCTGATTTTAAAGATACATAGGAAATAACAAGATAGAAATTTTAAAACCGAGTCATGGATAAGACAGAAAATATACATGTACACCGGCATCTGACTAAATAAGTTCACTGGTGATATAAACAGGAAGATATTGTTTTAGAAGTAATTTTCTCTTACTTGAAAATCTCCTGCTCTAAAACTTTCACTAAGTTACAATATTTATTAAGTCCAATTTCCTGCTTTAGGCAGGACTGAATTACAGGGGGTTAATCTCAGATTCAGGCCAACCGAGGTCTTCCTGTTCATATCTCCTTTGCAAATGGAGCTTACTAGGGAAGCTGAAAAGGAACCAAATGCTTCACAGCTGAGGCTATCCACTCGCCCTTCTTTCTACTAGTGACATAATTTCAGCTGCTCTTAAAACTTTTGACATTTCCAGTAATAAGCAAGTGAAAGCATACTACTTGGAAGATGTATGCACACTACTTGGAAGAGCCAATAAGCTTAGTAAATGTATATTTGATTGTTGAATTAAACAATAAATTAAGAGATCAAATAAGATACAGCTGCTAGATCTTTAAAGGCTCATCAATTGATGCATGGCATTAAATTTATTGTAATGGCAGCTATACATTTACATAGAGTAAGAACATTTTATCTAAAAAAAGTAAATTTTAAAAATTAATCTGTTGAATTTTTCTGATTCTGAATATCACATTTTTAAGGTAAAATGACTATTAAAATGATTAAACAATGTTTTCAGACAAAGGAGACATAAATATCATGTTCAACTGATAAAACTGTAATAATGAAGGATAGGAGGTAAGTTACACAAATTGCAAATTGCAATCTTGCCAGCTCCTTTAATGGTTTTAATGGAACAGGGCTTGAATTTTCCTTTCTATTGATATTTGTTTCAGAAGATAAGCAGTACAAAGATTTTTTTATTTGGAAAAGTTTAATTCTCTCGAATTTCTAATTCAGTGTTCTAAATTTCAAGGTAGGCACCACATTCTGCCTTACTAGTAAGATCTGATTTTGCTATTTTACTTAAATTCTAAAACGCTTTTCCACTCAGTACCTCTGGGAGACTAAGAGTTTCCTGACTGTTGGCAGAGCTACTAAAGATTCCTAGCCCAAATGAAAGGAAGATTTTCATCAGAGTCTGGGTTTTTATGAACAAAACTTCACAGTTTTTGTTACCATCTCTATCCTGTCTTAAAAATGTACCTTGAACTTCTGCTAGCAAAACTCAGATTGGTTGAAATATCCAACAGACATACCCCGGGCTGTGAAGTTGCCCCTTCACTAATTTCTCAGAGGCAAGTTTACCACTTGATGAATCATTAGCATCATTTCCTGTGGCACTGAAGTTTTCCCTAGGGGTTCCTACTAACTAAGGACTAATCACCCGTGTTCTTATTTAGCTCTTGAGTTCCGATTAGATCATAGATTAAAGTGGATGACTGCAGACTGCTAATTCTTACCTGACAACATACTGAACAAAGACTCTATATTCAGGAAATACATTTCATATTTCCTTTTAACAAAATCCATACCCTGCTACTGAATCATTAAATGTGCAACCATGCTGAGTTTAGCTATTCAGAGAAAAGATACTAAGACTTCGGTGGCCACAGGTTATTACTACGGGAATTTGTAATGGCTTTTACAGCTCACTAGTGATTTAAGAACTTGATGTGACATTCGGAAAAAAAAAAGTATCAGATGTAGGTTTATACCAACGGGTCAAACTCATTCAACGAATCCTTGAGATGAGTACTAATTTTGGTATTACATATATCTCTTTCGCAACTGTAAGCCCATCTTTTAAAACTTTTTTGATGGATAGTACATCTTATGTATCTGCTTGCAACTTGAAAAAAATACAGTGATTCATTCCAAAATACTGCAATTTGAAGAGACTGTGATAAAAATGACAATAACTCTAATACAAGGAAATCAGGTATAACATTTAAGAAAATCAATTTTTGGTAATTTTCTATCAAAATAATGTCTAAAGTATAGAAAATACTTTGTTCCTGTTTTTTAAAAATATAAATGAAATATAAAAGGGACATTGTCTTACCGACATATATATATATATCTGTGTGTGTGTGTGTGTGTGTGTGTGTGTGTATGTTTGAGATTTGATATAACACAGTACTTCTACAAATAACACATTATTGTATGATGCCTATAAATGCATCGGTATGTCAGTTGAATGGATTTAAAAATCTGTGTTTCCTTCTACCCCCTAATGTAGTTATCTTAAGATTAAATTCCAGATTATGTATCATTGTCATTTAGCACACCACAAGTCTTGTTAGATCAAATCACTTTGCAAGTGAATTCTTATAAAAGAAAAAATAATAGTAATAGAAATTTGAATTTTGGTTGTATATTTTATTTAAAAAATTATTTAGATGGATTCTTCCTGTGTTGCCCAGTTTGGTCTCAAACTCCTGGGCTCAAAGGATCCCCCTGCCTCAACCTCCCAAATAGATGGATTTCTGGCATGTACCACCCTGCTTGGATGGGATGCATATCTTAAAACTGTATACATTCTCTTAAATTTAGAATCGTCATAATACTAGATCTCATTTATAACACAGTGACATTTTGCAACTAGAGGGGGCTTTTCATCAGAATCAGTATCAGTTTCTTTCCCCCCGCCCCCCCGCCCCCCCCCCCCGCCTACATATAATGGGAGAGATCTATCTGGCACAGTATCCCCAGCCACTTTTCCTGTGACGTCTTCTCTAAGCCCACTAGTGCCTTTTACCAGGCGTCATTTGGTTCCCTTCTCTGTCTTAAGGGAATTTGGCTCTTCCCTGCTCCCTCTCAATTATAAATATGCAGGTTAGATAATTGACCCACCTTTTGACTGATGCATTGCCTAAACAGAACCGACTGCCTTCTAGTAAACCTCTAATGACAGGTGGGGGAGGAAGTACCAATTAATCAACCTGAATATCCGAAGTCATTATTGCCTCAAATCCTCTGGTGCCTTCTTCAATTCTCTCAACTATTAAAACAGCTCTCCCTTCTTCCCACCTGCACAGCTCACACTCTTATCAGAGAACACAGTAAATACAGAGGCACATGTGCATACTTAAAACGTGCGTTTCTTTTTACATCATAGGATTTACAATTATACACTCAAATGCAAACAGTCGAAAAGCCTCGAAAATTCCATTTTGAAAATAAATCTTAAAAAGAACTTATTCCCTTGGCCCACAGTGTATCTGTCTAGTCCAATGTCTCTGCTAAAAGAAGTACAGTTAGAATCCCATGAAAGTGCAAAATCAGTCAGCGCAGACCTTTGCACAGGAAGTTCTAATACTACTAAATGTACCAGGGCCTAACAAACAAACAACAACACTAAAATACTAAAACACGCATTCTAGAATGTTAAAGAAAAATTCTTATGAGGACAGCTGATAGCCTCTATATTCCAGGCGGCAAGGCCGTGAATATTATGCATAAAGCCACCAGATGCCACTGATGTCTTTTTTGCCCTTGGATTTTAGGTGGCAAAGTGGAATTTGAGGGCTTTTTCAAGTTAATTATCTTATATCACAACTTAATCTTTCTAGGTAGTTTTCAGGAACAATGTGCAGGAAATGAGATCCCCTAACTCATAAGTGCTTTCCTTTCTTTCTTACTTGGACACAGGTACCTGAAACCATGAAAAGTGTCTAAAGTCCTATCTCCATTTCCCTTAAGTAACCTCATTAATTGCAAAGGACATTTCCCAAGCAGATCATATATGCAAGAATACAGATTTTTTAAAAAAAGGCCAGGCCAGGCACAGTGGCTCACGTCTGTAATCCCAGCACTTTGGGAGGCCAAGGTGGGCAGATCATGAGGTCAGGAGATAGAGACCATCCTGACCAATGTGGTGAAACATCATCTCTGCTAAAAATACAAAAATTAGTTGGGCGTGGTGGCATGAGCCTATAGTCTGAGCTACTCAGGAGGCTGAGACAGGGGAATAGCTTGAACCAGGGAGTTGGAGGTTACAGTGAGCTGAGATCACACCACTGCACTCTAGCCTGGTGACAGACCAAGGCTCCATCAAAAAACAAACAAACAAAAAAAACACCTAACATTTAATCAGGTCAATTGTGTGCATTAGGTAGAATTAGACTTAGGTCTTCATCTCATATACCAGTAAAGATCTAGTGAAACGTAAGGCTGGTATTTCAGAGTTAACACAGTGCATTTACAAACTTCATTTCTTTCAATGTCATATAAAGATTTAGCAGTAACATTTATTTTCACATCTTTGGAAAATCTGCAGTCAAGAATTGACTAGGCACTGTTACATAAATAAACAGCTTGGGATAAATGATAAATGATAAACAATTTGTAAAACTATATTCCTGAACCACTACTTAAAGTTAGATACAGGAATGGCTCACTGATACTCATGGAAATTAAAATTACATGGTAAAGTACCCATTAAACGTACATTTAGCCATTTGTGTGGTTAAATGCATTGCACCTTGATCTGAATTCTTACAGAATACATGAAGACTCGTGATCATTACAAATACTATATGTGCTGGGTCAGCACCATCTGATGTCCATGAAGTATGTATAACTTTATGAATCCAGATAAGGATTACCTCCTGGACACATATTTTCCTTACATTTGGGTATCACTTACTGCTGATATCCAAGTATGTATGTCTTACTAATGCCTGAAAGTTTGGGGTATCACTCACTACTGATATCGAAATATGTATGTCTTACTAATGGCTGAAGGATTAGGATCTTTCAAATCCTAATTGGCTGCTTTAACAAAGTTAAGAGTAGGAAAGTAAGTGTAGTTGGTACAATCATAGATTAAATGAAAAGAAACAAGCTCCGAGTGAGGATTTAGACGTCAGTGAATTATGTGAGATTTCCTACATACATTTGGAAGCACCTCTTTTAGTTGCTCAGTGCTCTTTTTAGCTTGTTTCTCAGTTTCATTTTCATTCCAAATAGTAAAGGTTACACAGTGAATTAATGTTTAAAATGTGTAAATATATCAAAATGCAAGTAAGTATTTATAGTAAAGTAAGAAGAAACGGAAGACGGTAACAAACGACTAGAATGTGAACAGTGTAATCTTCCTTTTTCTCTTTCCAAATGGTAGCTTAAGATATTGAGACCCTATTTCATCATAAATGAAAAGGGATTCGAGAAATACTGAGATCAAAAACAAAACGGATCCTGAAATCCCAGGCTAACAGAGCACTCTGGGATTATACTTCCTACTTCTGACTAGACAGCTATACCCATGAGGTAACAGCTGAACCTAGTGAAACACTGATTTACTGACTTGTAATGAATGAACCTCAATGTTGAGACGTTTCTAAGCCTCCGTGTTTATCTTATATATGGGTAGATGATTTTATATGGCCAATTTAAGAGAGCTGTTGATATTCAAAATAATTTCCCCCGAATTATTTAGATAGAGATCACTGTGGTGAATCATCTATGAAAAATTGTAACTCTAGTTAGACTTTATAGCAATATGTCTCTAAGAAATCTTACTCATTGACTAATCAGCATACACTCAGAATTAGAAAATAAAGATTTTAAGATAATACAGCCATTTTAGGCTAAATATATTTATTTATGTTTTTATTTTTTTGAGACGGAGTTTCACTCTTGTCCCCCAGGCTGGAGTGCAATGCACAATGGTGGCTCACTGCAACCTCTGCCTCCCAGGTTCAAGTGATTCTCCTGCCTCAGCCTCCCGAGTAGCTGGGATTACAGGCATGTGCCACCACACCTGGCTAATTTTGTATTTTTAGTAGAGACAGGGTTTCACCGTGTTGACCAGACTGGTCTTGAACTCCTGACCTTACATGATCCGCCTGCCTAGGCCTCCCAAAGGCTGGTATTGTAGGCATGAGCCAGCATGCCCAGCCCAGGCTAAATATATTTATATTTAAATTGCTTTTTGCCATTTACTTCTACCCATGTCATTGGAGTGAGTAAACAAGTTTGGGATGTTCTGATTGTATGTTCATTCTAATAACAGATAAATAAGCATCCAGTAAACTTATAATTATTGGGAGAAATAGCATTTTTGTTTGATTTTTGTGTTTGCTTTAATTCCACATTTTACAACTGGCTTTATAGTTATAAAGCACTTGCTGCCTTACTCTGAAGATTTAATGCAATCCAGTCCAAGACAGTAATAATAGAAGACTAATGCTTTCCATTTAAACTAATATTTTCTTTGGTCTTTGAAAATCCTCAAGGGGTAAACTATTTTAATTTAATAGCTTCAATTGATCTTCAAATATTCAGCAATATTAAAAGCAAAGGGAATCCTTTTTTTTTAATCAGCCAAGTTAGAACTAAAATAAATGAAGATGTTCATATCATGAGTTCAGGAAGCAAGGGAAAAGAAGAGTAAATAACTTCCGACAAATAACCTTCTTTGAACAAATGATAATATGTTAAGAGTCTTGCCCTTGAAAAACGGAAGCTGTTATAGTTTTATTGCATATTGGATCAGTTTAGTTATTTATCTAAGCATTCATATATTTAAAACAATGAATAATCATCGGTAAATGATATTTTTATATTATTTGTTATAATGTTTCCTATTGCCTCAGGGGAAAAATGTGAATTTTAAGAAATACAAAATTGCTAAGAAAAAAACTATTGTGTAAAGTTTCAGTATTTTACATAGCTTTTATAGCCGATTCTCTCAAGCATTCCATTCCAAGGTGCTTATTTCAATTCTAGGAAGTCAAGTGGCATACAGGATTAATGTATAAATGCAGTCACATTATCTCTGAATTCTATTTTATTATATATTTATATCAAACATGGCCTTGATCATGTATAAGACTTTAACATTGGAAAAAAGCATGAATTTCACTCAATTGTACAAGAATCAAACATAGTGTTGAAGAGGGTACTCAAGGGTGGTTGACAGGTATGCTCTGAGGTCACATCAAACTAATTCTCTCTCACTTATCTGTGAGTTTGGGTAAATCGACATCTAAAGCGAGAATATTTTTCTCTACCAAATAGATAAAATTGCATATCTAATTCACATTGCTGTTGTAAGAATTTTATATTATGCATTTTAAGAACTTAGCACATGACAACACAAAATAAAGCATATTCTTATTTAGACAGTCAAGTAATTGAATTTGGACCTTTCCACACTGCAGGTTTATTTACTGGATTTGAATGTAATTGTCCCAAGTTGTGCTGTCTCATACGGCAGTCCCTAGCTCTATATGATTGTTGAGTACTTACAATGAGGCTAGTATGAATTGATATGAGGTACTGCAATTACAAAATATATACCAAACTTTGAAGATTAAATTTTTAAAAGGATATGAATTATCTCATTAATAATTTTATATTGATTAAATATTGAATGATAGTATATTGGATACATGAGGTTAAATGAAATGTATAATTAAAATTAATTTTAACTTTCTAAAATAATTATAAATGTGGCAACTAGAATATTAAAAAATGATGTGTCTGGCTCGCATTATATTTTTACTGGACACTGCTACTCTAGAGTATTTTCATAAGTATTTTCATAACCCAGTGTACTTTATAAAAGTGCAGGCTCCCATCCCATGACTGAGGTAAGCAGAGGAGAGCTGCACTTCCTAAAAGCTCCCTTAGTGAATCTTTTGCAGGTAAGAATTTAAAAACTATTTCCCTAAAGCTCCATACATTAGGTACTGCCAAGAACCCATCCTCATCTGGATGTTCCATGTAAAAGTCCGGAGAGATTTGGCTATTCCTACTTAGTGCCTAATGAGAATAGAGTACTACACAAGTAAGGGGTGCCTATTAAACAGAGAGCAGGTCCTTTAGGCAAGCACTCAACCAAATGGTGAACATCAAGGTTAAGAAGAATTTACGGACATCTCGTTTTTCAAGTTGAATTGAAGCTTGTGGGTCTTAATGTAAGGTGTAAACAAATTCCAAAGAGAATGATTGGGAAGAAGTCACCCTACTCTGTAAGACCCTTTCTGATTCACTCTTGGAGATGTGTCTGTGCAAGGCACACAGCTGAGCTGTCAAAGGAGGGGAGAAAAGTCAAAACGCAAGGATTTCTCACTATGTAGCCATGCTCAGATGCGCTTGGTTGGGAGACTTTATCAGTGTCTTGGCACCCTTTAGGAAATGACATGGCATAATGAAGTATTTGATTTCCTTGAGTAGTGGTCTGTAGCTCTCCTTGAAGAGGTCCTTCACTTCCCTAGTTAGCTGTATTCCTAGGTATTTTATTCTCTTTGTGGCAATTGTGAATAGGAGTTCACTCATGATTTGGGTTTCTGCTTGCCTGTTGTTAGTGTATAGGAGTGCACATGATTTCTGCACATTGATTTTGCATCTTGAGACTTTGCTAAAGTTGCTTATCAGCTTAAGAAACTTTGGAGCTGAAATCATGGGGTTTTCTAGATATAGGATCATGTCATCAGCAAACAAAGAGAATTTGACTTTCTCTTTTCCTATTTGAATACCTTTATTTCTTTCTCTTGCCTAAGTGCTGTGTGCCGGAAGAGGGACCTCTCGAAGAGCTAGGGATAGTGGGCGGGAAGTGGACCTCGATAAGCGTTTTGAGCAGTGCAAGACAGCCTTCCCCCATTCCTCTCTACTTCTTTCTCCTTATTGTTCCATTCCTTCAGCAAGAACTGTGACAAGGCATTGTAGGAGAAATTTTTGTGACAGAAGGCTGAGAAACATGTAGAAACACTGGGGAATACTAACCTTGAGAAGCAGAGAAACAATGGCACTTGAAGCTTAACTACTATAGTTCTTAAGTTTTATTTTTTTGCTTGTCAGTAGCTTTCGTATGTGTTTATGTATCATGCCTGCCTATTTCCAATGTAGAGAGGAGGCGCCAATATTTTGAAAGGAGGGTTTCATGAAAATATTGTCCTGGGTTTCATTATGAGGGAACTGGGGAGTGGAGACCAAACCAAGAGAATTTTCACCCTAGGCTTTTGAGCCACATGGGTTATGATCAAAAAGTAATATGTAAGATATATCTAATCTTACAAAACAGTTTTGTGTATTACAAATACAATGGTGGCACTTTCTTAAATAATCTAGCACTTATCCACTGTTAATTCACTTCATAAAGATTTTGTTTATATAAATCTTTATTTAATGAAAGATTTTGTTATATATGTATGTGTATATATACATTATATTTTATACATTTCAATATATTTATTTATAATGTAGTGAAATTGTGGCTAAGATGAAGAAAAATTCTAAATAGATTTTTTTCTTTTCACGCAAAGATAAACCCCTGACATCCAATAACTTAATATTCAACTTCTATCTTTTCACTCTTCCTAGAAAATATGAACTTTATCTGTCTCTCAAGAGCACAGATTGGAATACAGTTGACTGCTTAATTGGGTTTCTTTGTCTTTCAAAGATCCTTTACTCCCAGAATTTCCTGAAAGCTGATTCACCAAATTCTAAGAAACTCAACCTCCTCTGTTTCACCAGAAAAGTGTAGAGCTCAAAGTAACTATGAAATTGCAACAAGAAGTTAGGACAGAGGATAAACAGAATGATTTCTGTTCTTATCCATAAAGAAGAATGCTGCCATCTTTGACATGACCACTTAAAAAGCTTCCCTAAAAAGGCCAGGTGCAGTGGCTCACATCTGTAATCCAGCACTTTGGGAGGCAGGGCAGGCAGATCACCTGAGGTCAGGAGTTCAAGACCAGCCTGGCCAACATGGTGAAACCCCATCTCTACTAAAAGGACAAAAGTTAGCTGGGCATTGTGGTAAGCACCTGTAATCCCAGCTACTCAGGAGGCTGAGGCAGAAGAATCACCTGAACCCTGGAGGCAGAGATTGCAGTGAGCTGAGATTGCGCCACTGCACTCCAGCCTGGGTGACAGAGTGAGACTCTGTCTCAAAAGAAAAAAAAAAAAAAACTTCTTCAAATAAATAAAATAAATAAAAACCGGTAAGTCACACATCAACAAAAAAATTATCTATCTAAATGTGCGAGGGTTTCGAAGAAATACATCTACTCAATTAGAATAACTGCATCAATAATTTATTATATGAAATACTATTCCTTCCAAATTAAGCAGTATATAAAAAAGCAATGAGCAATCCACAGCGATGTAGTTAACTGAGTGCAATACCTGCATCCTAGCCATGCTTTTCTCCCTTCCTGTCCACTGATGCAGGCAGGGTCATTTGTCCTGTCTGCCCTTCAGTGCTCACACAACTGTCAAGCTATTGCAGATGGAGATGTGGTTTTTATCTTTGTGAATATTGGCTGTCCTCAAATATATATGTATGGCAAAAATGAACCACAATATTAAGAGCCTTCAATGCTCTTTTCAAAGCTATTGTTACAAACTTACAGGCAGTAACTGCTCATATTAGAACTGTAAGATAAATGTTTTAAATTCTATGAAATATTCCACTTGTCTGCCAGTCTTCCAATGGCTTCTCATGACACTCAGGGTAAAACCCCTACACAACATAACCTCTTCTTCTCTGAGCTTACTTCCTAACACTTCCCTTCTAATACCTGCCTATTCCCAACTCCTCTCCCACCATGCTGGTCTCCAGGACCAGGCCTCAAGTATCCCATACAGGTTTCTACCTGCATCTTCCTGTTCTCTCTGTCTGGTGAGATTCTCAATATTCACATGGTTTCCTCCCTCCTACAGTTTAGGTCTTTCTCAAATATCACCTTCTTATCAAAACCTTTCTTGATAGCTAATTGCAGCCCTCACAGTCCCCAGAACTCCCTACTCTGTCTCTGCATTTTTTTCATAACATTTGCCACCATCTAAGTGTACACTTTGCTTATCAATGTCTTATTAATTATTTACATTTCCCTGCTAGAATGTAAGCTCCCCGTGATAGCAGTGATTTTTAGCAAGGCTGTTCTTTCCCCTATCCTAACACCTTGAGCACTGCCTGGCACAGAGCATGTACATATGCTTTATATGAATGTTTGTTGCTTCCAGTTACTAATCTGATCACTCCAATCATTCTACACGCTTTTATTGAGAGCCTACTATGTATGCAACATTGGGTATTCAGTAATAAATTAGACAGTCCTTTTTCTTGAAAAGGTCACATCACTGCGGGAATAGGCATATAAAAATTTAATTGGAATGCAAAGTGATTAGTGTATGTCGAAAGAAGACTAAAGGAAGGAGAACAACTCATTTGGTGTGGGAGGCAGGGAAAGCATTGCATAGGAAGTGACATTTGAGCTGAGTCATGAAATATGAGTGGGTTTCTGAGAAATGGAGAAGGGTCAAAGGATGTTTCATACAGGCAAAAAGGAATGTAGAAGGCACAGAGCTGATACAGGGGAAATCCTGTTGGGCAAATAGTAAATAGGCTAGGTATGGCTAGCATACCTGAGCAGGGCTAGGCAGAGAGTGCCTGGGAGGAAAGTCAGAAAATGCAGATTGAAAATCACTTGCTAAGGGCCTTTCTGTCCTGCTCACGGTGTTTGCTTTATCCTATTCGTGCTACTGAAGTCTTTTACACACAAGAGCAACCTGGGCAATCCAGAAAGCAAGATCTATTTTTTTGGAATAACTCTTAGGGCATCATGAAAGGTAGATAATTTGAGGATGAAGTCCAGAAAAAGGAGCAGAGGGGATGTGCAACTACAGGGAGATAGTGAGTTCGACTTTGCACACATTACACTTTGAGTCTTGTGCACAAATACAGAAACCAACTGTCATTTAAAAATAGAAGCTCTTTTGATAGGTGGTGACTGCTATAATAAGGAGTGTAACTCGATGGAAGCTTTGGGAATGTGACATTGAAAGGATGAAAAAGATGTAGAACTGTTTGGAGGTAGAAGTACCCCCTGGATATAGTGACAGCTGTTACTGTAAGCTCAGGGAGCGGAGCTTCCTACAAACAGTGGCCCAGTAAGGCTAAAAGATCCAAGCCTCTCAGTCAGAGGAGACTTCGCAAGAATAGTTGGAGAAGGAGGTTAAGGCATAAGCCAGAGAGCAGTGAGCTCACAGCCAAAAGGGAGATGAAGAAATGAAAACATAAAATGGAAGACTCCATTTTATGGTGGGAGAGCTGTGGAGAAGTTGGTACATGTTTAAGATGTTAGAGATCTAAGCATATTTAGAAGCGGAAGAAAAGAACTAATGGGGAGAGAGACTGAACAAAAGACACTAAGAGAATGAGTAATGAAACAATGTTTTAGGAGAAATATAGGTAGTGGCATAACATACAGGGATAACAAACAGCCTGAGCATTTTTTTACATTGACACAAGCAAAATTTTCTTAACATGGCACAGAAACATGAAAGATAAGAAGAGGTTGTACTGTAATTGGGGTGCCAGCATAATGTAATGGTTGAGACCAAGGTCTCTAGCATCAGACATTAAAGATTCAAGTTTCCATTATTACCATTTACTAAGTATATGACCTGAAGTTACTGAACCTGTATTTACCTCAGTTTCCTCATCTTCCAGGTGGGTGCTATCACTTGGACATAGTCGGTTTGTCCCCACCAAATCTCAAGTTGAAATCTGATCCCCTGTGTGGTGCTGTTGGGAGGTGAGGACTAGTGGGAGGTGTCTGGGTCATGAGGGACAATCTCTCATGAATAGCTGGGTGCCATTCTTGAGGTAGTGAGTTCTTACACCTCCAAAACCTGATTGGTTCCCAAGGGAATGAATTAATTCCGTCTAGAGTGGGTTGTTATAAAGCTCTCTTAGGTTTAGTCCCTCCTCACAGGTGCATGTTTCCACTTTGACCTTCTCCACCATATGTTTTATTGTTTGTTGGTTGGTTGGTTGGTTGGTTGGTTGGTTGGTTGGTTGGTTGGTTTTTGAGACTGAGTCTTGCTCTGTCACCAGGCTGGAGTGCAATGGTGCAATATTGGCTCACTGCAACCTCTGCCTCCTGGGTTCAAGTGATTCTCCTGCCTCAGCCTCCCGAGTAGATGGGACTACAGGCACAAGCCACCACACCCAGCTAATTGTTGTATTGTTAGTAGAAACGGGGTTTCACCATGTTGCCCAGGATGGTCTCAATCTCTTGACCTCATGATCCTCCTGCCTCAGCCTCCCAAAGTGCTAGGATTACAGGTGTGAGCCACCACACCTGACCTCCACCATGTTGTAATGCAGTACAAAATCCCTCACAAGAAGCCAAGGAGATAACAGTGCCATGCTTCCTGTACAGACTGCGGAACTGTGAGCCAAATACACCTTTTTTCTTCATCAATTACCCAGCCTCAGGTATTCCTGAGCAACAAAAAAAACAGACTAAGGCAGTGGGGGATGGTAACATTTTTTCTGCACAGGCTTGTTATGATAACTATAGGAGTCAATCTTCCCCTTGTAAAGCTCTCAGGACAGTGTTTGGCACTACTTTGTGACTACAGAAGTACTTGTTGAGAAAATAGGAAGGCAAAAATGTTTTGTGGACTCAGGCCTCAAGGCTAGAGGCCTCTCTTTTTTTTTCTGTCAAGAGCAGACAGGAAGGACTACAAGGAGTTGAAATCTACCCAACTTTCAGGATCCAAAAAGAAGCTTGTTTATAATGGGTTTTTCCCTGTAAATTTCTCCCAATAAAAGCAATTATAAGACAAATCAAAACTGTGAGGAAGAAAGGGAGAGCCCTATACTTATTCATAAACAGAGAAACATCTATAATTTTCAAACACTTCGGTTGTTTAAATTTCTAAGATCAAGCACATGTAAGTTTCATGCCCCTATTAATATTATAGGGTGGCACACATATGATGAGATACTCGGTGAGGTCTGTGACTAATCTTAAATGGACATAAGAAGCTGTGGAGTCAGCCAGCCCTGGGTTCCAACTCAGCTCTACATCTTAGCCACTGTATGATCTTTGACAAGTCGTTAAACCCCAAACCCCAGTCTCTTCATCTCTGAATACAACCATAAGAGCATTGTCCATCAGCAGCATAAGGATGAAATGGCATAATCAGTCTACACACACCTTGCCCGGGGTCTGGCTTATAATAGATTCCACATCAATGTGGACTTCCTTAAGCTCTATTATACATAAAATTGTTGAAGCCCTCTGAATATTGCCAAACAATTAGGTACGCCCATCAAAAATCTTTACTGCCCATCTACTTGTTAAGCTATGTAATTAGATAACGTCAGAAAAAAGTACATATAAGTTTCTAAAGGATTGACTTAAAATATTTAAATACCAAACTGAATTGAAGATAAAATATTGAAACTCTTTAAAAGGGTATCTGTGTGTCACATAGAAAATGATGAATCTCTTTGAATGTCTTACATATTTCCCTGAATAGTATTATCGTGTGACCTTCATTTTGTTACAGCAATAAAAGTACCTTGAGCCTGACAAGATTTATTGTTTCCATCTAATATTTCCTGCATTGGGTGTGAATTTAATTCACATTAACAACTTACAATTTAGGACGTTTAATTCATAACTTTTGTAAGCACAGAAAACCTTAGACCCTAAACAATCTAAAATAAATTAATATATCACGTTTTCTGCAGAAGGGAAAATAATAAAGTCATACACTTCTGCTAACATCCCTGGGGCTGTCTGATTATGACAACCTACTTTCTTTTTCACTTGACAAATGACTTGGGAATGATCTGTAGATTGTCTGATACAGAGCTAAACTTCTTTCAGGACATTTTCTAATGAGTCACAGTGGAGGCTAATAGTAACCTCTTCTACTACTTCCTCCTCCCTCCAGGAAAAAACAAAAACAAAACCTAGTGCTTATAGAAAATCTTGACAGTTTTGAATAGATAAGAAGCAGCTACCTGCTTCATAAAAATTTGGTTATCACATGCCACCTAACCTGACTACAACTGGACAAGCATGTGTATAGAGTTTCAACGTAACTTATAGAAATATATTTCAGAAATATACGGTGCTGTTACGTCTGGTAGTTTCTATGATCAGTAACACTTTTGTATAAAATCAAGGTTTTGTTGGTAAATTTCATAATATTCAAATCTAATTCATGATTTATTTGAAGTTACAGATGTGATGCTTTTCTCTTCCAATATCATTCCATATTTATATGTGCAATGAAATCGGAAAGTACTGGTAATTACTTATTTGAAAGGAATTTTTTTAAAAAAGCTCCATCACAATTCTTAAAATGCACTGCATATGTAATAAATGTTTGTCTTCTTCAGTCAAAATTAGAAGGTAAGCTTCACAAGAATAAGAACAGAGCCAAAAACAGTCGAGGGGTTTAATAAATATTTACTGAATGACAAATGGAGCCAAAAAAATGTCTTTGCCATGGAAGCTCAGCTCAAATCCACCTTGAGTCCTGTGTCAAAAATCCAAAGGGCATATGGCCCCTGAAATGCTACCTTATATGGTGTTCTACTGCTAGTCCTTGCACATACTAAGTGCCTGCCTAAGAAATGACTCATTTTTGCCTATAATGCACCTTCATACATCAGCTAAGCAAAATTTGCAAGTTATGTGAAAATACACTTCTATGTTTCCTGCTAATTTAACCATATTGTCACTCAAGAAAATACGCTGTTCCCAGCTTACCACAACCATGTTTATAAACTGAGGCATTTTCATTCTGGCTCCTTATCCATAACAGAGAAAGTAGTAAAGGTTATCTCTCTTTTTACAGTTAGAGATACTTGAAGGGAAATGAGATATGTACCAGAAATAAAAAGACTCTATGGAAAAGTTAAGAGAAATGCTCTGACCTTGTCTTTTATAGGCCCATTATTGTTTATAATGACTTACAGGGTCTCTCAGGCATGATGCTGACATTTATGGTATTTTATCTCCCATACCAGCCAGCTAAGAAGTCTTACACTTTCACTAATATATTTTAATCAAAGATTCCTGGAATCTCAACACTTCTTACTCCTTTCAGAACTTCCCAAAATCCATGACACCAAGTTCAAATGCTTCTGTTTTGAAGTCTAATATTTTTAATTGGGTTACAGGAATATGCCATTTACTTATTCCTTGCAGAATGAATTACAACTTATTTAAATATCTACAGTATATGGGGGTTGACCTTGAGTTATAAAATCAGTCCCATTTTCCAGGGTTCTTTTTTTCTTTTTCTTTTTCTTTTTTTTTTTTTTTTTGGCCCCTACAGGTAAGAGGAAGATAGGACTGGATGTGGGAGTATCTGGATTAAATTTCTGTCACAAACTTCTTCAGCCACCATTAATCGCTGAGATTCTGACCTTCAGCAATGAAAGAAAACAATTTATAAAGTTTGCAAAAACAAAAAAGGGTAAGAGCCCATATTTTCTAATATATACATGCACTGTTAACATTCCTCACATTTAGATCAAAAGATAGCTTTGAAATTTTATTATTTTGAGAAGTAGAAATATTAAGGCTAAACTACTGAATTATAAGGAAATTCTTCCAAGTTTCATGTTCAGGGATAAAAAGAGGAGACACCAGGTAGCTGTCACTACTTCCTCACTCCTGGTATCACCTACTTGGTTATGAGATGTGTTGGAAAAATCATCCATGAACCTGTTCCATCATGTCAAGGAAGCCAAGAAGGACCAGCCTGACCAACATGGTGAAACCCTGTCTCTACTAAAAATACAAAAAATTAGCTGGGCATGGTTGCAGGCACCTGTAATCCCAGCTACCCGGGAGGCTAAGCTAAGAGAATCACTTGAACCCAGCAGGCAAAAGTTGTAGTGAGCCAAGATCACGCCACTCTGCAATCCAGCCTGAGTGTAACAGAGTGAGACTCCATCTTGAAAGAAAAAAAAGTAATAAAGAAGAGCAAAGAACAGTGGAAGAGTAGAAAGGTAGGAACTACCCAGACATTATTTTTCAATAACAATCATGCTTTTTTATGTCTAGGATTAGTTAGAGAAAAATCTTATTCTACCCTCAAAACCATCATGACAACAAGTTTACTATTTTGAAACAGGATAAAGTTCCATTTTAAAAATGGCAGTAAATAGGAAGGACATCCCATGATGAAAATATTTTCCTTACTTTCAATATCAAAATATTCGTTAGGACTAAGGGGAAATATACAAGTAAATATTACTTGAAAAAATGTATAGCCCTGTAAAAAGATATTTATTAAGTTGAAGTTCCTTCAAAATAAAATTATCTAGCCAAAGGTGAACTCTACAATATCAATTCCAAAGCATTATTAAGCACCTACAAAGCACAGTACCTAGCTCTGTGGAGGATACAAAGATTAATAAACTTTTTAGAGACCATGCAAAATATATATGTATACTCATATTTTAATAGTGCCAAATTTAGGAACATCCACATAATATAACATTTGAATCCTACAAACTTTCCTTAACTCTATTCCCCAACTATGACTATTTCACAATTTTCTAAAAGATTATGATATAGGAAATATTTTCCAATGTGTGTTAGGATTTAAGGAATGGTTATACTTGGGAAACAGAAGAAGAGCTCTTTTGCTCAAAATATTTCTGAGATATTTGATCCTATATCAGTCCAATCAAAATAGCCTAGCAAAGGATATGTATTAAGTGTAATCACTTTTAAACATCAAAATGCCTCAGTAAAATCTTCACTGAATTGAGCTCACTCAAATAAACAAATATGTACAGCATTAATTTTAGCATGTTACTTTGAAAGATTTTAATTTAAAGACAAAATCCCAAATGCTCATATCATACAAGGTTATAGAAGTTGGAAGTAGTTTTTAATTAAATGAGTTTGCCCAGACATAAAATCATCTGTGCAAGATTCTCCAGTACTTTGAGGTTACAGTTTCAATATCTTAACATGGCCACAAGAAGTCCTTGAAATAAAAACCCTAACTCATTTGATGGCCTCATCGTCCACTGCTTCTGTGCCATGACACAGAACAATTTTTAGACTTGCGTTTTTTTCATTCCCTGAACCAAAAAGTACCTGCCTTTCCTTAACAACTCTGTAAATATCACCTATTCTGCAAGACCTTTCTACATCCTAGAAAAAAATAGTATTTCCCTTCTCTATCCTATTACTTTATATATAAATGCTCCAAGTGTTATAATAGTTTGTTCATATGACTGTCTCTCCTATTACACTTAAAGTTGCTTCAGGGGTGGGCACCATTTCATATCCATTTTTTGTATTCTCAGTATATGGGCCAGTACCTAGAATGCAGCATGTTCTCAGTAACTTGGTAAGTTAATGAATGCACATAATGGATAAGGGCATACCACAGAAAGTAGCAAAAACAAATGCACTGTTTTAATATGGTGAGCAAATACAAAATATCTCTAGGGACTAATTTTCCTCCTCTCCAAATTTGCACCTAGGGTTGACTTTTCCCTCTGCATGTAGATGAACCTAGCCACAGACATCATTTCCTCACAGGTTCGCAGAGTCAAATGTTAGTTTCAGAGAGGGATTAATGGTTGAGTCCAGATATCTCCTATTTCTCACAGAGCCATATACACCTATTCTGTCCACTCTCACTCTCATTTATTGTGATCATGTTCTATGCCCAGGAGGTTGACCACTATGAACTACAATCACAAGGTCCCTTGCCCTCTGGCTTATAGCAAGGTTAAGCCAAAGGGAAATTGCTAGCCCATACTAAAAAGAGAGAAAAGAAACAGGTTATGGTATGTATCCCCTGACTTCCAGCCTTGAGGGCCACTTTGGACAGCCCTCTCCAAATTTCTCTGTTTTCATAATCTATTAATTTCTCCCTCTCTCTCGTGCTTTAGCCTAAAGGTGGAACAGAGTGGCTACTACTCATTACAGGTCAGAAATTCCCTATCATGGCATTATTTACATTTTATGCAGAATAAATCTATGTTGCAAGGAGCTGCCCAATGCCTTATAGGAGGCTTAGTGGCGTCCCTGCCATCTACCCACTAGATATAAATACCTTTTGTACAGAAACCTACAGATTACTTTCAGTTATTTAATCTCATTTAAGCTCCAGAACGGTGTAAATAAATGTTGTTGTAATCATTTTTACAGATTAGAAAATGAAACTTACAGTTATAGTACCTAATAATCCTGCACCTAAAAATTCTACAAAGAAATGGTACATATGAAATTTTTAAAACCCAAATGATAATCTAATTCTCATTGTACTACACTGGCCTTATAAACATTTACTAAACTAAACTTCCTTTTATGACTATTTTCCTAAATGCCAGTGTTTTATCATCAGGATTCACTGGTTTCAGATAAAATACAAAAGTCATAGTGGAGTTCTCTGGGCATTACATTAAATGTAAGTGACATAGTCAATCATCTATTATCTCTTTTTCTTCCCCTTAGAAGAGGAGTGTTGCAGGCATGTTGTACTGACAATTGGAATCCCTTTCAAAGATAATGTATCCTGAACCTCTTCTACATAAAAAAAACCACCAGACAATAGAAAGAAAACAGAATAACTGCAGGCATGCTCATGTATTTGATGATTTTATGTTAAATTAAGAAGGATGCTTAATGCATTTCAGAGTTCCAGAGACCATTCTAGCTTTCCTCCCCTCTTCCCACTACCATGATGAAGAAGAAAACTTGCACCAATTGAAATTTTCTCATTCAGACAAGACACAAACTGTTACCGGACTTTAAGAAATGATGTCAGCCATGTGTGCCATGAAAAAAGTTAAAAATTCAAAGCAACAACAGGTAATATTTCCATTAGTATCTGAGGGGGCATTAATTGATAAGAGTGGTAAAATCAAACCTTTTCTCCATAGTCAATATTTCTCTTTTACTTTTTCTTTCCTTTTTTTAGCAGGAGACATTGTCTTGGATTCATTATCTCCAAAGAAAATGCATATAGGAATAAACTGAATGCATTTGAGGAAGCTATGACTGAATGGCCATCTCCAGTTCATAACATATCCTTTCCCCTGTTGATAAGTACTAGTATAATAATGATTAATATGGACTCTTGCAAGAAAAAAGATCATACAACATAGTTGTAAGAGAGGAAAGAATTATAACTAGTGCCAGATATAACTGCATCTTATTTCCTTTAAGATGTCCCAGAGAACACCCATCAGGCTATCCCTTCAGTGGCATCATTGTCAGGCCACTCCTCAGGGAGTAAAGACATTACTTCTGTTGAGTTCCTGTATGTCCCAAGATGTGTGCATCATTATCAAATTTAACCCTCACAATACCCCTGAATGGCCAATATCACATAAAATGTCAATTAATGATATTGCTATTCCCAATGTTCAGATGGTATTGCTATGGTTTGAATATGTCCCCCCAAAATTCATATATCAAAAACTTAATTGCCATTGTAATAGTATTAGATGATAGGGCCTTTTAGAGATGATTAGGTTATAAGGATATTCATCTCACAAAGAGATTAATGCTGTGTTTCAAGTGGATTAGTTATCTCAGGAGTGAGACTCTGATAAAAAGAATAAGACTGGCTCCATTTGTTCTCTCTCATGTGCTCACTCACCTTGTGTTGCCTTCCAACACAGATGACTCTCTCTAAACGCCTGTGTCATGCTCTTGGACTTCTCGGCCACCAGAACTGTGAGCCAAATACATCTTTTTTCTTTATCAATTGCCCAGTCTGTGGTATTCTGTTACAGCACAGAAAACAAACTAAGACAGATATTGAAGCTCAAAGAAGTAAGCTGAGACCTACTGTACCTCCAGCTTGTTCTCACCACCACTTCTTGGTCTCTGATTGCAACAGGTCAGTCAGATCATATCCAACAATCATAGTATTTGTATGTAACAGGCACTTGATAAGTTGAATAAATAGTTTGTACAAGTTTCTACAGTCTTGTGCTCGTATTAAAGTGTGAGGCCGGGCGCGGTGGCTCAAGCCTGTAATCCCAGCACTTTGGGAGGCCCAGACGGGCGGATCACAAGGTCAGGAGATCGAGACCATCCTGGCTAACACGGTGAAACCCCGTCTCTACTAAAAAAAATACAAAAAACTAGCCTGGCGAGGTGGCGGGCGCTTGTAGTCCCAGCTACTTAGGAGGCTTAGACAGGAGAATGGCGTAAATCCGGGAGGCGGAGCTTACAGTGAGCGGAGATCCCGCCACGGCACTCCAGCCTGGGCGACAGAGTGAGACTCCATCTCAAATAAATAAATAAATAAATAAATAAATAAATAAATAAATAAATAAATAAAAATAAAGTGTGAAACCACTAATTTGACAATCTTACTACTGGTCCACATTTCAAAATATTTGACAGCTTTGTATATGAGAATAAACCTTTCATTTTACAGAAAAATAACTGATCACTTAAACTTTTGCTATCTCTGAATTTGTTTAAAACACTAATAAATTATTCTAAGGGAAAAGCAAGATACAGTACAAGTAATAATAAAGTATATTCGGTAATAAAATGTTGAGATTGCACATTAAAAAAGAAAGCCTGACTGGAGTCTACCCAAATAATATTTTGTGGCTTATAACAGGTGGTTATCAAATTTTGGGAATATCTGCCAATCAGACCTGTAGTATGCAAAACAATCAATCCCCAAGATGTCCACATCCTAATCCAGGAAATTTGTGAATATGTTACCTTACATGGCAAAGGAGAATTAAGATTGCAAATAGAATTAAAGTTTCTAATCAAATAATCTGAAAATAAAATGTTCTTGGCTTATCCAGATGGACCTAATGTAATCACAGTGTCCTTAAATGTGAGACAGAGAGGCAGAAGAGAGTCAGAATGAAGTGGTAGCAGAAAGAGTCTACTAGCCATTCCTGGATTCGAAGATGGAAGGGGATCAAAAGTCAAAGAATGCAGGCAGTCCTAGAAGCTAGAGAAGACAAGAAAACAGATTCTCCTCTTGACCCTACAGAAAGAAACACGACCTTGTCGCCGCATAAATTTTAACCTAGTGAGACCCATTTCCGACTTTTGACCATAAGAGCCGTTTAAAAAAAAATAAAAGTTTGTTGTTTTAAGATACTGCATTCATTATAATTTGTTACCGGGGCAATGAGAAGCTAATAAATGAATAAAGTTAAGATTTGGAAGGCACTTGGAAAATTATAGTTAGATGCATTAGCCAACATCATGTAGGACATGAATTAGAGGATCCTGGTTGTCTAGTACAATCATGCTTCTATTTTCTTAGATCCAGTTCAGTATTAACTATATAAACCATATGAAAACATTTTAGCAACACACAGGTTGTTTCAGCCAATGCCTTTGGAAAACCATAATATAAATTGTCGTGATGGAAAAAATTATTCAAAAAATTGCATTAAAATACTTAAAGTATTAAGAGACTTCATATATCTTGTTCAAATGATTCATTATACTGCTGCATTCTGATTCACTAAAGAATTCACCACTATTCCGGTGGTATAAATGACCCAGTGATACAAATGACCTATATTTCGAAATCCTCACGTGGGGATAGGCCAGTGCAAGGAAAATCTATTTATAGTTTACTAGATTCTACACAATTAAACTGAAAGAAAGGAGAGGAATAAAAGAAGTCAAATGAATGAAAAGGGAAAAAATCCCTCTTTCCATCAACCAGGCTTAGTTAAAATAACCATTGTGAGAGGAAATTTTTTTGGCATCAAGTCAATTTTCAATTTTGTCATTAGTAATGTTAACATATTAGACCACAAATATTTACCAGTGGAAATATCCTCTCAATAGGCTATGCCAACCAATGCATTAGCTCAAACTATGGCCCTGAGAGAATTACACAGAGATTCTGCAAGGTTTCGTGGAAAGCAAATGGAGCAAACTTCAGGAATAGTCACCAAAAATAAAGACTCAGGAAACCGGAAAAGTTGGCAGCATAAAACACTAGGAAGATTAGATGCCAAAATATTAGGGCAAGGACTGTAACTAAAACTAAGGCGAATTGCACTGTGGTGCCCATTCCAGAATATCTATCCCTCTGCTCTCCCTTCATGCTGCAGGGCCTTACAACCAACACTAATTCCCGGAAAATCAATCTGGTTCTTGCAAAAACCAGATTGAGTTAGGATTTTTGTTTACTATCTTTTACCCTGAGGGTGGGCCAGGACACTTTTTAAATGTGGTAGTCTTTCTGCCTGTTGCTTCTTTTTAATAATTTTCATAAATGGTAGAAATAAAATTTTAAAGTATTTTTGTTTTCATTTAGGCCAGAGTTATCAGCCTCTACTATTTCCTAGAGGTGAGAGGATTTCAAACCTTCAATTGCTCCAGGATTTGTAAAAATAATACCTCTTTAGCCAGGCACAGTGGATCACACCTCTAATGCCAGCACTTTGGGAGGCTGAGGCAGGTGGATCACTTGAGGTCAGGAGTTTAAGACAGCCTGGCCAACATGCTGAAACCCCGTCTCTACTAAAAATACAAAAATTAGCCGGGTGTGGCAGTGCATGCCTGTAATCCTAACTACTTGGGATGTTGAGGCAGGAGAATCACTTGAACCCGGGAGGCAGAGGTTACAGTGAGCTGAGATCACGCCACTGCACTCCAGCCTGGGTGACAGAGTGACAATCTGTATCAAAGAAAATTAATAAAATAATAACTCTTTAGAAGAAAAATTATATGTGCTTGCACACACACACACACACACACACACACAAATAAACTGAGTACTTTGATCCTGGGTGATATCAGCACTAAAAAAGGAGTACCTAATTTCCACCAGGACACAAAACCAGGGATCTGTTGTTAGTTACAGCTTTAAGAGACTTCATGCAGGGATGAAGAGTGACAGGAGAAAAGTCGACCAGGATTGTTTTGCCTCCACTGTTTTCCATACTGCATGATGCCCCACATGAGTCCCTTTATTAGAAAGCCTCATGTCAAGGCTTTTTGTTCTTCTAGAATCCTCCATGAATAGAAATATAACTTGGAGAGGCAATATCTTAAAAGCTGTCATCAACCAGTCACTTAAGCAGCATTATCTGAAAGGCAGCTGATAATAAGTACCAGTGTTAATAGGACACATGATAGGTGCTCCAGTGAAAAGGAGAGCACTAGACACATGAAAAACACCTAAAAATAATTAGAAATTGTTAAAAAAAACCATTATAATTGTTCTCCAGATATCCCAGGGCTAGAACACTCTCTACAACCAATTCATAAAAAAAAAAAAAAAAAACAAGGTGTAAAAATATGAGATTACATGACTGTTTTTAGAAAAATATAATTTATGACTCAGATGAATTGTACTCTTCAAAGAAGTTGCCATGGGAGGGTGTAAACATTCCAGAAATGTTTCCATGATTAAAAGCGTCTATATATCTTCTTTATATAAACTCCTTGTCTTTTTGGAAATCGCTTCACAGCATCTGTCCCTCTACTTTAAATCTCCTCGATGATGGCAGAAGTTCCCATCTGAAGGTGATTTGACATCTAAAAATAACTAAAACTCATTTAGAGCCAAGAGTGAAGAATTCAGGGTGAACAGTTACAGTGAATAAGTTCAGTTTTGGTCAAAATCAAAGAACAACTAAAATACAGTGAAGCTAATGGGAATTGGTCATTAACTGGTTCTAGGATTGACAATTAAAAAATTCATCCATTAGCAATCTATTAAAAGCAAAAATCTGTTGAAATGTAAAGGAGGAATGTGGAGAAAAATACATCCCAACTCAGTTCCAATGAGAATAGTTGACGCCCTATGGCCAAGGTTGAAAGACTGATGCAGGACTGATAAAAGAGAAAGAAATCAAAGCCAGATTCTACCTCTTGTGAGGTAAGTGTCAGGTGTCATCCTTCCTAGGAATCAGTCTATCCTTCCTCAGGGTACATATGGTTCCCATTATAACCCTTATCATACTACATTATAATTATTACTGAATAAGTCAGTCTCCCTTACAAGACTCTCAGCTCCTGTTTCACACTACTAGTGCAATGGAACATTAATAATTGGGAGTTACATAAATGAATGAACAATACCCATTGGACATGTAAATCATGGTTACATTATTATTAAAGTCTTGCTTATGGTCCCACCTTATTTGGAATCATATGGGTTAATAGAGACACAGCCTAAGGAAACTTTTTTGCTTTTACTGACCTTTAGTTATATGGATCAAAGAATGTTGGAAACTTGCTGATTTTTTTAAAAATATAAATTTGTTGGTCTTTTATGTTTTTTTCAATGCAGCTGGGACACTGAAGTTGAAAAAACATTCAGTGTTCAAAATCCTACCATTTGGCTGCTTGGTACATACTGACTTCTGACTTCCTCTGAGACAGTGAGAAAACAGCTTGGCGGGAAAAATGAAGATAGAGTAAGTGCAAAAGCTTACAGGATGCCACAGGGGAAAGAAAAGAGCAACACCTCAGACTATCATAAACTGACTCTGTTGTAGAGCATTCTAAAGAATCAAGGGAGATACAGATTGCCTACAATCCCATGTCTTTCAGGAAGATTGCCAAGTACAGAATTTCTACTTTGCTCAAGTCATTATTCTAGTAATTTTCCTCCACAACTTGAAACCCAGTGAGATAGTTAATAACACTTATTCTGAAAGCAGCTTTCAAAAATGCCAATATTCTCCCAAAGTTTCAATGCTGACCAAACTGATTTTTTTTTTAGTTTGCAAAGATAAATTATGACTGATTGAAAACATAAAGTAGTTTGAGCTTGTGGAGGTATGCATGTGTGTGCATGTGTGTGTGTGTGTGTGTACATGTATGAGAAAGAGAGAAAGATTTAGAGGAAGGATTGAAGGAGCAGAGAATGCTATGTTTTATTCTGTAGCATTTTCCTCAGAGGCCGATATTTTTTCAGGGTTTTTCAACTATAAGTTTAAAAGAAAATGTAGTCAATCATGAAAGTACAGAAAGATACAACTTCCTATCTCTATTCCCTTAGTACATTTATTTCTTACTATATTTTTCCTTTGATAAAAAAGTCCCTCCCCAACCCAGTTTTTTTTTCAATTATTCAGTAAAAAGGCCCAGCAAGAAACCAGCTTAAGTGATAAAAAAATAAGCCAAACATTTTCTGAACCCCTGAGCAAAATCCTTGATTTTTTTCCTTTTGTAAATTGAGACTTTCCTCTCTAGTTCTGAAGCATATTTTCTCTCCTTTCTTCAGTGAGACATTTCAGCTTTTGCGCAGAGTGATAAAATAATATGTCTTCAATTCTCCTCCACAGATGAATGCTAGGAATAAAATGTGACAACGTAACTCTGCTATTTTAGGTTACAAGATATTCTTTTTGAAAAAACTATTTTTTTTCCCTAGGAAAATACTTAGCTTCAGTTTTTGGCATCATTATTTTATTTTTGTTTATATTTCCCACCATCTTCCCCAAAGCTAGTTTTTTTTTTTCAATAATATGTAATAGATATTACATTAATCAATATCCAAAGTGTCACTTTGATTTTTATAGTGTCTTATGTTTCCCAGAGAGTATTAAATGAATTAATTAAAGAACAGAGATAAAGAGAAGTTGAATGATTTGCTCAAAACTAGAGATCAAGACTAAAATAAATCTTGTAAAATCCGTATCTGCCTCCTAGCCAGGATTGTAACCACTAATACGATGGCATATTGTATGGTAAGTTATGTAGCTTTTAGATGTGAAGATCTTTCTGCATTTCAATTTCTTTTGATATGAAGCAGTATGTGGTGAATATTCTTTTTCTTTCTCATATGAAGCCGAATTAAAACAAAATTCACAGCTCAAGTGGCAGCACTCTTTTAGTATACTAATGACAAAGATCAAAAAGGCATCACACCTGTCAACTCTGAACTCCAGGTAAGTTTCGCAAATATGCATGATTCAATAATTAGAACTAGAAACGTTTCTGAATTTCCTTTGTTTAGGCTTCACACAAATTACTCTCATTTTCTTTGCTCAGTATCTCTGTAGCTTAATGTGTAGAACTGAGCATTTCTGAAGAGAAATGCATATAGCCATATATACATGTAGGTTGTAAAAGTGCTATATTATATGGATCAATTTGTTTTTTCCAAGCCATGTCTGTTCTTCCTTCATGATGTGCATATGCTATCCTATTAACAGTAATACGACATAGTGGAGACATCAGACACTTCATATCCCTCCAGGGTGTGCCTTGATCTAATGATTAGCAAGCAATATTCTAGATAATATTTTAAATGGTAAGCATAAATTCTTCGTTAAACTATTTGTCTGGCTAACCAGTGCAGGTACATGATTATTTGCCATTAGGATGCCCTGACTTGTGCTCTGACAATAACTGTTCTAAATTTATGAAAAAGAAAGTCAAAAATAATTTCAAAATGAATAGCCATGAATTCTCAAGAACTCATAAACATACATTTTTATTATTAACTGTGTGAGGTGAGTGTTGACACTATTTTTTTACTGAGGACTGAAAACAACTGCCACTTGTCTGGGTGAATAAAAAGACTCACAAGGGTGTTCCTGGTGTATCCAGGAAACATCTTGCAAGAAAGATAATAATAGACACAGAGCAAATCATATATTTCATCAAGTTCTTACAATGAGATCATGCAAAACATGCTGCATCCTTAATCTTTTCTTCTTCTCTTGAACTCTCCTTGAAAGCATACCAATATTTTCACTGAAGTTTATAGATTCAAAAATTAATTGTCCATTTTCAGACACTAAATTTGAAACAGCTTTCCAAATCAAGCCAAATTGTTCCAGCCCCTAATTGGCTTATACTCTACTCATATAGTAATTGCAGATTATATTTGTGGTGCCCACAATTAGTCAGCAAATAACAAACACTATTCAACTTCCACAGTCATTTGCCTCTAAGTTGGTTGTTTCCAACAGGGAGTTAAACTTTCAAAAGAATGATAAGGAGGTAATCTGTTGGGCATTGGGACCTACGGGGGATTGGCTGGCTTCCTTACCATTTCAGTATACTTTATTTCCATTCATAGGAAATAAATGCAATAGTGGCAGTATTTTAATATCTATTGTTGGCCAGGTGAAGTGGCTCATGCCTGTAATACCAGCACTATGGGAGGCCCAGGTGGGCAGATGGCTTAACATCAGGAGTTCCAGACCAGCCTGGGCAAGGTGGCAAAACCCTGTCTCCACCATTTTTTTTTTTTTTTAACTAGCCATACATGGTGGCACACACTTGTAGTCCCAGTTATTTGGAAGGCTGAAGTGGGAGAATCACCTGAGTCCAAGTGACACCCTATCTAAAAAAAGAAAATCTACTGCTGAGTAAACAAAACTCTATAAATGCGTAAGTGGACTGAGGAAGCAGCCTCACATAGTTAATTCACTAGTTTTGAAGTCTAAAATTTTAAACTATTCTAATGATACTCATATCAACTCAGATCATATGTATTAAAAACATATTATATAACTGATCTCAAAAGTATATTACAAATATCATATTTTGAGATATCTCAGTTGAAAAAAAATTCTACAGTGAAAAGTGTCATCCACACATTAAGAATACAGTGTCACAGCAAAAAAATCACTGCACCATTGTTTTCATAAAGAATCAACTTCAGATGGGCTTTGGTACTGCTTATGTACACTTTAGCTGATTAAAAATGTGTTTCGTATTCTTTGAAGAAAAAAGGAAAAAAGCATGTATCATAAAAATGTATATAAATGTATTAAATATAGAAGTAAAAAGATATTTTTAAAAAACTGCTAAATGACATAGGTCATATTTTAATTGAATATTTAATAATGACCACCTAATTTAGGTAAAACTAGAATCTTGTATAAGTAATTCACTTTCACTTTATTTTCTTTCAAACATTGTGAAAGCTTAAAAAAAAAGCTCATGAGAAAAACATTTTTTTTTTGTAAAAAGTAAACAAAATGTACTTAAAGAAAAATCCTAGTCAAAATGTTATTCTCTATAAAAAGGAATTTTCCTGGCCAGGAGTGATGGCTCACACCTGTAATCCCAGCACTTTGGGAGGCCGAGGCTGGTGGGTCACGAGGTCAAGAGATCGAGACCATCCTGGCCAACACGATGAAACGCCGTCTCTACTAAAAATACAAAAAAAAAATTAGTCAGGCATGGTGGCGGGCGCCTGTAGCCCCAGCTGCACGGGAGGCTGAGGCAGGAGAATCACTTTACCCAGGAGGAGGAGGTTGCAGTGAGCCAAGATTGTGCCACTACATTCCAGCCTGGTGGCAGAGCGAGACTCCATCTCAAGAAAAAAAAGAAAAAAGAAAAAAAAGATATTTTCCTATCCTGAATCAATTCGCAATTAACAAAAATAATGAACATATTTTTCCTACCTGCACTAATGATATAAATAACAAACTATATACATAATGAGTGAATTGAAGAATATTGAAATAAAATAATGAAAAAGAAAAAATATTTTATGAAGTGTTTATCAAAAGCACAGGATAGAACTGGTCTAATATGCATCTTCCCATCTTTTGTTTTGCATAAGGTAAGGTTTAAGGTGAAATTATTTTTTAAAAAATTGGACTGAGTGACCTAATTTTAAGAACATAGTACAAGATACTAAAATAGCAAGGTTGGAATATCACTGAAGGGAAGAGACGCAAGAGAATCCAATTCCATTCTCACAGAACTAGTTTGCTGTAAAATAGATGTATTTCCTCTACTTCACATATGCACAGTGGCGGAGAGAGTGGCCTCTGCAGCCCAACTGTCTGTACCTAAACCGCAGTTCTATCATTTTACAAATTGTATGACCATGAGCAAGTTAGTGAATGCTGCTGCACATTGCTTTGACAGCTACAAAATGAAGATAATTATAAGTGTTACTTTATCGTTGTTATCACTACTTCATGAGTTAATATATGTAAAATATGTTGACCCGTGCCTAAAATATAGTGTGCAATGTAAGTTTTAGCTATTCATGTACTTATATATTATCATTTATATACTATTTACATATTATTACACTGAAACCGAAACTCCATGAAGGAAGAAACTTTTTCCTGTTTCATTTATTACTTTTTCTCCAGTGCCTAGAATAGACCTTAACCATAACTGGCATATAGTAGTGATTCACTATTTTCTTTCTGAAATGTCAACTGCGTTACCTCTTTGTGTGTGTTTCATGTATGTATATGTATGTATGCATATGAATATGTCCACTATATATAAATACATATTCACATACATACATTCCTTATCGAAGGTAAAACATTAAAGAAAACATCAAGTTTTAGTAACAAAGTAAATTGTAATGCCCTTGAACTAACAGTATAAGCATTAGTTTTGGAAAAATCCAGACATTACCATGCATTGCTCCTAAATCCAACAGAAATGCCATCTCTGTATATGAAATTGATCCTTGTGTTCAACAGTGAAATACACTGAAACAGATTTAGATGCAATTAAAAAATATATATTTGTTTATACCATCATTACTGCCGTTTCCCTGAACAAGGGAACTGTTAAAGTTTCTAATATTAATTGCAGAGGGTCAAATGTAAAATTAGCTCTAGAAGCTTAGAAAGGTACTTCTTAAAAAAAGTCTGCTTGCTGTTATATTTTGTTGCCTAAAAATGCTGACCAAAAGGAAGAGAAGCCTGAAGTTCCCCTTCCAGACTTTGATGAGTTTATCCTGTATTACCCTCACAAATTCGTCACTCCTACAGCACACTGGACACAGATACACACACACACATATATATATATAGTTTTAGATTATTCATTATTAATTTTATCATGGGAATTTTTTATTTTATTTTAAACATTGTAAAGCACAAAGGGAACAAAAGCATAATTTTTAATTTGTTCATGGATTGGTCTCATGATAAAACGTGTATTGCATGCATACATAATAATAGTGAAGAGTCACTCAGAGCATGGTATCAGCCTCAGTTACATGCCTGGCAGTTTCCATACGCCATGAGAAACCGGACCCACTGGATCTATGTCAGACCAATTATGCTACTGTGCGTGAAAATCCACTGAGATTGTGCTTTCATAAGAGGAATTATTAAGTCTGCGTTTCTGTTTCAACTGACTCCCTCTCCACTTAACTCCTATTGCTTTTCATTTTAATGCTGAAAATGCACTAAAATTTTAAGACTAAATATGAACATTGCCATTAAAAAGCACTGTTAAACTTGTGAAACAGTTTTTAGACTGTTTCATGTAAATGTTGATTTTACATTAATTAATATACCTTCATGCACTTATTGGTTAGCAGAATTTTTAAAAACTGAGATGTTACGTAATGTCAGAAATCTCCATGAAAGCTTAACATTGCAGACAACAGTCAGTAATGTGCCTAATAAGTTAGATATAGTAAGCTAAACAATGTATTTTAAATTTGATGCCCATGCAAATGTAGTATAAATTCATATATTTTTCACAAAAGTAATAGCAATTGTACCTTTTTTTTTTCAGTTTAAGAACATATCGGTAAGTTGGTTTTTTGGAGCTCATTAAGGCAAGGCAATTTTCCTTTAAAATGGGAAGTATACTGTCCCAGGAATGGACAGGTTGTGTGTAACAATGACAAGCTCATGAAGAAACAATGGTCCAGTCCAACGTGTTTTTGCTCCGAATAAAAATAGATTCCATTGTGGACTAAATTATGCCCTGTAATCCCCAATGTGACTGCACTTGGAGATAGGGCTTTTATGGAGAAAATTAAGATTAAATGGGGTCATAAAGTTAGGGCTCTAATCTGACAGGACTAGTGTTCTTATATAAAGAGGAAGAGACATCAGAGCTTTCTCTCTCCACTCAGGCACAGAGGAAGGGTCACCTGAGGATGCAAAGAAAAGGCAGAGACCTACAGCCAGTAAGAAAGACCTCATCAGAAACTGAATTTGCCGGCACGTTGACTTGAGACTTCTAACCTCCAAAACCAAGAGAAAATTAACTTCCGTTGTTTAACACCCGGTCTGGGGTATTTTTGTTATAACATCCTGAGTAGACTCAGACTCTCTCTACTAACCTGGAATTTTTTTTAACTGTAAAAAAGAATATTATCAAATTATTGTGAGTGTTTCCTATACTACCTAGTTTATGACACAAAGCTTTACCTCTCCATCTTTACCAGGGACACGTCAATAGCACTGAAAGTCATTCTCACTATACCCAGTGCCTATTGGTATATGTGGAAGCCCACACCCAGTTGATGCACCTTGATCTGAAATTAGTGTAACTTTAAAGACAGTCACTAGGCTAAGAAAGTATCACAAGATCAAACAAGTGATAAGTGTAACACATACACACACACACACACACACACACACGTATACATATATATTTTTTGAGACAGGATCTCCCTCTGCTACCCAGGCTGGAGTGCAGCAGCGTGAACGCAGGTCACTGCAGCCTCAACCTCCTGGGCTCAAGCGATCCTCTCACCTTTGCCTCTCAAAGTGTTGAAATTACAGGTGTGAGCCACTGCAACCAGACTATATTTTAAACATAATATATTGAAAATGCCCCCAAAAGCGTAAATGCAGCTGAAAAAGAGGTTAGAGAAATTCATAGATAATTAGAAATATTCTTTTCAGTTGCTTTCGTGCTTCAAAAAGTTGCAAATGGTTTATATGACTCCCATAAACTCTGTCATGTAATCAGAGCAGGAGTTATAATCTAAAGTGACAGAAGAGGAGCTTCCAGAGACTTCAAGACTTGAAGGGGACTTCACAAGGTCACACCAGACAATCAGTGACTGAGCTGGGGCTAGAAGGCAGATTTAGATTCCCTCATCCAGCTTTAGTTTTCTATGTTTCCGGAGACCTTTGAGGACTAAACCAGTAAGAAGGTGGTAAGAATTTCAAAAGCTCTAACTCCAAATTTCACTAGCATAGCTTACATTTTGCAATCAGAGTGGAGAAGAGGGGGTGGTGTTAAAAACTCAGGTTTCTAGGCTATAGAACAGACTTCCTAGAACTGAATTTCTAAGAATGGGGCATGCAAAACTTGCATTTAAAATGACATTTATGTCAGATAAAAATCACATGTCTATTACACTTGGTTAACATAGCCCCACACCACGTTATGAGAATTATGAGTTCATCCCGATTTTTTTATTAAAAATAGTTTAAATTCCATTTAATCTTTATTGTTTAATGAAATATATTTATATATATATATATATATATATATATATATATATATATAT